>NW_028301547.1:29208333-29566666 GCF_042242905.1 Orbicella faveolata | reverse complement strand
TCGCTCTTCTGCCGTACTTAACTCGTCAGTTAGGTTCGGCGAATGAATGGAGCGGCGTTTGGAACGGGCCTTAGTTAGTAGCATTATAAATCTTATAGTTATAGTTTTAAGCCTTAGCTGTAGTCTTACGCTTTTAGCTTTTATTACTTTACTATGATTATTATTTTACTGTTGGACCTTATTTTTTAGGGGACCCTTCTGAAAACCACTACTTGGTGACTGGATTTATTTTGTTATTGTTATATTATTATTTGTTTTTATATATAGGAATAAAATTATGTTAGAGCCAAAAGATTTCAATTCTGCTACCTTAAAAGATATGTTTTAAAGTAGTTTTCTTTCAGTTTGTGCATTTTTTTAGTGTGCACTATTTTGCTACTGTAAAATGTTCTTGGTAATCTTTTTTTTTTTTAGATAAAGTTTGCCAGGAGTACACGGCTGGTTTTCCTTTAGCCTCCGCTCAATAAGAAGCTTGGTATTGAACCTCTCCAACGAAATGATTTTAACGATAATTTTAACGGTGTAGATCGAAATCATTTTTACAAGAAAGGTTTCATAAAAATACTTTTTGGGAAAAAGTAACAACAAGTAACTAAATGCATGTAACTGACTGACGAACCTAAAGACTGTGCACGTTATGTAATTCTTAGGCTGTGTGCTGTCTGGAGCAACTATTTCAAAGGCAACTTAACCTCGTTCTTTTCCTCGTTTTTTGTTGTTTTGTTTGTTTTTCCCTCATCCTCTCCACGTTTCAAAGGGAAAATTTCCTCCTCAGACGGAGCGAGGAGCGTAGGGAGTTATGGGCTTGTTGCATTTCGCTGCCTAACCATCAAGGCTTGCGCTCCCTGTTTCCCGCCTTTCAATGACGAATTGGAACGGCGCCATTTTCGTCCCCAGTGCTACTCGTTTTAAAATGTTTCGCCGACCACGTGGCTAAACGAAATGGAGGCTCTGGGAACGAGAATGAAATGGCGGCTGGAGACGAGGCAAACAGGATATTTTCGTATTCATGAGGTGGTTTCACGGCGGCATACAATACTTCCTGAAAACGTCTACGATTCCCGTCAGCTTCTTATCAGATCAGAAGCTCGTCGAGCTTTCTTATGTCGATTTTCTAATTTAACACGCGGTGATTCGAGCCGAAGGACAATTTCCATGATTCAATTACAGTTGCGTGTTTGCTTATGATAAAACACGTCGCGAATTTGTCTAAACAACATTAGCTTTTACGCTCCATGCGGTGTTTCAATCATCTTTAACTGAAGCCTAAAGGGCACTAAAAAGCATAGAAGAAACATTATGACTACAGCAATTAAAAATAGCACATTGTCTTTGCACCCTGTTCTTGAACTTCCTAAAATAAATTCAACGTTGCATGTAAGATCTCTAAAAATTATTCAACCTCCTAAGTGAAACCTATTACCGAGCCGTTTTAAGGAAATAATTAAAGAATTTATCTGCAAACTCATATGATGTACTGAAAAGATAACTTTGAATGTAAAATGGAAGTTACACAGATCTAAAAGATTCTACGGATCATGTCAGTCCAAAGGTTCTAAGTGTCCTGCTGAGCTCTATAGTTTCAGGGGAAATATAGTATAAACATTTCAATTTGTTTTGATTTCTCAAAGTGATAACTTATTTTGTTAGAAATTAACATTAGTTAAGAGACACAACTGCAACAAAATCCTTTAACAAATGGATCAACTTTGTTGCTGTTAAAGGCCATTTGATTTGTGAACTTCTATGTACTTTCTTCAATAATTGGTCTCCTTTTGCTTTCATCTGTAACTGAAACAATTAAATTCTGGGGTGTTATCGCGAAAATCAAGTCGTTTCCAATAGTAACTTAACCAGGTGTTAAAATAATCTCACTGTTGCTATCATTTGCATGCTTTCAGCCCAAAATAGCTGTTTTAAAAAATATCCGGCGTTTGGAATAAAAGCCTTGCCTTCTTTAGCCATGTTAAGCCCTGGTCGTTCTTCGTCTTGTTCACCAGCCCTGAGTGACGGGCCGGATTTTTTAGAGTTTGCTGTTAATCACCTGTCTGTGGATGACGAAAGTGAATTTTTGTTTCCAGTTGTCGAAGAAAGGAAATTTGGCGATGGCCTCGTTAACGCGAGTGATCATTATGAAACGAGAGAGGAGTTTCAACGCCTCGAGAATGGAGCCGATCAAGATACTCCTGCGCAGTTGCAACAGCAAAAAGAAGGTGAAAACAGCAGAGAAGAAAACCCCAGCACAGAGACGAAGACGAATTCATCTGCCGGCTGCAATGAACGGAAATCGAGTACAGACAACAAACTGCCCAGTTCTGAACAAGACGAAACATCTGCTGAAGACTTGAGCACTACATGCAAAATGTCAGCGATGTCAGGGACTTCAGATTTAAAAATAAAGAGTAAACGTCCCAACGTTCCGGGAAGTTTTGAGGAGCTTGGAGCTGTCACTAAATCTGCAGCCGTTTGGAAACGTCGCGTCTTTACTGAAAGTCATAGCCACCGATTTGAAATTTCACACAATAGGAATAAGAGGAATTCTGTGCGCAAACTGGGAGATTGTTCTTTGTTGCGTAATGTGCCTCATAATAAAGACAAATACCCAAACAAACAGAGGAAGTTAGATTTATACGACGTTGTAACAAATGTGTATGCCAAAAAGAGAGAATCCAAAAGAGATTCAACGCTGAAAAGTGCCAGGTATTTGAGCTTAGCAGAACGAAGCGGCGCGAAGTGGCTTCAAAATACCGTCCGCTCCAAGAAAATGGAATTACCGCCAATTGATGTGGTTTCAAGGGAACGCTATTTGACGCACTGGATTCCACAGAAAAGCTTTCCTTCGCATGGTGAAGTCAACGTTTTAAATGAGTACAGTAATGTTCAGAGGGACGCTCGCAAACAATCGGATTCAAACAGTATAGTTTTAAAATCAGTTTTGGAAACTCTTGAAGCTATTCATCTCAGTGGCCAAAACAGGGTGGATGTACTCAAGCATTCTTTAGCTTCACTGAGTCGCAATAATAATCGAGCAAATTTTAAGAAGAAAGCTTTGCCCCTGGTGAAAAGCGCTCTAGCTTTTAAACATCATGGTAACAAGTCAGATGAGAGACCCTGAGGCACTTATTTGTCACTAAAGTAATTTAAAGATCAGTTCGCATAATGGCAAATCAAAATACTAGCTTCGTCTGATTATACACAAGACTTTTATGCGACGGATCTCATCTATATTTAAAACATATAAGTATTGGTTTGACACACAGAGGACAAGAAATGCCTTTTAATCCACACGTTCAAGAGTAATAAATGTATGTAAATAAAAGTTGGAATTCAGATCTTCGTGTCTCACATAATCAAAAGTCATGCACTTGTGAAATATTTAGATTTTTTGGCTGGCTGCAGCGGGAATATTTAGATTTTGTTTCCAAGATTAAAGTATAGCACGCATCGTTTATACCCTGTAACTGATGCCTATTTATCTCGTCACATTAAGTATTTTACCGTTGTTGCATAATAAAGTTGAGTTTTTGTTCCAAAGTAGGGATTTATGCAGTGAGATTAGCAAACTTGAATGGTAACTTCCCCTGGTTAATTTAAGGCGATATTCTTTTCAGTTCTCTAGACCTAAATTCTAGCGCAATGCAATAAATTTTGCATACTTAGAAAATCGTGGGGTCTTGCGGATTATCAGAAAGTGTCAAATGGCCAAAATTGGAGTACTTTTATCGCCCAAAGTCGAAAGCAAGCGATCATCAAATAGCTCGGTTACAGAATATAAAAATTCATGCCTGAAACGCAGATTAGAATAATTTGTTTCAAGATATTTCTTTTTTAAAGACGGCTAAAAGGTGAGAAGTACTAAACACTTAATGACTGGCCCTAAGGGAAACGGTGAGGTTTGTTTCTCCGAGATCCTTAAGGGTTGATGGGAAACAAAACTCATTGTTTCCTGTGGGGTCAGTCATTAAGTGTTTTGTTGTACCCTTCAAACAAAAATGGAACAAACTGCGAAAAAAATTATTTGCTTGACGCTGGCTGGCACGCACATTTGCCGCGGTTTCAAGGTGCACGACCTGATCACGTGCGAGTCGAAAGTTCAAGGTATTGTTTTCCTTGGGAGTTAGGCGCCGTTCATACTTTGAAAACGAAGGTCTCACTCTGAAAATGAATCAAATGTTTTCCGTCCACACTACGCCGGAGGAATTTAAAAACGCAACAAATCACCGGTTATTTTGGATTTGTACTTGAGGAGAACTTGGACAGGAAATGATTATTGTGACGCTATCGTTTTCGAAAAGCTCCATTTTTAAAATGTTTCTGTCCACACAAATGAAAAGCCGGGGTTTTCAAATTCCTCTGCCGTTTAAAGAGCGTTCCGTTTTGTTGACGGATTAGTGTGGACCAAGAGATTATCATCATGAATGAAGTTAGATCTACAAGAAGAGTCAAATTTTAAGACTTTTTATTCATTATGATCAATAAGAAGCAGATTTTCAGACATAAGTCTACAGGGTGTTTTACCGGCAACCAAAAAAGGCGAGGCTAACGTCAAGTTTTGAATAAGAACTGAATAAGTTCAGTTATATTTTACTTAATAGTCTCACATAGGTTTACTAGCTTAAAAATCTCACATTTATTCAGTCAGAGTAATCGCTGAATATGTAAGCGCGGCTTTCAGTTCTGTTTAGAAAGCTGAAAAATTTGCTTTGTGGCTCACGTTCCCCATAACACGCAGAAATTTGGACGGTTGAGAAATGTATAACGCACGTGCAGACGGAGCCATTGAGGAGCTCTTTAAACCTTGTGTTTGACCACCTTATTGCCATAGCCATTGTGATTTGGTTAAACTCTCTTACTGCTCATAGCTGTTTGCATTGTTCGCAGTGCTATTTGGTAGAGACAATCTTTGTGCCTAATGGAAAGCAATCCAGAATCTTGATTAGATAACCTTCAAACGGATGTACTCCTAATTTCACTAATTTCAGGATTTTTGCGACAATTTTGCGAACTCGAAGAGTGCAAAGCCTTTAAAGAATGCTCTTGCCTCACTTGCGACGCTCGATTCCCCTCCGCGTTTCGTCGGTGGTTACAAAATATCTTCTTTGCGGCTTCTCTAAACTTGGGTATTTTTAAAGCAAACAAGAAAGGGTTGACTAAAGAATTGCCATAATGTAGAACTTTAGTGGAGTACACAGCTACAAGGCTGACTGGCCGAAACATGTTGACTGTGTTCAAGATTATAAACGGCAGCCATGCTGATAGTGAGGCGATGGTTAAAATAGAAACAGTTACGTTCAACCGTCTTTCACGGCTTTGGTTCAAGCGCTTTGTACTGAAAAACAGGAGTTTAGCCCACATAACAATGTAAGCTACGCCGATAAGCAACAGCAGAAGACAAACCACGGGCATCCATGCGTACAACGAGATGTAATCGTTTCCTAAATAGATTCTAATACTTGGAATGATGGCGGAGATAATCCATAGGAAGAGAGTCACTGCAGCGTAACTCGCTGTTTTTATTGTTCTGTATTTGGTCGGGTACAGCGTGGCGTAGAGTCTCTCAAGAGCAATGGCGGCGAGGAAAGCAATCGACGAAATCCCCGAAAACATGTCAAGGAATATACTGGCAGTGAATAAGATGTCTTTGTATTTGAATATCCACAGGTCGTAATATCCCCCTAAGATGTAGACAAAGAGCGGTTCTGCAAAGGCTCCTACCGTGAAGTCAGCCAGCGCTAAGTTCACAAGGAAGTAATGGCGATGCTGTCTTCGCATGTCATGCGCTTTAGCAAAGACGGTCATAATGAACAAATTTCCTATCGTCACAACGACGGCTTCAGCAGCAAACATAGCACACCAGCCCTTGACTTTAGACGTGCTCACGTGACTTAGTGTTGCCATGACGACGAAGTTGTGGTGTGGTTCTAGCTGCGAAGAGTTGTTTGCCATGACTGTGGTGTCAATCTCTAGATCGCAAAGGAAATAATTAAAAAAAGTTAGTGTGGAAAGAGATAAATTAAAAATACATCTATCTTGAGTACGATTTGTTTTGACTGAACAAGCTAGTGGTAGAACAGGTCTCTAGTTTCAGAGGTTCAGAAGTTGTATCTTCCTCTTTACATTTCAGTCAAGAGCGGAAAAAAAACTCTGGTAGAGTCTTGAAGTCGTAGAACCTTAGTATTATTTAACCATTTGAGTGTCGAAAAGTAATAGGTTTTGCATCAACTACGCTACACTATTAGTGTCCCTTTCATAAACTCGCGCCACTTTTTCATCCAATCAGAAGTAAAACCAAAGCCAATCGTGACGCGTTTGCACTCGTTTTCCCGCGCTTCGCGTCAACTTCATGTAATTACTTCGAGTTTTGATTGGTCCACTGTATTGTCTGTGTCCTTTGTGATTGGCTAGAGTTATCACTTTGGTCTTGGTTTAAAGACTCAACTGAAAACCGCGCTATCAAAAATTTCAATATTTAGAGAGGACGCCACATCAGCCTTAGCTGGTTTTCATGCAGGTTCTCTATCCTGGTCGAATTGGAATTTAGAGATGTCGGTTTTTGTGGAGGGAGGAAAACCGCAGAAGCCGGAGAAAAACCCTTGGAGCAAGGCGAGAACCAACAAACTCAACCCACGTATGGCACCGGGCCGGAATCGAACCCGGGCCGCATTGTTGGGAGGCGAACGATCTCACCACTGCGCCATCCCTGCTCCCCTATCAAAGTCGATGGAAACAACAGATAAGCATAGCCTAGTGTTTAACTCATACTAAACGTAGAATATCAATAAAACGATTTATTATATGGCTTTGGCTTGTGGCCGATATAACGCGCGCTCTGATTGGTTAATTGTCACTGAATTGTATGGCATTATTCTCCCGTAATGCCCACGGGCCGATTACGGATTATGCAAATTAGGAAGAGCCCGGTTCTGAAAATTCAAGCGCATTGAAGCGATGAAAGCCGATTAAAATCAGTACGAGAATATCAGTAACAAAACGTTTAGAGATATTTCGTTAATAAAATTTATATAGATGACTTACCAGTCGGTAACCTTGGCGGGCACTAGTGAAAAACAGTCAAAGTTTGCCTAGTCTTAAGTAAAGCTAAAATCGCTAAGTAAAAAACACCATCGGCAGATCTGCCATGCATCCTGAGCAGAACACCACAAAGAAACTTATAAGTTATCATCTTAGTCACAGCAATTACCGAAGTATTGAACTCCGTCAAAGTTCTCGTCAAATAGATTCCCTCGCTTTGACACAAGCAAGTGTAAATCAGCTTCCGGGATCATCAGATGTAAACTATCGGGCGGTTTCTGTCGGTAGCAGTGTTTCTGATAACTGGAGGCGTTCACAAGGCTTGAAATGTTCATCCATAAATCCCAGAATGAAGAAGGCGAAGATATGTTGTCGAAAGCGAATGCGAAGATCGAGTTAAGCTTATTTTGAGCAGTGCACTCTAAAGCGTTAGTATCTTCTTTCACCGAAAGACGGTTGGTTTGGACAATTTTGAAGCACTTGCTGTCTTTTCTATATGCGTTGACGTTTCGCCCCAAAAGTCGGAAAAACTTCCCCATCAACTTGTGGTACCACGATACTAAAATACGTTTTTGAGGCTGTGACAGTGACTTCTCCGTAAAGAAATGAGTGTTTTTAACGGAATAAGTAATACAGTGGTGAAATTCACTGACTGTGTAGTTTTGCCCTAGGTTTGAGACGATGAATGAATCGGTAAACGCGCGCATCGCCGGATGTAAATTGACGACTTCCGCTTGAATGATTTTTCTCTTTATTGATGAGCCATATAATAAACAACTTAAGAGGTGCCCTCTGTAATTTTCAACTATGGCCATTTGGACCAGAAAAAATCAAATTCCTCAAACTTTCTCAGATGAATGGTCTAGATAAGTGATTCACAAAAATATAACTTTCAGTTCAATTCGATTCGTATTTTAGCGCTGGGGCCACCATCTTGGTTTTGCCCCTCTGAGAGGGCTTTCAGCGGCCATTTTAGGGCACATTTTTAACAATTTGCCACACAAAGAAAACGATCTAAATCCAGGTAAAAACCCTTTATTCGAGACAAGCAAATGTTTCTTGTTACATTGAGAGGCTGTTTTGGCAATTTGATCATCACCTGATTTTTCTACAGAATTTTAAATTTCTTCCCTTTCGGACTACTCATGACGCGCCATAAAAAAAGGCGAAGTTTAAAGGAAAATATCGCGAAAGGTACATCACTTGAGATCCCAAAACTACCCTCCACTTAAAGAGTAATGTCTCACCTGTAAAAACATGCAATAAAATTTTGGGGCAGTTAAAACTGTAAAATGTTAGAAGAAGAAGTTTAAGCTGTGCTTTTGTCAACAAAGACCGCCGTCCTAATTAGCATATTAGGGACCTTAAGATACGAGGACGGGAAGGCCAGGACGGGAACGGCAGTGGACGCGGGAAACTTTCGCGGGTCCCGTCGTGTCGCCAAAAACAAAATGCTTAAGATGTGTATTTTTGCAAAGGACGGCGACGTCAATAATTCAAACATCCTTTAGACAATAAAAAAGATGGTAGAAATCTTATCCTATTGAGCTTAAACGATAGTGAACAGCGATGCTGAATTTATTTTTCTTTATAAGCCAAGCAAACATCTGTCAATATTTTAATAGAGAAACCTGAATTTCCGTATGAGAAAATTAAACGAACAATCTGATCGACCTGCTTCAGATAGCTTTTTACCACTGGAGCGTTTGAGAATTCTGTCGCCGAAGAATCCTGACTTTTGGTGAACATTTCAATTTCCATCTGTAATTGTAACAAGCATTATGACAATAAAACAAACGTTGCATCAAGTTCCGGGTAGTATAAAAAAACAACAACTAAACATCAGTTTGAAAATGTGTATTCTATTTGCTCGACAGACGCTCCATGGCATTCATTCTTACAACATTTTATCGACTGTACTTACACTGATGTATTCTCAATGCATACAGTTTGTATCGAGCTTGCACACTCGTGACAGCGACTGAACAGTGACTGAAACACAAACGAACAAACGAGGAATATTTTTATTCACATTTTGGCATATCAGCGTGGTATTCTACACTACAATCACCAAAAATGCGAACCTTATAAACATTCCTATCGATGTAACTAAAAATAAAGTCGATAAGAACATTTATCGGGGCAAAACAAGCGCACAATACTCACGTTTTCGGTGCGACGGCTAGTCGGGCGAAATGACGTCCTCGACGAGACGAGGACGGCAGAGAGATTAGTGGAGAGTTCTCGTGCGCATGCCCCGTTGAGTAAATTTACTTCCGGTAGCCGTCTAGCTCTTCCCGTCCTGGTATCTTAAGGTGCCTAATAACGTGAAAATAACGATGCACAGAGAAAATAATGATATATTCCACTTACCTCGCGACATGTCGACAACTGGATGTTCTACGATGCCTCATGTTATATTTCCAGTATGTTTCAGCCACATTTTCGGTGATTAGTGTACGAAATCACTCTCAGACATCGTCACGGTTAAGCAGATTTCAACTCTCCGAAGCCCGCTTCATAACATCTATCAATATTATTTGTCTTAAGCCGCCGTTTACAAGAAGTTTAACAATTTGCTGAGATCCTAACTGATCCAGAAGTCTGTTAGCAGCCTTTAAAATCTTCCTCTTAATCGAGGATTCTCATCAAGAACTCGTTTAAGCTCAGTTCTGTTTTGATCTGTTGTGCACCCGCCATTATTCCACAGATTGCGTTACATTTGACAAATGCGCATTCCAACGGGTAGGGGTAGGGTGGGTAAGAAGTGAAAATTTAACCGATATTAAAGCCATTTTACGCATTTCTGTGGCTAAACTAGTTACTGGCTTTCCCAGAATGATTTGAACACGAGCTTCTGCTTGCAGGTATTTTCTAGGTTATTTTTGCAGGGTAGGTAAGGGGGGTCGTGTATTAAAAAAAAGAAAAAAGAAAAAAGAAAACGATAGACAGTATCAGGTCAAAAGATTATGATCTTTGTATCTTGATCAGCTTTATCAGTTCATCAGTGAGGCCCTATTAGGGGTTTTCAGGATACTGGATATTTGGGTAAAAATTTAATAGGATGCAAGAAATTTAGGAGAAATATTAATGGGGTAGAGCATGTTTAGATCAGACAAAACAGGACATTAATTGAGTAGGAAATCGTCGAGCTGGATTTAACAGGATACAAGATATTTAGGACAAAAATTAACAGGATAAGGGACCCCCCCCGACACCCCCCCTCCCACTATGGGGCCTCAACAATGGTCAGCTATTTAGGATAAAATAAATGTATGTCAACTGCTATAAGCATTTATTCTGGACTCTTAGTACTTATATCACGGTGGAATATGAAAGTTTTGTATCAGATTTTAGGGGTTTTAAGGTTAGGTAACGCAGCTCCTTGTTGGTAATTGCGAAGCCCACACTTGCTACACTGAATAGATAGATAAAGACGGGGCTGGAGAAATAAACAGAGAATGAAATGTGTCCCGAATTCTGTACCGTTTAACAAGAATTTCTTACATGGCAACCTTTGTGTCTGCAAAGAGATCGAGGCACAACATTCCACACTATATTTGTAAACAACTATCCTAATCTCATTGACAGCCATTAGTTTTTGACGAGAGTTTTCATTTATTACAAATAGAATACGGATAGAACTCCAATAAAAAGCCTCTTCCTTGTGTTTTTTTTGTTCAGCATTATACTTGTGTCTTTCGCTGCCCGAAATGCCATCAAATGCTGCGAAAGGCAACAGACTGACAAGCAGTGCACAAGAAAAGTTTTTCTCGGGTCAGGAAACGGCCATAAAAGTCGAAGCAATTACTGTAGCAGAAAAGATGAGGCGCTCAAAAGGTGAGGCCAGAATTAGGCGGTTCACCCGTGATGAGTTCCTGACTCCTTGCCACGTTTAATCCTTCCTCTCGAGAATGGCTTCAAAGCTTAGAAACAGACAGGAGAAGGTCCTCCAAGAAGACACAACAACCGCTGAGAATCAAGCTGCAGATATTTTTGACAAGTGTCAGTTAATTCATCCAATTGCTTATGACTCATTCAACTTGTGTGCCTTAAACGCATCTATAATGTCTTCAAAAAGCTAAGCGTCACCATTAGTGCTTCGCTTGATAGATGCGGGTATTTTAAAGCGCCCTGCATAGGGTTGAAAACTAGTCTTGTGCAGACATGCAGCTGTGCTCCATCACAGAACTGAACGACATTAGCG
Source organism: Orbicella faveolata (assembly GCF_042242905.1). NCBI lineage: Eukaryota > Metazoa > Cnidaria > Anthozoa > Scleractinia > Merulinidae > Orbicella > Orbicella faveolata. The sequence continues at coordinate 29,555,427 of NW_028301547.1, read as the reverse complement.
GCTGTGGGGTGCCTCAGGCTCATAACGAATGGTGCCTACAAAATACAAACGTCTTTCCGCCAGATTAAGAAAACGTGGAAAAAGTAGATCTTAGCCAGGGTTATTAGAATCCACAAAGAAAACTGCGGGTAGTCATTAATTTTTCCGAGATAATTAGCTACTGCTGACGGTAGCATTTTTCTGAAAAAAGGTAAAGATATTTCTTCACAGATTCTCCTAAGGTTCGCCTTTACATGCAGAAAACTAAACATATTAAAAAACATCTTTAAACTACGTGGTAAGTGATAACATAAAAACCACTTTTGATATGTATTTTATCACAGAATCGTCGCAACAGCACTCCTCTGACTTAGCCAAAATACAGTCTACATAACTTTTCCTCACAGCCAAAAACTAATGCATTGTCGAATAGGCTTGCCACGTCCAATTCATACCATAAAATGTAGCTGTAATCACCCCTTTGTTAAAAGTTAAATGAGTTGTTTCATCCTTTCGAAAACTTTGTCGGTGTCCGTTACTTTTTTCCTGTTAATTTCCAAGTAAGTTAAACATTGACGTATCTCGCAGTTGTTTTGCGCGCGCATTATGCCATCTACAGTTGAATTTCAGTATGATTTTTTCTACGGATACGATAAAAGGTAGTTTTTCAGCTGGAAGCCGTTCACAGTTAGTACTTAGCGATATGCTGCTTTTCTGGTAATCCCGGTTTTAGTACAGGCTCGTAATTTTAGTGCGAAATTTGTTTCGGCCACAATAGAATTTTTTTTAAGTCTCACGCTTGCTAGGGTAGTTAATTACGTCACTAGTTCCAACCCAAGCGCGCGCCTGGCGTTTAAACCATGCCTAAAACCATGCCGCTTTATCTGATCTAAACATGCTCTACCGCAATAATTTTTCCCCTAAATTTCTTGCATCCTGTTAATTTTCTACCCAAATATCCAGTATCCTGAAAAACCCTAATAGGGCCTCACTGATGAACTGATAAAGCTGATCAAGATACAAAGATCATAATCTTTTGACCTGATACTGTCTATCGTTTTCTTTTTTCTTTTTTCTTTTTTTTAATACACGACCCCCGTTACCTATCCTGCAAAAATAACCTAGAAAATACCTGCAAGCAGAAGCTCGTGTTCAAATCATTCTGGGAAAGCCAGTAACTAGTTTAGCCACAGAAATGCGTAAAATGGCTTTAATATCGGTTAAATTTTCACTTCTTACCCACCCTACCCCTACCCGTTGGAATGCGCATTTGTCAAATGTAACGCAATCTGTGGAATAATGGCGGGTGCACAACAGATCAAAACAGAACTGAGCTTAAACGAGTTCTTGATGAGAATCCTCGATTAAGAGGAAGATTTTAAAGGCTGCTAACAGACTTCTGGATCAGTTAGGATCTCAGCAAATTGTTAAACTTCTTGTAAACGGCGGCTTAAGACAAATAATATTGATAGATGTTATGAAGCGGGCTTCGGAGAGTTGAAATCTGCTTAACCGTGACGATGTCTGAGAGTGATTTCGTACACTAATCACCGAAAATGTGGCTGAAACATACTGGAAATATAACATGAGGCATCGTAGAACATCCAGTTGTCGACATGTCGCGAGGTAAGTGGAATATATCATTATTTTCTCTGTGCATCGTTATTTTCACGTTATTATGCTAATTAGGACGGCGGTCTTTGTTGACAAAAGCACAGCTTAAACTTCTTCTTCTAACATTTTACAGTTTTAACTGCCCCAAAATTTTATTGCATGTTTTTACAGGTGAGACATTACTCTTTAAGTGGAGGGTAGTTTTGGGATCTCAAGTGATGTACTTTTGGCGATATTTTCCCTTAAACTTCGCCTTTTTTTATGGCGCGTCATGAGTAGTCCGAAAGGGAAGAAATTTAAAATTCTGTAGAAAAATCAGGTGATGATCAAATTGCCAAAACAGCCTCTCAATGTAACAAGAAACATTTGCTTGTCTCGAATAAAGGGTTTTTACCTGGATTTAGATCGTTTTCTTTGTGTGGCAAATTGTTAAAAATGTGCCCTAAAATGGCCGCTGAAAGCCCTCTCAGAGGGGCAAAACCAAGATGGTGGCCCCAGCGCTAAAATACGAATCGAATTGAACTGAAAGTTATATTTTTGTGAATCACTTATCTAGACCATTCATCTGAGAAAGTTTGAGGAATTTGATTTTTTCTGGTCCAAATGGCCATAGTTGAAAATTACAGATGGCGCCTCTTAATAACCTCGACCGTTCGGTCGTTACTGGAAAATCTCAAACCTCGGCCTACCGTATTGACCCCGCTGTCGCTCGGTCAATACGGCAAGGCCTCAGTTTGAGATTTTCCCGTAACGACCTCACTCTCGGTTATTAGGTAGTTATTATTTGCTCTTCGCATTTGAAGCTTGGAAATCTGAGCGCCCTCCTAGGGCCGACCATCTTTCGACACATGGCATCAGTTTATCCAATCAGATCACAAGTTAAATGGTACAGGATTATATATACTAAAAAAACATCTAGAGAAATAGCTTGCTTTTCACGTCATCATTCATTGATGTACCTACTGTATAGGCAATAAGTAGCAGCTAGCCCTGGACATTTAACATAATTTCCTAGTTCTGCTTCGTCCCCAGGCGCCCCTCTTTGGTTGGAGCGCGGTGCCCGTGGTGTTGTGAGCCTGTTGCACCCGCAACGTAACCATAAAGCACCACACTCATTGTTTAGTGCTCTTCAAGGACGAAACACAGCGGCGACTGGGAACGAAGCAGACTAAGTTGCACGTTCCCTTCAGCGTTTGGCCATCTTTATCGTTTATACGTGTCTGCTAATCAATCCAGGCCGTAATAGGCGACGTAAAAGTCAAAAATCGTTGTTGTTGTTGCTGTCTTTTTTTTAAACATACGTTTATAATTAATTACTTTTTCGTAGAACTAATTGCATAGTTTGGTCGGAACATGTTATTGGAAGGACAACACCTGGCTCAGTTTTTCCTTAGTTTGACAGTCCAAGTGAGAATTGAAAAAATAAAAAAAAAAACAATTCATTAACCGCCATTCATATATGATTAGAATTAAACACGTTTTGTGCCCCATTTCACCTTTACATTAAACGTAATTGTAGTGTATGGGTAAGAAACTAATCTGGACTATTTAATATCGAGTAGAAGCTCATAAAATCTTTCCTGAGCGATTGCTTCTGGCCTCACCAATTAGTTACTGACAAGTCGATGTAAATTTAAACTCTGCCTTTTTTGTAAGCCGGCCCTCGTTACTCGTGCCTACAACTACGACGTTCTTGACAAAGAGCCGGATTTCTTCCTGTTAATAATTCTTTTATGATTCTAAGTTTAAGTATATCTTCGGTCAAAATCTTTTCTTATTCTCAAAACTCTTACGATTAGTGTTTTTAACCAATTGTTGTATACTTTCAAGAGGTTCTTGAGTATGAACAGGAGCCATAATCGGGGACTCCGTCCCCGATTATGGCTCCTGGTATGAAATATTGGTTCACAATCTTGATGATGAAATGATCCGCAATTACCGAGATTGCAATAAGATATGTGTTTTAAGTGTGTAAAATACAGCAATTTACAGTGAGCAAAAAATAAAAAAATAAAAAATAAATAAAAATAAAAATAGAGGAAAGGAAAACGGAAAAAGAGAATTACAAGAGATTACGTTTTTTTGAATTTCAGTCAAAAAGAAAAGAGAGAATTAAAAACCCCAGACTAAAAGATCACCATAAGCATGTTTACCTCGTTATTTTCGCGAACAATTCAAAATCTTCTACACGAATAGCAAAAGCTCATACCTTCGATGGAAATGGTTTTCACAATCCGGGAAATAATTTTCTCATTCACAGTTTATCCTGTACGATCCTGCAAAAAGAAAGAGATAACAGAAGGTTTCGTCGTGATCAGCGCTCAACTATGGAAATAAACTGTCTGGTAATTTTTCTTCCTTAATTTACTAGTACGTGCAGTGAAATTGAACATTTCGCAAAATACTGAGTACGCCGAAGAAATCGCGCCCAGTTCATTAACGGCTTTTTCCATGTTTTATTATTTCGCTTTTCAATAATTTTAGAGAATAAATAAGAAGACGAAGATAAAAACTTTATGACTCGCATTCTTGATTTTACTTAATCGAAACTGCATTTACGGTGATAAAAGATCTTTTAGGCAAAAATTTAGAAAAAGCGGTATATGAATTAGAAAACATCAATTTTTACCTTTCTGTCTACTATGGTAGTCTTGTAAAATCGTGCTAAGTTTTTCAGATACGTTCTTTTAAGGAAAATCATACGGATGTGATCCTCCCTCTCCGACATCTGCCTTTTTGTGTGTTTGTGTTTTTTTATGTGCACCTTTCACATGAAATGAAAGTAAGTATGGCCCATGTTTAATTCAGCCCGCCTTCGGAAATCACGCCAAGATGCTTGACAGATATTCAAAGATTATTTTCTAAATGCCAGCTGATTGCTGAATCGGTCCCATAAATGTTGTCTGTTCGTATTTGCAGGTGTCGAAGTGTTTAGATTTATTGTGTTTTTCCACCACGCTGAGGAGACCGACATTAGAAAGCAGTACACACTTACGAATTAATGCAAAAATGACCTAAGGCGATAATTTTTAGGACGAGAAATGGTTCAAAATTTCCTTTCCTGTGTATAGGAAATGAATTTTCCTATTTTTTTTTTTTTGTCAATTAGAGTTTTTGTTTCGGCTACAAGGAGGCAGTATTGAAAAAAACCTACATGACGTCTCGAAAGAGCGTCAACCGTTGTAATAAATATTTTCAAATAGTTTTAATGTGTTTTGAATAGTTTCTAAATATGTTTCAGGTGTTAGCTATTTTCTCAGAGCTTTGGAGCGTGATTTAGAATCTCTGTGATTTTTTATTTTGTTAGCAGGTGAAGCCGTCTTCCTGGTGAACAGAAGATGCCTTCAATTTGACTGAAAAATCCCGACTCGAAATTTTGAAAATTTTGAGCGCTGATTGGAACTGATTTCTCATTAAAGGACAAGTTTCGACCGAAAATACGAATTGCATTTTTTTTTAAGCCAACCGGAATAAAATATCTTGAAACATCGAAGACATAATCTGTGTTTGAAGTGCATGCGTTGCTTACAATAAAACATTTTAACTCTGATCGATCGTCTGCTGTGTCAAGTAATTAGACGTTATCACTGCTATTTGCCAGACGCAGGGGCGCAATCCGTGCTAAGTTGGAAATTTCGGGAATTTTGAAACTTTTTCCATACGATCATAAATTAAGGTTAAGTCTGCACACGAGCCAACGGAGAACAACAGAGCGGAGCCTATCCCTGTTTCTGTATCATAAAGCGACTAAGAGTATTTCCACTCCCCCATGGATGGGATGCTAGTCTATCGTAGGGTCATCCCCCAGCATTAATTCGCCGGTACCCATTTATACACCTGGGTGGAGAGAGGCACTGTGAGAGTAAAGTGTCTTGCCCAAGAACATAACGTAATGTCCCCGGCCAGGGCTCGAACCCGGACCGCTCGGCGTACTAACCACGAGGCCACCGCGCCTCCACTAAACAACAGAAAGCGGATCATGAAACGCAAAAATAAGGTGTTAAAAATAATTGATATGAGAAAAAAAAAATTTATCAAACGTGGTAGATTTAAAATGATCAGATGATCTCCAAATCTAAATATTGACTAAATTCGCGGCACTTCAAGACTCCCCCTGACTAAAACAGATTTAACAACTCGTACACCTGCAGATTTTACAACAAGGCTGGTATAGAAAAAAATGTGCTGTAAGGAGACTAGCCATATGCACACGTGTTAAGGAATTGCGAGAGACTACATTGCTTCATCATAAGTGGAAGAAAATATTACTACTATTACTATACTGAAAATCCTCTGATATTCCCAGGTTAGAAACTTCCTTGGGAAAGAATTAATTGTATAATACCCTTGGCAATTCCAGGTTGGTGCTGAAATGTTCGCCAGAAACTCGGTTTTCGAAACCAGTGTAAAAAACAATCGTGTAAACGGCGGTACCCGTGCAATACCCAGTTGACTTCCAGGATCAACTCGCTATTTACAAGGTTAACTACCGCATCAGTTGGACGCTAGCGTCTTGGCATACCGCACTAACTGTTGGTGCTTACACAACCGAAAACCATTGTAAAAGCAGTATTCCAAATGTTACTTTATTTTTTGAAACTAGCACATTTGATTTCCGCAAATGTTTTTCTCAATTTCTCAGTAAACTCTTTTTGCGAAATTGCGAACATTTGTGCCTTCCATGTATATTCGCGATGTTCCCGCGGAAATAAATCGCGATAAAGTATTATAAAGCGGTTAGGCCCAGTTCAGACGCCGTGCTTCTGCCGTGCCGAACTAAATTCAGGAATTAAGTTCGACAAAAGTACGGCAGAAGCACGGCGTCTGAATCAAACTTTTGAATTAAGTTCGGCAAGCAATTAAGTTCGACAAGCTCTGCCGTGCCACACGACTCTGGCACGGCAGGGCTGTGGCTAAAAGTGGGGCGGAGATTTGGAGACTGGGACGTGGGACTTGGGACTCGGAGACGTTGGAATCGGTGGCGTGGGAACGTGAGGACATGGGGACTCGGAGACTCGGGGACGTGGGGACTCGGGGACTCGAGGACGTGGGACGTAGGGACTTGAGGATTAACGGTTTTCCTGAAGTAAACATCAGCGTCAAAATTGGCATGGATACGGCACGGATGTTCAAGGATTGACAAGAAAACACAGTTACTCACCAGGAAAGTCCTCCATGGCTGCCCACGAGGTTGAAACTATTTTGTACCCAGAACTCTCACGGTAAAATAGGCAAGGCCAAACCATGGGCGCTGGAAATCATCAACTACTGGTCTGCTGACAAAGTCTCCAGCATATTAGATTACCTTTCACTTGGCCGCCGAAAATTGTATTTTACAAATTCAGCGCAAAAATCAGGTGTTGTTTGTTTATCACGACCTCAAGTCCCTATATCCCACGTCCTCGAGTCCCCGCGCGTCCCCGAGTCCCGACGTCCTGGCGTCCCACGTCCCCGCGTCACCGCGTCCCCGAGTCCCCGAGTCCCCGAGTCCCCGAGTCCCCGAGTCCCCGAGTCCCCGAGTCCCCGAGTCCCCGAGTCGCCGAGTCCCCGAGTCCCCGAGTCCCCGAGTCCCCACCTTCCCGAGTCCCACGTCCCCGAGTCCCCGTGCCACTTTTAGTTACAGCCACACGGTAACGATTCAAACGTCGTGCTTCTGCCGCGCTAAACAGAATTCCTAAATTAAATTAATGTATTTTGGCGGGATTGCGTTCCCACGGGGAGTTAGGAGGAGAATTGTTGCGAGGCATCAGTATATCCTGAATTTGGTTCGACTCTGTCACGAAGTCTGAATCAGAGTTGTTTTCCTGCTGTGCTAGAGTCGAACCTAATTGCAATTTAGTTCGGCACGGCAGAAGCACGACGTCGGAACTGGGCCTTAGAATACCAGCGAGTTTTTGGACAATAAAGTGAGTTTCTAGATAAAAACGTATGTCTATTTTGTCGATAAGATCGAACCTGGGGGAATTAAAATGCGGAATTAAAAATGGATTTAATTATCGCGGCCGGTTCCGGCGTAATGAAGCTAAATTCAGCTGCAATGGTTTTCAAACTGGAAGGTTATGAAGCATAATGTTTGAAATACGCAAGAAGCGGTGATAATGCGTGTTAGGCTACCGGCACAGACAGTCAGCTTCATGCTTCTGTTCGTAAGTGTCATTACTTTGTTTTGTTGTTATCTTGTACTATTATACACATGATTTTACATAAGGTAGGGAAAACACGTCATCAGGAAAACATTGATTCATTCACCTGCAAATCTTATCAAAGGGTGCTGGACTCATTTGGTTAAAATTTAAATGGAATATTTAAGCTATTTTTGTTTGTTTGTTTGTTTTTTTACCGTTTAAGTGTATGTGCACGCTTGAAATCCGAAAGCCAGGGTGTACAAACAATATAATGTGAGTTCATACAGACAAAATTAAAGACAATCATATAAAACTAAACCTTTCGGCTATTTGAAAGCACTGAACTAGTATCGACAAAAGTATAAATTATTTAAAAATTCATAGGAAATCATTGAACACATGCTTAGTCTTAACCTGGTATCAGGAATTTATTTTGACTGCATGGTTTTTGGTATGGCTTTGTTTCCTAAATTGTTTTAATCAATTATTTTACTTTATACTTCAAAGCTACATATTTATGGTGAAATATCTTTCGTGTTCTTTGTGGATCTAAGTGCTTGTTTTCATTTTTTTCTTTTATTATGTTTATGGCTTTGATAAATCACTATTGGAGTTTCATCGAAATACAGGCTTTTTCTAGAGGGCTTGACAATTTTTTTTTCAAAATCACTCGTCATTCTTGCAATAGAGTGTGACAAAAATAGATAGTTTATTCTAATTTTCAGCGCTTTACCTAGAATCCGGTCGAAAGCAGTGAAGATCTTGTATGACAACAAGTGATCACCAAAATTAACTAATGTCATACGTCTCACTAATTATTCCGACATTGGTGGTGGATTAATCGAAGTTTTCATCTACTTTAATAAGCTACCAAATCTGAATCGTTTTTAATTTCTACCAGCGAAAGCAAATGCTACTCAACTTGATTTTGTCGCTATGTAAGTGTGAGTGTAGTGTCTGTTTGTCGTAATGAAGTGTATGTAGGTCTCAGGCTTAACTAAATTCTTAATTTTTTATCATTCTTGACTATGGCGGTGTCCAACTAGAAAGCTCTTGCTTCTTTGGTCACCGTTCATAAATAAATTTTATTTCTTTACGGCTTAATATTTCTTAATATTTTACTGTTTTTATTACTTAACCTTATGAAATGTATGTAAATGCCCTTTATAGTGTAAATAAATGACTGCAATTAAAAACATTTACAGAACACAAAGTAGGTTCTGGTTTGTGTCTGTGGGATATATGGTTTGATGTTATCATTACGTCACATGGAGCGGAATCTTAAACTTTAAAACATCCTTAATTTCTTATCTACGTAGAGACGTAAAACGAGTCGGTACTACGTCAAAAAATGACAAGACTACCACTTTTCGCTGATAATCTTAAATTCGATAATGCTATAATCTACACCTTTTTAGTCCACACGCAACTAGACTATCTAAACATAACGCCAGATAATTGATCAAATTTTGGGAAAAGAATTTTGTTTTAAAAAAGTAGACTTCCGTCTTGGTCCATTCACGAGTTGGGACTGGAAAATTCCAGAACTAAAATAAAGCTGGTTAGCTCAAACTATCATAAGATAGGATTGAAATTTTAGCTTATTGAAAACCACTGAAGACTATATCTGAATTTTCAGTGCAAAAACACCTTGTGTCTTCATTGAGTTGTTCAATTTCTCAAGACAAAATTTTGGTTTCTGAACAGAACGAGCAAAGACAACACTACTGGGCTACACGACTGAAGAGACGATCCAAGAAACTGAAAAAAGAAGTCAAAATAAAATCCAGTCTCGTCGTCATTGTCGAAGGCTCTGATCTGTAAAAAATAAATTATTTCCCAAATGCGAGTTGGCACAGAAAAATCGAAATGAGCTGCTAACTTTTGTACCTCCTATTTCTAAGAAGGAAAAATATTGAGTGGCATTGCCTACCTTGCGTTTTGTGCTTGTTGGACTTTACTTTCGTCCAGAAGGACGAAAACATGGCTTTGGTAAGTGCAAATTAACATAAACCAAACTTGTGGTTTGGACGCTTAAAGTACGAGAGCGATTGTTTGTCAATCATTAGCAAATGAGCCAATTAAAGTAAAACATAAAATGATATCGCTCTTCATTCATCTTGGAATTACGTAGAGTTTTCATTCGAAATTGGCAAATAATATTCCTGTACAGCGACGGCAGCGAACTTCAAACAAATTACAGTGCATTGTCTATCTCAGAACAGGTGTCCTTTTGAAAAGAAGTTGTGATTCTAATACACAGAATTAAAAATGAGGTGAATTTTTATCAGCAAAGCAACATCCTTCAACCGCCCACTCGAAAAACAAAAATTTAAAATTTGATGGTGGTAAAAGTAGGCAAACTTGACGGAAAGCCTTTGTCATTCCGCTCTAATTTGTGATTATTGTTTTCGTCTCAAACAGTTACAATGATAAGCCAAGTGTTTTGAAAGTTTTCTTTTTAAATCTTGGTCCATTGAATCAGTTCTGCCGGAAAAGCAGTTACAGAAAGTTTTATTTTTTTTTCTAAAATTCAAGTGCGAATCGATATCGTTTCATGGTTTAATATTTTACTATAACTAAAATGTTTACAAGTGAATATATGAAAGATCATATATTTGAATTGGGGAGAAAGCTATCAAGACGTGATTGATAATCGCAGTTAGACACACAGCAGTGCTCTATCTACTGAGCTATTCTACGGAATACGGTGAAAATAAATTTACTTTCACGTTTTCATTCGAATATAATATCGGAAAGTCCTTTGTGACACCGAAAATTAACGTCCATTATTGAAGTGTATTGGCGATACGTTTTCCAAGATTTTCCGAAGGCTAATCGACGTTTACGAACATTGCAAGCATTTCCGAAAATTTCGCAAACTCGGCCGAATATTTCCGTGCTCTAGCATATCTACGTAGCATATCTACGATTTTACCCGGTAGTGGATCTTCTAATGTTTTGTTTAGGTTCGTAAGGCTGGATGCACAGGCCTACGAGCTGGGGGCGGATTGGGGAGGGGGGGAGAGGAGGCGGCTGTTCCCTCCCAGGTTTGGAAGCTGCCGTGAAGTTTTTAGAGCAAAGCGCTCATGATTTGGGCACTAACACTTGAGAGAAAGCACTCCACTGCTGTCTGCGTGATTTCCAAAACTCACTTGAATAACTTTTCTGGTTACACTTACTTTTAACGAATCCTTGTGTGGTTAGACGCCTCCCCGGAGTTCACCGTAAGTGGTTTCGTCAGAGAAATGGTACTTCAAGCAACTCGATTATTCTGAGACGCTTGTCTCGAATACTTCAGCTTCTGCAACGCGTCTATCTTGAAACACTTGAATGGCTTTGCATCTGATCAGCCGATCGCTAGCACTGCATCTACTGTGGTTCGCGCCTAATGCCACTAACGGTGCCTGATTTTATTAGATCGGGTCATAGAGGACATAGAGTATACGCGGTGTTTCAAAATAACTACTTTTGGAATTCCAAGAGTTACATTAGACGAGCTGTTAGACGTGGGAATTGTGAACGCTGTTGTTTTTAAGCAATTTGAGTGCGTCACTTGTATCCCGGCTTTAGCACTCCACCATTCGGACAAGAAGGTCACTGCACCCTCAACTGTCCGAAGGTGCCCGTACGCGTATGGCATGGAAGCCCTTTCCGCCCTATCGTTTCCTCCGTTAGTTAACACGCACAATCACAATCTTGCTTCTTACCTTGTTAGCAGACTTCAGGCTTTTACTTTTTGTAGACTTGGCCAAAACGTACAAACATGGCAACGAAATAATGTGCTCTTTAGATGTCACTTCTCTATTTACAAATGTGCCACTTGACGAAACAATACATATTTGCTTCGAGAAGAGTTGAATTTCCTTCCTGATCTTCCGAAATTACCTCGTGCTGTGTTACAGAATCTATTGGACCTCGTCACTCAGAAAATCCAAAAAGGTCGATGGCCCATACTTCGACTAGATCGACAGGGTAGCCGTGGATTCACCTTTACGTCCAGTTTTGGTTAATATTTGAAGAAAAGTGAGTAATAAACGGCAGATTCTGTCGTCGCTTTGGTATAAATATTTTGATGACACATTTACCATGTTTGACACTGCTAATGAGCTTTTTACGGTATCTAAATAGACGACACAAAAGCATCAAATTTACTAATGAATTTGAACAAGACAATGTGTTCCGCCGTTTTTAGACATCCTTGCATTGTCAAACGTTGCCCGACAACACTTTTTCCATGACATCCGTCTCCCGGAAGACGACATTCACAGTCTTCTACACTTAATGAGATTCATTTACACCTGGCAAGAACAAAATCAATCTCATCCGTCCGCTTACCTAACGTTAGTTCCGAATTTGCTACTCCCAGTAGCTACTCCCATCAACGTGTTAGCAGTTAGCACGAACGACGTTATTAAACGATGTTTTGAACAGAAACAAAAACGCAGGTCAAACAACTCTGTTCCTACAGCAGTGGCGGATCCAGACCTTGGGCAAAGGGGGGCTGGGGGAAGGTGTGTTTTGCTTACCCTGCCGGCTTTTCTCCCCTCTGTGACTTTTTCTTTTTTTACCCAAAATAAGGGAGGAGGGGTGCCGGGGCCTCCGGGCCCCTCCCCTAGATCCGCCACTGTACAGCTCAAAGAAAAGATATCATTATCTTGTTACCTTACTTTCTTCAAGCAACCAAATGAGGGCCTGCGAGGGATTTTGAGGAACAAGGGAACATGTCATAATTTGGGGGAACAAGGGGTGTCTATACTATTAAAGGGAACTTTGACAAAACATATTAGGGAACAATGGTATTTGTCAAGGGAACAAGGGAACATTCTGCCCATAGTCCCCTAGAGGCCCTCCCAAATCACGAAACGACTGAAATCTTGAAAACATACAGCGTAAAAAGAAAAGTTTGTATGGGAATGTGACAATCGTTTATAACAGTTCGTAAAGTGGGCAGCTCGAGCGGTGAAACCCAGTAATCGACTGATTAATAGAGAGGAAAACGGTGAAATTGAACCTCGCTGGAATCGCTTTGAAACGGCTCTCAAACGCCACGGAAACACAAGAAGCCACGAAAGAGTCGAACTAACTGAGTAGTTCTTACTGGATATCTTTTCCATATAGAGCGGTTTTCAATTGAGTGTCGAAGGTAATCACGCAAAAACTTTGGGTTTGGTTTTGGTTTTACGACACTCAATTAAAAACCGCTTTAATACAGCGTAATATATTAAAACTTCACGACTCCCAAGGAGCTTGGGATACCTGTGGTTTCTCAGGTTTTCCATATCTCGCCACATGGTAACCACTCTCCAGCGATCGTTTGTCGTAAAAGATCGCGCAACGTTTTTTGGAAGTGGTCACAATGCAACAAGCGCAAGGATCTTTAGGATCCAGTTGAGATCATACAGGAACAAGTTCAAGTTTTTACTCTCGCCAATGATGAATCAGATCGCGTAACTTAAGTCATGTAGTGATACAATTTCTTGACTCTGCAAGAATTAAGTAATGTTATTTTACCTCTCCAATATTTGGCACCTGCATGGTTAGGTTATAGCGAAGTTATTTCTACTTTGTGAATGGACGACTCTTGCTCTTATTTGCCCATAGGAGAGCCGAGCTCTCTATCGGAGAGCAACAGGGACTGCATAATAACCTAATTTGTCCTTTTCAACCTATTTGGTAGGTGGAAGCGAGGCCTCCCTTCGCCATGAAACACAAGTTATGTTGCAATCATTTCTTTTCAGTTCTCCACATTTACACGTCTAAACGAAGTCGCATTATTCTAAAAAGGCGTTTTTAACTTCTTAATCACTGAATGAATATGAATTATCATCAACGGTGTGAACAAAGTAGAAAACACTATTGTCAACGTAACCATTAATGTTAACACTGGATTTTGTTTTCAAAATTAATCGCCCTCAGTAGTAATTACCGGCTGACAGAGATGGGCGAAGTTTCCGATTGCAAGTCTTCAGGTATTGTGAAATTTGAACTCATTTAACCAACAGAAAAGCGAGAAAGAACTGTATGTCAGGCGGGCTAAAAATAACTATGCGTTCCTCTAGAACAAAGCTCAGGGTAATCTGGAATTTACTTCCAAATGGCACGGTATTTTGTAATCCGCTAAACTGATTTAATAAGTGAGCAAAGAATCTTACCATCATCATTCAGTCGTTCCAAGTTTGCGCGCCACTTCTCATTTTGTATTAAGTAACCTATGATTAAATTTCCGTGGTCATTTTGGATGTAGTAATTACGCGAACACAGAACTGTGCTAAATTATGCATAGGCAGTCATCAGATAGTTATCAGGTTATCCGATTTAATGCACGTTAAGAAAAGTTTCAATCCGCTGGGGATCACTAATCTCTTCATCTCATTGTCATTTTAACAGGAGTTATTGAAATTTTAACATATGGTTAAAAAGCGAGAGCCTTAGAAATGGGAAACTGCAATGTAATTAAGAAGCCTTCAGGAAGACAAAAATATTGAAAAAGATAAAATTCTTTTTTTTTTTATGATGAATTGAGGCGATAATTAAGAAAAAAAATTAATGGACAGTACGATATTCAGGAAAACCTTAATAAATATACGATGGACACCTTGTAAATAGCAGTAATATGACTATAGATAACCGATAGAAACTGGGAACTAGAGATAGAACACGTACAGGCGTTTGTGATGACTACCGGTACGTACCCACAAATCTTTGCGCTCGAAAACTAAAAGAACGCCGATAAAAACGTACAAGAGCGTAAAATCTTTAAGGGCCCATTAAGCGATCTTTTCGAGCCGTTGCTAAGAAAAATTTATTTTCATACAACCTCATCATTTTTAGGTAGTTCAGAGTTATTTCAAGTGTTTTAATTTTTCCATGATCAGCAACACTAGTGATGACGTCATCAGGCCACGCCCATGGTCATGTGACTAATACTGAAAAAACGCAAACGCTCCCAGGCAAATTACTTTATCGGGATTTTTTTCGTTGATTTAATATTTTAATTTAAATCCTCATTACGCTATGCATGGATTCGTTTCATTTCTAAAAGGTTAGATTTTGAAAGAATTTCAAAATATTAAAAAATTCGCAATTTTCCGAAAAAGTATGATTTCGAAAAAGGAATGCATAGCTATGTTTCCAAAGTTGGCTTTAATCGAAATCCGTGGAAAAAGGCTGGATTTAATGAAAAACTGCGTTTCCTTTAGCATTTAAAGAAACCAGAAGTGCGCCCGATATATATTGGAAGTTACCCTATTAGCGCGTGCGCAATTTACACTACCAGCGCACTTCGGTAAGATCAAACAAAGCCACACGGAGTTAGTTTTTCTCTTTCTATTGCTCTTGTTTTTCTGTCCTTCTCTTATTTTGTCTTTGCTTGTACCTTTTTTACTTTGCATTTTGTGACACGCAAGGAAAAACATCTAAAATGTAAGCGAATTTGGAAGTTATTGAGTTGTTTTTGTTTTCCGCGCTCAGGCTGACGTAATAAACCGGAAGTGAAATTCACCTCCTTAGCAACGCGCGCGAGCGCGTGCATAAATCGGTTAATGCGCTCTTAAGCCTAGCACACAGAATGTCGTTAGTACAGCGAAAACGTCTGTAACGCTTTTCATAACTTTTGAAAACTGTAGGAAACAGTGCGAAGGAAGCCATTAAAGCGCGCGTAATTGACGCGCGAATCACGTGGGTATTATCTGGGGGATTAATGAGATGTATTGCTGTGTAGGTATATGTGGGGTATATGTGCAGCTATATGTGAGGGACTAACAGATCTGATGTAGACTGTGTAGGTATATGTGGGGGATCAATGAGATGTATTGCTGTGTAGGTATATGTGGGGATTAATGAGATGTAGGCTGTGTAGGTATATGTGGAAGACTACGTAAGGGATAAATGAGATGTATTGCTGCGTAAGTATCTGTGGGGGATTATTGAGATTAGGCTGTGTAGGTATATGTGGAAGAATACGTGGGGGATTAATGAGATGTATTGCTGCGTAAGTATATGTGGGGGATCATTGAGATTAGGCTGTGTAGGTATATGTGGAAGAATACGTGGGGGATTAATATTTGATATTTTTGGGGGATGTATTGCTGTGTAGGTATATATGTGGGGGATTAATGAGATGTAGATGTGTATATGGCGGTGGAGTTAACTAGCCGCCCAACCATCCGGGTACTGTCGCACTTATAAAGCAAAAGAACAAAAGGCTTGGCTGTGAGCCAATGAGAAAGCACTGACGTCATAGCCAAACTGGACAAACGAGTTTCTGGATTTGATTATTCAAAATGGCGAACTTACTTTAATTCAAGGCTATAATATGCTAATTTGCCAAACATTCTTTATATGCACGCTTATGTTCTGTAAGGGCTGTGTAATTTATGCTATACATACAGTTATATAATATACGCGTTCTTGAGTTACAGTAGCCGGATTAAGCCTTGATTGATGATGTTCGTTGTAAGGTTCTCTCTGTCATCTAATATTACACGTTGCAGCGAAAGGGTAGTTCAAATTCGTCGACAATGTGATGATGATTGATGACGATGGCCTTTAAGTGATTGATGACTATAATCGTCATCAATGATGTCTCGTACTCAGATCCCCACTCTATTTGTTTCCGCGAAGGGCGTTCTGGGTAAATTTCAACATGGCGGTCTTACCTAAAAGCAGGTGTTGTCGGTATGATTTTAATCACAATTTAAAATTGCTCATTTAGCTCACTTTAGATATGTTGAAAGCCAATGGAAAGCATCTTGGAATGGCGAGGAGATGTATACCAAGTCCTAGCTTGTTGTGGAATGTTTATTTTCCTTTCCTGGGTGTTGACAAAGCTCCTGGGTCTGACTTGGAAACGCGGTCTACGTGTTGGAGATCCACACAAGGGTCATCGTTGGTTTATGACTGAAATCCTTGATAAACCGACGTATTGTAACTTCTGTGAACGACCTCTAGTAAGAGGTGGATACTGTGAAAATTGCGGGATTTCAGTTCACGAAGAATGTATCGACGGGGCAACAGAGAGATTTGCTTGCAAAGTTCTGGTTCTGTCCAAGAGAAGCTACATGAACCATCAATGGGTGCGAGGAAACTTGCCTCTTTGTAGCACATGTAGCGTCTGCGGTTTTCATTGCGGTACCGAACCCAGATTATGTGATCTTAGATGCGTTTGGTGCCAGGATAAAACACACGATCATTGCCTTCGAAGTAAATCAAACATTTGTGACTTTGGAAAGTATAAAACCATGATTTTACCTCCACATTGTATAAGTCTTACCGTGGAAAGTTGGCGGAGCAAGAAACGATTTGTAGTTCGTGAAGTTGTGGTACCTCCCATAAAAAACTGGAGTCCATTGCTTGTGTTTGCTAATCGCAAGAGTGGAGATAATGAAGGAGAGAGATTATTAATGACGTTTAAAAGTATACTCAACCCAGTGCAGGTAAAAGTCAACATTAGTCCTAGTACGAAGTTTACAGAGCCATTCCACTTGACATCTCCCTGCCCCCGCCTGGCCCATGCCCCCCTTGCCCTGGCATTGACAAGGTAGATCTACATTTATTGCCTATTAATAAAAGCTCAAAGCGACAACACAGTGTTCCCTTGAGAAATAATCTGAGTTACCTTTACCCCCTCAAGAAAAAGCAGATCTACTTCCATGCACCCGTCCCCAAAGGAATATTCAAAAGAAAAAAAATGCCTACAGAGCAACCCCTCAGAAATGACAGTCCTGTCTGTCCAGTCCTGTCTCGCAACTATATCAAAATTTTTCCAAAAGCCAATTTACAGTATGAGCTGCAATTTATGGCAGTCCTAATTCAAAGAGTTATCTCCTAACTGCAGTAAAATTGTCTGTATACCTATTCCTCTTTTCCTCTTGCAAACTTAACATTGGATAATTTTCTGAATTATTCTGTCCTCAGGTGATAGATCTTCATGAGGTCCCCCCTGAATCTGCACTTGAGTTTTGTAAGCTTCTTCCAAACCACAGGACCCGTATTCTGGTCTGCGGAGGTGATGGCAGTGTTGGTTGGGTTCTTGGTGCCTTAGACAAAGTCAAATTAAAGGTCTGTTAAATTCTCATTTTTTAGAAATAGAATATTAGATAAAATAATATTCTGTGTTGAGTCTCTGGGACCTGTTCAGGAAACCTGTGATTGACTAACAGGTAATTTCTTGTGAGAGTTATGGAAATCATCAGCAGAGCTGCCTAGTTTTTAAGGATGTTGTCTTAGTGTACAATTGTACATGTGCACTAAATTCTCAATGCCACTTGAACAGCATGCAAAGAAATCCAGTTTTTGACCCTGCCCTTTAGGCAAGCGGTAACTATGATGCACTACCCTGAAATGTTTTCACTAGTTGACCCAAAACAATTTTCACTAGCCTGATTAATTAGATTATAATTATAGTCGTTTCATCTCTTACCATAAAATGTGTTATTCGAATTTTTTTAAGAATTTTCCTAACAAAGGAATGGAATCCTCTGGCTCGACTGCAAAATCAACCTCCTGACATGACTTTCTTTGCCCATTGCTTGTAATATATATGTCAATGAAAATAAATATGTGTCAGTTATATTTAATAAAGCAGGTGTAGTGTGACTATTTAAATTGTTGAAAAGCATGTTGAATTATTTTATGCTGATATCCAATCTTTTTGGAACAGCAAGTCACCTGGTATATCTGCTCTTAGCAGCTTACTTGAGATTTACCCGTAGCCAAGTCAAACTGAAAAGCAAGTTATATCTAGGTTAAAAAACCAACGTTTTATGAAATATAATCTTTTCAAACAATATTAAGATGTACTGTAGACAGTATGTAATATATCAAACATGAAAGACCATGTTTGACCACATTTTTAAACACAAAAGGGAGTTGAAAATACGATGTGTAGCAGAGTATTTTTGACGAACTTCGAGGTGTTTGGAAATGTGGTCAAACACTGTCTTGAGTGTTTGATATATCATCTCAACTGAAACAAACTAAATGGAGAAATAAGATTGCAAAAGTCTATGCTAATTAAGATTATATATCCAAACATCGTCACAGTCATGATTTCCTTTGTTTAAACTTGATGAATTATTAATGAGTTTTAGGAGCTTCGATCAAACCCTTTTGTGGGATTTGGTTTGTCATTAGTTGCCTCCATATATTGGCATACTTCCTCTGGGCACTGGTAATGACCTTGCACGGGTTCTTGGATGGGGCAGCGGCTACGCAGGTGAAGAAGATGTTAATGAAATACTGACATCTATCATGACTGCTAATGTGACTCCGCTGGACAGGTAAATATACTCCATCCATTCTTAGCAAAATGTAACTCTATGTTAAGATAAATCTAGAAAATGTTTACAAATTATTTTGTGAATTGGAGCCAAACAATAGTTCACATAAATTTATAATTTATTCCTATTATTCTAGCCATTGTTGTTCATCCACACTTCTGAACAAAATCAAGTCATTGTTTAATCCAATTCTGGCCCTCTCTCTCTGTCTGGGATGCAGCATGTTGGCAGAGAGACAGAGGGCATAGCCATTGTTGTTTCTTCAATATTCCAGGCGCATTTGTTTGTTTTTGAGCTCACCGGTAAAGGTTTGTTTGGGGGAAATGGCAATCAACAAATTTATAGCTGAAATTGTTATATTTTGAAATTAAAATTGACTGACCTCAATGCCTTGTTGTCCTTTCTATGGCTGGTTTGCAGTGTCACCCCATCAAAAAAAGAAATCATAACCATGCAATAAATTAAGTCAAGAAGCTGGGATATGAAAGATGATTGATATATAAACAACCTCACAAAGATTTAGGTCTGTGCAGTTTTTCATTCTTCTGTTATTCGGAGAAGTGTGTCACTCAAATTTATAGAGCTTTGTATGAAGTCGCCATGTTTGTGCCCCTCGGAGGGACACAAACATGGTGGCTGTGAAGTAACAGAAACATCTGTCATTGAGTTTTGCCATCAAAATGAAAAGTTATTACTCTGGAGCTCTGACACATTGAAATTAATACTTTTTCTAGAGCAACTACTGTTTAGTTAGCAAAAACTTCAGCAATAACTCATTTTTTGACCTACTCGAGAGCCCTATCGGGCCGCCATGTTAATGTCACACAATGCATAAACTTGGAAATTCAAACGTGTCCTATTTCAAAATGAGGAACCCTGTCGAGCTTAAACGCTGCAAAACGTCAAGTTATTAGAGGGTCTTACATCTGATGAAACTAAAACTTCAGAAGGATTGGTAATTTCTTATTTTGGAAAATGATGACGTCACATGAAAAGCCGCAATTGTCATCTCGCTTCTCAGCTCGATCCGAAGCCTTTTAAGTAAGTTATGGAGTTTATGGGTTTCCACTCCTAGTGTAGTAGTATACATGTACATGTCGTGTATGTCATGTTTTGCTGAACGTTGCATAAAAGTAATAAAAAGATAAACAAAAAATAACTCCTTGCATCATGAGCTTGGGCTGCCTGTGATTAAGAATGTTTCACTGGTCAGATGTTTTTCTCTCGCAGATGGAAAATAACCGTGGAGAGTAGCAGAAGATACTTTGATGTCAGAAGGCGTAAAAAGGTAGTGATTCTTGCGCATATCTATACAAAGTATATTGAAATTTTAAGAGTCCAAGACCTTGCACAAGGCCACACTGTTGTCTACAGTCAACTTCCCATTGGTGACCATCCAGGTTGGGTATTATGCAAGCGTCCTGTATGTAGGACAAGGGAGGACGGGTGGGAAGACAACTGCAATAAATGCTGTTTCAGCAGTAAAATATCGCACTGAAATTTGTCCTGATCATTGACAAAATGTTGATGACTTTGTTCAAATTAGTGTGCAATGTTCTCTCTGATTTTTGGCCATGAAATGTACTGATATGATATCCTAGTTTTCCAGAAGTGTTTTTACTTCAAGCCATTCCCAGTAATTAATTCCAGATGAAAATTTGCTTCCCTCCGCCCAACACCATAAAATTTTATATATTATGTTTTGTTTGTGTGTTACGAAGAGCTGGATTAATTTATAGTGTCAGATTAAGAGAGTTGTCTTTCTAGACACAGAAAGTGACAATTGGTAAAAAATACAAAATAATATTACTATCACATTTGGAATTCCTCAACACAGTTAGTAAGAGAAATTCAACTTTATCTGGAAAAGAGAGGTTTCTTTTCAGGCTTGAGCTAAATTGCCAAAAAACTAGAAATCAGTATTTTAACTGAGTAGGGGGAAAAAATCATATTTAATAAAGTTCTATATTTTTGCATGTTTTTTTAGGTGTTTTGGATGAATAATTATTTTTCAGTGGGCTGTGATGCCAAAGTGGTACTAAACTTTCACCTCCATCGGGAAAGTCAGCCTTCTCTGTTTACCAGCCGCATTATCAATAAGGTATACAGTATATTTAATTGTTGCATTTTCATTATGTTTCTTAGTGTTAAAATTTCGCTCACGCATTCTCAAGTTTGGAAGGTAGTTGCCATGTGGGAGAATTGAAAAATCTATTACATGTGTTATTTTCATGCCACTGTTGTTAGGCAAGTTGGATGTTTTTCAACTTGTCTCAAATATCTGGCAGTTTCCCACATCTTGTCTCAAATTTATATTCAAAACAAAAAGTGTCATGTCAGCTTTGACAACACTGTATATTTTATTTAGAAAACAGTCCCAAGAAAATAAGCGAGCTGATTGGTTAAAAATCACGTTTCTATAACTTGATGGAAACACAGAACTAGCATGAGCTGTTGACGTAATGATGGCGCGAGCCAAGAGGATTTACACTTTGATCATCAAAGTTAACAAGCTGTTTTCCTTTTTTTCATCACAGTGTTTTCTAAAAGAGATAGAAAAAGCTGTGGAAACACTCGCCTGCGGCTCGTGTGTCCACAGCATTTCTCATTCTCCCAAACTTTGACACGTGTTGCTATTAAACAATTAGATTATGACCTTGAGATTTCTATCATGTGATAGTTGACGAGGGCGCATCCTGAGTCAGCTATCACGCATAGAAATCGAGAGCGAATAATCTAATTGTTTTAGCATAAATCTACTAGTCATTCAAAACTTCATCTAAATCCTCTTCACAGAAACTTCGAAAACGCCAAGAAGTGGCCATCGTTTTGTTAACAAGGGCACACTGCTAGGCTACTCACTATCTATCACAGAATAGATAGTGAGTAGCATAGCCAATCAGAGAATGGCATTTGTAATAGAACGCTAGATTTGTACTAAAACTTGATAGAAACACAGCACATGTTTTCTATTTCTTAAATATTATATAGTTTAAATTTTCTACAAATTCATTTGTATTGCATAATCTCAGGCCGTTTATGGATTGTATGGAGCCAGAGATGTTCTTGAGCAAGACTGCAAAGATCTTCATGAACTTGTTGAGGTAGGAGCCCAAGGGTTTTTTAAAAGCATTTTATTTGTTAATTTAGTTGTGGAATGTGTAATATTGGCTTAATAAGTTGTAATCCAGAATGACATTGTAAATCTTTAGATAACAAATATTTTTCCTGGCAGAATGGCAGCCTTTGCTCGGCCACATTGCAGTGAACTGAATAAGAATTGGAAATTGCACCATTTCTTATTTTTCGTGTTTTGAGTTTTACAACCCAGATAAAGTTTGTAAATTTATGTGAGTATTTATTACTCTGTCTAGGTTTTTGCCCGATAAAGTTAGTTTTATTCCCTGTGTTACTCATTCTTCATTTTTGGCAAATAAATGGTTGGTTGGTCAGTTGGTTGTTGCATGGGCTTCACTAAAGTTTACAGCAGGAGGGCAACTGGTTTTCACAGGCAGGCAAAACTGTTTGATTTTAACTTCTTTGACGGAAAATCTTTCCTCTAGATGGTCAAACCAGGCAAGAAAAATTATTCTCACAGCCAGTCAGTTTGCCAGGCCCTTGATGATACCACTGTGATGATGATAATGATGATGATGATGATGACGATGACGATGACGACGACGATGACGATGACGATGACGATGACGATGACGATGACGATGACGATGACGATGACGATGACGATGACGATGATAATAATATTGTGGTAATGCATTCTCAATGACATGGATGTATGTTTGTTTTCTTCAGCTGGAAATGGATGGACGAAAAGTTGAATTACCGGAATTAGAGGGAATTGTCATTCTCAATATCAACAGTTGGTGTGGTGGCTGTGAGCTGTGGGTCAATGATGACCAGGAAACATCTTCACCACCAAGGTAAGTTTACTCACATATTGCAAAAACAGATAGGTAAAGGTGGCTGAAGTCTGCATACAAACCAAGTGGCCCGTCTGGCCGAAGCTTATCCCATTGTCTGTAGCATGAAGCAAGTAGGATTATTTGTACTCCCCCCTGGATGGGATGCTAGTCCATTGCAGGGTTACCCTTCAGCATTACATTTGCCAGTACCCCATTTATACATCTGGGTGGAGAGAGAGGCGCTGTGAGAGTACAGTGTCTTGCCCAAGAACACAGCGCAATGTCCTTAGCTAGGACTCGAACCAGGACTGCTCGATCTCTAGTCGAGCGTGCTAACCGTGAGGCCACCGCACCGCACCTCACCATAAATAACACATACTTCGTCACTGATTTCTGTCTCTTTTCCAGCCATTTTGTGGCTTATCACACAATGCTGAGGAGTAACATTGCATGGCGAATTAAACGTAGCACCTGTATAGTATATGAACAGCTTCTCTGTTTTCTCTTCACAGCATTAATGACGGAGTATTGGAAGTAGCCGGGCTTTACTCAGCACTGCACATTGCTAGACTGCAAGTTAATATGGCTGACCCACTCCGTCTCGGTCAAGCAAGGACTGTTAAAGTATGTGAATTGAGTGGCCTGCGATATCTTTGTGGTTTTGGTTCAAGTATGCTTTTCGCTGAGAAATTCAGTGTTTATTGAAAACCAATTTGACTGCAACTTCCTTTTTCCACAAATCATTGAAGTGACAATTCATAAGGCTGCAATTTGTCTCTTCTTTTCTCTGATCTCAACCGTTGTATTGTTGTTGTTTTTTTTGCCTACAGCTTACACTTAAGGACACCAGATCCCTCCCGGTTCAAGTAGATGGAGAGCCCTGGGAAGAAGGTCCTTGTGTGATCACAATAAGTCACCACAACCAAGCCCTAATGCTAGGCAAGGGGGAAAAACAGCTCCTCACTTGATTATTCCCTGTGCTCCTGGTTCAGGCTTAGAATTTCAAGTTCAAGGTGATGCCAAGAAAAATCCTTCAGCTGTACTAGCCGACTTATCAGGCATAATTTATTGCACCAATATACTGCAGCTAAATTCAAGAGATCAATGAATACTCGCGGATGCAATTTAAATGACCCATATAGCTTGCCAGGGTTGCTCAAAACAAGGTGGACCATACACACTCTAAAATACAGTAAATATTGTGTAAGGAACTAGAAGCTATGGTATTTAAGCAATAGACCACAAGTGTTTATGGTTTATAGGCTGGTAAACCACGCGGGATGTTGGAAGAACACTCGAAGAATTCGTAAATCACTCGCCTGCGGCTCGTGGTTTACGAATTCTTCGAGTGTTCTTCCAACATCCCAAGTGGTTTATCATGCCTCTAAACCATAGAAACTTGTGGTCTATTGCTTTTATGTAATAATTCAGATGACACGTGAAATTTCCATGAGTTTACTGGCACAATAAACCATAGCTGATTGACCAATCAGAGCGCGCACACTCATTTGATTATGATAATGTAAATTAAGTCATATTTAATTGTGAAGAACAGCAAGGAAGTCTATAATTTTTATAGAAAAAGTAGCAAGGATAGCTAAGTGGGATGGAGTAGGAAAGAAGTGTTACTAAATTTTTGTTGAATGCGTCATTCGTACGCATGATAAAAACACAAACGCTGAGTCAACAAGTAAACATTAAATATAATTGCTGTGGCCGTCTCCCATCTCATTTTACAGATTTATTTCTCCCTTCTTACAAGACGTTAGATCTTGCCAAGTATCCATTACGCAATTGAAATAAACTGCGTTAAAAAGTAAAATTGATGTTTTTATACCTTAGCTGTTAGCGTGTGTGTTGCTCGAAACGTCCATCGCGAACCTTCAACCTCCAACAGTGATCTTTGTCCAATTTCTCCTTACTATTTGCACCAGTCCCTTAGTAAGGGGTATAAATAAGAACTCCGGATCTCATTTCAGGCCAGTTCGCGTAAGAATCCTTTGGCTTTTGGCAGCCGCAACAGGTTGTCTCTCTTTCTCGCTTGCTTCAACACGCTACTGCGCTTCTCTTTTCCCCTCCCTCCCTTTCCCCATCCTTTCACACTTTCAACTCACTCAAGCGCGGTCGTATTTCCCCGACTCTTATTCAGCGAGCGTGAAAGGGACTGTCGCGAATAGAATGCTATTAGTGGTGGAGTTAGATGAGGCGCCTATAACCATACTCCCATTTTGCCACCGCGATCCCCATAAAAGGGCTATTAGGGCGTAGTTTTGATAACAGCTAGCATTTACAAGAGAACAATCCTCTAATTTTTTGAACAAATTGTTTCTCAATGTCTCTACTGTTATTCTCAGATATCAACTTTCTTACGAAAAAATTGTTCCTTTCCTGCAAACTTTGATTATAATTTTTTCGCCATTTAGAACTACTGCATGTTATCTGAGGACGATTTTGAAAAGTTTTATTTGAAAGTCATTTTTATTGGAAAAGCATTTGGCAAACATGGCAGCTTTTCAGGGTCTTTCATTACAAAATGAATGCATTCGCATTGAACGAAATTTCCAACAGCACAAAGATGATTACATTAAACCCTAGGGAGTTAAGTTGTTCATTTAAACGAAAACTGAAAAGAAAACAGTCGAAGACAATGCAAACAAAGAGAAGTAATGCAACCAGAACGCAAATGGTTCAATTAAGACATCTTAATAGATTCAGACATGTTTCAGTTGTCCAAATGAATTTGTCGCAGTGTGAGACATATCTTTAGCGATTCACTGCACTGTAGGACCCATCACCTTTGTTGTTACACTGGGAACTATTTAGTTGAATCTTGTTTACAACACTAGAAAAGGGCGTCTTAAGCTACAGTAGGTACGTAAAATCTCATTCATTTTGCTTATTGTTCATAGTTTTATGTTCGTTTACGCACATTTACCTTGGTAAGCGTATAGCTGTACAGTTCTTGAACTCAAACTTTACGATAATAATTCGACTTGGCCAAACATAAATGGCCATGAGTAGCGCTAGCTTAGACGACGAGATCTCCTAGAGCGAGTTATAAGAAGTTAACTTGGTGCACGGCAAAATCAGAAAGCAGCGCCGCAATCAATAATTATTTTAAAATAGCTTTTTGCAGCTCTCTATAAAAGAAAGCATGCACAAATTGGTGCACTAGCTTTAGAAGATATCAACAGTGAATTTGACCTTGAATCCAATTAATAGATTTTCTTTAATTTAAAATATGTTTTCAACTGAGTCATTTCAATGACTTGAATTTGCAGGGGGCGTGACTAGCAAGTTAAAATCACATTTTTGTCAGTCTTTTTTTTTTTTTTTAAAGAAGTCTTATTATGATCCTTCAGGAGTTAACCGCTTGTACATACACGTACAAACATTTTAGACGAGCTGAATTTATAAAAACGAACTTGTTTTCTAAAGGGAACTGTATTAGTTCACAAGGTGATAATCACATACCTTTGAAGTCTATTTGAACTTTCACCAGATTCAATGACGCTAACATTTACATTTGTCAATGTCGGGTTTTGAAAAACCTCACCAGCTATATAAAATGATGGTAAACTTTTTCTACACGGTACACCGTTACTGTCAGCACGCTCTCCTTGTATCAATGTTTTTTTTTTTAATATCTGGTATATTTATGTATTTTGAGCACGCACTGGTTGATCTTGGTTTCTAGCTGGTCACATGTGCGAGCAGCGATACTAAATGTTTTTTACTTATGGCTGCTACACTCAGGGCACCAATTGGGGAAATCCCTCCCAACCTTGACAGTTTTTTTAAACGGCCCGGCAAAGAAATGATTTGTCGACCACAAAATATGAATATTTATCTATGATAGTACTAAATTAATAGTCCATTAAATTCATACCCGGTCCACACTATACCAGAGAAATTCGGAAACGGCGTTTTCACACTGAAAACGCATCAAATGTTTTCCGTTCACACTACGACGGAGAAATTTAAAAGTGCAACATTCACCGGTCATTTTGGCTTTGTGTTTGCAAAAATATTTGGGCAGGATAACTGCATGATATCAAATTCCTCCGGTTTGAAGAACGTTTTCGAAAAGCGATGTATGTTTACCGCCATTTTGGAAGGTTTAAACATTTGACAAACGTGGGGCACAACAGCAATGCACCACAAGCAGACAAAAATAAAATCAAATAAGCAAATAGGTTTTGTTTTTGATAAAAAGCTTAAACATTATTGCTAAAGCTGACTGGCCGGGACTGCACGGCAATCAGTGGCAGAAGAATTCAGAGACTTGGAAAATGATTTTCTCAACATGTAAAATAATTTCCTCGTTACGGAGGTAGTGTGACCGAGTGGTTAGGGCGCTGGACATGAAATCCCGAGGTCGCGGGTTCAAGTCCCGCTCTGGCCACTTAGCTGGAGTTGTTTCTCGTTAGACCCTAGTTTAACTCTTCCGTCATGCTTGTAAATAGCCAACTGGTCTGCTTCCAGGCAGTTGGTATTTTTAAGCCTATTATGTTTAGTTGATATATTTGTTTCTTTCAGTTTAAGTGAACTAGCTGTAGATGTAGCTAGCTAAGCGCTTTCGCCACCATAAACAACGACGCTTGAATTTTTTTTTCGTAAGGTATGTGTGTGTACACAAAATGGTTTCGAACAATGCCTCCCAAAATATCTTATTGTAATAAATTCAGCAAACGTACTGTTTTCCCTGTATACTATCGTACCCGGCAATTACGCATGCAAGCAAGCAACTTGTAAGAAAGCAAAACCTATATGGGGCCAACTGGCTTAGCAGGTTACTTTGGTATTTGCAGCATGGATGGCGGTTACCTAGGAGTACCGGCACTGATACTCCTTTCTATAAATGGGACATTTACCTGTTAAAAGTTTGACAGGTTGTTAGCAATTCACCGGAAACCATGTACTTATATTCATACTGTTACGCAGCAGAGAGAGGAACTGGCTCGAGAATAACATCTACCTCGAAAGCAAAACCCAAATGACGCCCCTGATCATGATTTAAACTTAAACACATGGGCTGAAGTCCAATGCAGTTATTTACCTGTGCGCCATCTACTGGTAAAATGGAAAATGAAAGTCAAAATAAAAAATGCTTCGTTCTGATGTGCCGGTCAGTAAATGCCCCATATTTTCAAAATCGACGTACAGTCTTTTCAAATTGCTCAAGTTACCAAAAATATAAGAAAAAAAATATGCATACCAGACACTGCTCTGAAAGAAAGCAGCTGTTTCTCTTTTATTTAAGGCATAACAAATATCAGTCATTAATTGATTTAGATTTCCATCTCATTGTTTCTTGCAAAACAGTTTGTTTTCTTCAGTTTCATTAGAGAATCAGTTCAGTTCCACCAGTTATTGGAAATGCTGATTATTTTCTTTAATCATACAACGGCACTCCTTAAAACTGTCTTTTCTTTCTCGTTGGCTATTTTTGTTAGGGATATATCGACTGCAAGTAAATCAATTAGCCGTGCCACATCAATAAAAATATCAATTTTGCGGTAAGTTTAGACAAAACAATAACATCTCTACACTTGTACAAAGCTCAAGCCTGAAAACAAATCACAAATCTTCACTTCAATTCAAGCGATCAACTCTTTTGTTTTTGTGTTGCGCGATTCAACTCAAAAAAACTAATTTAAAAACCTCTCGACTGCAACTAGTTCAGTTAGCGTAAATTATGAACGAACGAAAATCTCGGTAAAAGCTCGCTGGGGGACCTAACACGTGGCAATATCAGTAATCAGTTGCGAACTGTTCTTCATAAATATTCAAAACAACATGTTGCTATAGACTGGCAGATGTTCTACACGTGTTACGTCAGGCGGATATTAAAAATAGCATGTGTGAAAGAACACTACAGTACCTGATATCGAGTTCGATGTTAGTTAACAGGGCTTTCATTCGAACGGCTTCATTTTTGAATAATATAACATTTCTTGAACAGGTACAAGCGGGCGAAAACCATCTTCCCTTCAAAAGGTAAGCGAATGTAGGCTGCTTCATTTGTGATGAGGCATTTTGTCCTAAATCAGGATAAACGTTGATTGTTAAACTGTTAAATTTGAAATCAAGCTGACCGTTGAAAGCGCTTGCATGGCTATATTGCGCTTTGGAGCGTTGAGGTTGTTTTCTTGGCTTTCATCGCAAAGGCCTGATTCACTGAAGTCAGCAGCAGTCTGCATCAAGGTTGTTTCTTAAACACATTCAGTTTATAATTCATGATGGTGTATATTTTTGAAATTTCTTCCTCTTCCGGCCTTGCAATTATCCCACAGTGAGGAAATATAAATTTGAATGATTTCTCTTACTATTTCTGGATTGAAAACAGTTCTATTAATTGCAAGTTATTTTTTCCACATATTCTCAATAAGGACAGATACTTTATCACACACATTGCTTTGAAGAGAAGATCCGTTTTCTTTAAGATTTAGATTCAGAGCTGTAAGAAGGTAATTAATAAATCCCAATTTGACAAAGTGTATTACGCTTCAGCTTCTCTCTGTAAAACACAAATAAAATTGTATAGTCAAGGGTGAAACAAGAAAAACGCACACAACTTGGAACTTTTTCTGTTCTTGAATTCAGTATCAATTGAGGATCATAAGCATATATAAACCACGCCTATTTTCCTTGTGCGATTTTTAAAAATACTAGGTATTGCTAATTGCTGAATTGTTTTCAAAATTCAAGTTTCAAAATTTCTCATTTTAATGGGCGCCTAATCATTATATGATGTTTGCGAGGCTGTTAATTTATTGAATACGACGAAGGACAATTTGATATTCAAACTGACTAGCATTGGTCAGTGACGCACTTTCGTTTGCGGCGAAAACAAAAATAACGAAAGTTCTCTCTCCCCCGTGTTAAATCGTTTTTTTTTCTTTTTCGGGTGCAGCGTTTTTAGCAGGTAAAAAATTGACTTTTTCATCTTTTTAGACATTCAGCAAGTTATCATTGATAGTAATATGAATATTTTAAAATGCTCTTTGCTTTAGGTAAATGATGTTGTTTTCCGTATGTAAACATCTCCAGTAAAATTTATTAAACTTTGATTTGAAACTACTTGTCAAGGTAAGCTGTAAATAGAAAAATCGCAATTCCGGTATTTTACACTTCAAAGAAATTAGCTTATCTTTTAGGACAAAAAAACTTACTTTAGTGGCGAAGAAGGTTTGATTTTTAAAACTACGTTTGTCATGAAATACTGGTAAAGTGGAAGGCAATATGAGGTACTGTGCGGTTTTAGTCTTCCTTGTTTGTCTTGCGAAGACAGAGCCATTTAACCACATGTAATGAAAACATATTTTTGTGAGACTACCCGTTTTGCCTCAGTAACCGAATGCAATAATGATAAAGGGCAATTCAGAACTTCGTTTCAAATTAAAATGACTTGAACAGGCGGCGTTTTCACTGGAACAAAAGTTCATGATTTTAAGCTCTAGCGCCGGAAACAAACTGAAAACGATACATGAAAATTTAATCAAATTTGTCCCGAATTATTGTTATTTTTGA
Organism: Orbicella faveolata; assembly: GCF_042242905.1. Taxonomy (NCBI): domain Eukaryota; kingdom Metazoa; phylum Cnidaria; class Anthozoa; order Scleractinia; family Merulinidae; genus Orbicella; species Orbicella faveolata. The sequence continues at coordinate 29,524,974 of NW_028301547.1, read as the reverse complement.
ACTGCAATTTAAAATGGATGGCCTTTTCAGTACAGGATCTTTAAGCCGTTCAATGTCTGAATATTTAAATGTTCAGTATTTGATCAGGGTTTCATTTGGCCGAGTACGAGAGGTAAAGGGAACGGCACGCGACAAACCGCCTGTGTCAAATGTATTCAGGGTCTATTCACAAAAGCGAGCTGCCTCGCAACGTTTTTCCCACGAAAGACCATGCGAGTGACAAGCTGTCTCTATTCTTCTTTATTGCATCATAGCAACTTTACACAACAAATCCGCTCTCGTAAAAGCTCCAATTGATATGCAAATCCCGCCCAAGTCGCAAGGACCTCAGGTACTTGAATGAGTTGTTTTGTTTTCTTTCATAATAACAGCATTATCGGTCTCCCAGGAGGGAAAGCACCGCTCTACCATTGGACCGTTTATCACAACTGTGGTTATCGAAATACTTGTGCCTCGTGCCATTAGAAGAGCAAATTAACATCAGTGTTTCCAGTTCACTTCATTAACGACAAGCCGCCAACCTTACCTCATAGCGATGGAGTACACTGCGGATCTCAAAATACTCTGTGCTCTGTTGTTTTGGACTGTCTTGCTCCCTCATATCTTCGTTTGTTCAACTAGCTTAGCAGAGGACTGTATCTGGAGAGGAAGGTGAGAAAAACAGTTCACTTTTAACAGTTTATTGAGAACAGCAACCATCAGTCACTAATTAGAGAATGCTGAAAATTTTAATTTAGCGCGTGTCACAAACAACTGCGTCAGGAAACTACGTCTGCAACTGTGGTTTCACATCCTTCACGCAGTCGAGGCTATCGGAAATTTGAAAACACACGAACTGACAAACTCTTATGTAGTGTGATTCTCTGCCAGGCCCTAGATATGTCCACGGCACAATTATTACAGACTTCACGAAAAAATACAGATGTTAAGTGGCTTTGTTATGACAACTTCGATCAGTATAAATTGCTGTTTACAGAGTGAACGGAAGAAACAACCATTAGTTCTTTATGGTTCCTAGAATAGGAACAAGCTACATTTAACTTAGTAAATTCCATCTTGGAGGCAAACTGTTCCACGCACGTAAGTCGTGTACCACGCACGAGTGATTTCAGTAGAATTTGAAAAATTTGCGACGAATTTTTGAGTTGACAAGTTTGCCAAACGTAGTTCTCAACGTTTCAATCCGAAGCCGTATCTTTTTCAATACTACATCTTTCCAACCGGAGGCCTTTTCTTTTGAAATAATGCCACGATAACGTTCGCAGTATATTACAAACGCGTGTTATTTTCTCTTTTTTCCCCGAGTGTTAGCTTTCTGTTATGGCACGTGCTTCTCTTTTGTGTCGAAATAACTATTGTTCGCTTTGCGCTAACAAAAGGAATTGCTAGGGCAGATTTTACGTTTTGCTTCCCAGGGCTTCGCTATTGTCCTCCTCGCTTCTTTTTATTGTTTTTCCATAAACCACAGAACGTGGAAAACACATGTTCACAAACAACAAGAAGAAACCGTTGTCAATGAAGCTCTGTCAGCTTTCCTTATTTAGACACTAAACAAGTTAGTGCAATCAAAATATAACCGCCAGCTAAGAAACGTACAACCCTTCCGGTCCAATATCTTAAAATGTTTAAGTGAAGTGCTTGCATGCACGTTCGTTCTCACATAAATAATTTAAGAACTTTTTTCTCGAAGCTAATCAAACTAGTGTAGTTCAAAAGGACCCAACAATTGAATCCAAGAGTCGGTGAAGAACATCGTTTAATAGAAAAAGAATAGGAAGTATTCGAAATGTTTGACTTCAGGGGATAGTTAGGTTAGTCAATAAAGCCTAACACATTAGTGGTAGAAAGATCGCGCCTGATATCCTATATCATTAACTGAGGCAAACAATAACGAATGTAAGAACTTTGCAGGGACAAAATGTTAAGTACCTTTTATGATATATAGTTTTTCTGTTGTTGTTTTAAAATCAAACAGGAAGAACTATTTCTACTTGACTGTTTAATATTTGACAAATTTTTACAATATCGTAATGGCAATTGAAAATATAGTTTAAAACCTGTTCGTATTTTTTTTTATATATAGCTCGTTTCTTTATCAAAAGAAATTCTTGAAGTGCCATGCACTCGTTCGTTACTTTGCCATCTGATGTTTCCGTTAAATAACGTCTTTTAGCGCCAGAAAACAGTATTGATTTGTTTATCTGTGAAATAATAACGTAGGACTGTTCGCATAATGGCGACCGTGAATCAGTTTTTCTCTCTGCTTGAAAAATAAAAACTTTTCGGTGACTTTTCATCGATTGGTCCACATGCAAACCATGATGTCTTTTTTCGTCATTAGTGGACCGAAACGAAAGTCACTTGAACGAAAGAGAATTCAGTCCAATATTTATCCATCTGTTTGACAGGTATAAACGATTGCGGTGGAGAGGTCTTTCAACTAATTACAGCTAACTAAAAAAAAAATCATTCATAGTTTGCATTGCTGTGGTTTATTAATTACATCATAGTGTTTGGAAATGAATGTTTAAACTGCCTCAATTAGACTTTCCCGGGGAATTTCAGTTTGAGTCCTTGAACAAGCTTCCAATAGAAACAAAATACATTGCAACGAGAAAACACATGGCTGTCAGAATGAGACTAGCTTTCATGGCTTGCAATGTTTCTTGTGTGGTAGTAAAACCGACCGCAAGGAAACTGGGGAAGACGGAAGTCCTACCCATTCTCCTCGCAGCTTAATCAGTCCATATTTTGCCCCGTCGTGCGCGTGCGCTCTAGCGAAACAGTCTACTATGCAGGGTACCATAAGTCGGCGGTTGGGAAAACTTTGGTTGAGTTCTATGGCCAATTCTGTTTTGAACATTACGTTTTGTTATCTCCTTTTAGCGGTCTCCCCCGTCAGGAAAAGCCCTCTGTTGTGAGTATAGAAACAAAGTGTCACCTGGGAGAGCTTCACTGGGCTGAACCATTTGGCGGCCTGCGAGTCACGTTCAGCCCACGTGATGTGCACGCCGATTATAAACTGTGCTTTACTGCCCGACATCCTGGCGTCAGGATTTACCAGGAACATCTACAGAGCTTGACATTGCTGACAGGAGCGACTGAAAATGTGTCAAGAAATGCAGTTTGTGTAAAGAGCAAAGCAGGGCAGAGTCTGGTGCTGTACTTGGAAACGCAGGAAGACCAAAAAATGACCCAATTAAATTACACGGTGCTTGTAAATGGAAGAAAGAGGCCAAGAAATGAAAGACGAAAAGGTAAGAGAAATAAGGTGAAATGAAAGTAAACGCCGTGTCTATTTTTGCACTGACAAGTTGCAGACAGCCTCTGCACACGTTTTGTAGCCTTGTATGAATTGCCGTACAACCCATTCTAAGTAAAACGTAACGTGACTAAGTGACAGGACCGTGTCTGTGAAGGAGACTTGACCGGCACTAATTTTAGGGAGCGCAGTTATAAATAACTTTCCAGAAAAGAGAAGAGAAGCCCAAAGGAGCCCCCCTCGGGAAGACACCGGCTCAACTCTCTGGTTACACTGAACTATGAACTGAATGACTCTCCAACTTTCACCTGTTCCCCTTATTACGGTACTTTCTTTTCTTTTTTCTTTTCTTTTCTTTTTTTTTTTTTTTTTCACGATGCGATTTCTAACCCGGGACAACTTAAACCGCGGAATGGAACAAAAGAATTCCAACCACTTCTAGATCAACGAGCCAATCAGGTTCAACACAAAATTCGCTGTATTCGTCTCTTCTTCCCTGCAGTATGCGTTTGTTTCCATACATTAGTGGACGCAGTTACGGCACTAAGTCGCACTATAAAATTGCAAAGTTGTAATCAGCGGTAACACGCACAGTATTTACATTTGTGTGACATTTGTGTTGGGGTTTCTAATCAGAGGATGTTTGTTTGGTCATTTCCAGCATGCAGGCCTTGTAAATACTCAGTGCTACTCAAATCTCTCTGCAAAGGCAACTTTGGTAAGTATTGTTCTTAAATAAATCGTAATTTGCTTGCTCACAATTTTCACTGGGTTTTGGCTTAGCTCGTAATTTGTTCAGAACAGGAAACTTTGCTCTGTTTGGCTAGAAAATAATACATATAGCGTCCTTATGTTCTGCGCCAGGTTTGTACATTTTAATTTCTCGGGGCAGGCTGGACCCAGATGCTCGCGAGCCTCAACCGATTCGGTGGGAGAATGGAGAGGAGCGCAAATTTTTTCCTTTACTCCATTCTCCTCGGTGTTTGCATGCTCAGCTCGGACGTTTGGAGCTTTGGTTTTGTTACTAGTCTGTTATTTCTTTTTACGAGTTATTTTTCTTCGTGCACGAGAAAGCGGCCTTGCGGTCGGGCTCTTTTCAAATTAAAACCCCTGCGGTTAATACTTTTGCTTATTGGGATATCGACGAACCCAAGTCAATATATAGAGTCTGTGGGGTGAGAACAGAGTAGCTTTCGTTGGAAAGAATTAAAAGACTGTAGGTTGTGCGGAGACTAATGTAACTTTGAAGTAAACTGTTTCATTTGTCAAAACAGAAACAAGTGTCGGCTTATCTCCCTCGGCTTTAAGTGTAAGTTAATTTGAAAGTTTGAAGCTTGATTTTCTCCCCTTAGGATGAATGAATGAATGAATGAGACTTTATTCGAAAGTGACAATAGTATTTAGCTTAAAAAAACTAATTGGGGACACGATCTAAGAAGTCTTATTTTATCAATTCCCTTTCCTCTCTTCTAGTTGTCCGTGGATACATCAAGACACTCTTCCCTGTCGGAGATGGCCAAAGTGAACAAGCTAATGTCATAGCCACGGAAGTTATCCGACAAGAGAACTATATTTTCGTAAAAAGCAGTGAAACGGATAATGAATACACCGCTTCTATCAATGTTCCAAGCGGCTGCCACTGGAAAGAAACGGAAGATCGGCTTTACTTACTGACGGGAAATCTTAAAAGTGGAAGAGGTCCGGTGCTGCAGTGTCATATTAAAGAGACGGCTTGGTTGAAAGTTCTGAAGGAAGACATTTTGCATCTTTGCAGTGTGGTCCAGTTTTAAACAGCGTTGAAGATTCACTTAGAGTCTTAGCTGCTGTCCACAGTACAAACAGTGTACAACTGACCTTTTTCCTTGGAGGGAACCTATTCTACGGGAGTTGATCACGAATAAACCTGCAGTTTTGTTGCTTAGTAACACAAAATACGTGGAAACGAGATGTTGAAATGACAACAGGACCACTAAATATCGGAAAGTCGTCAGGTTGTCTTTCGGCGAAGAACTCTGAAAAAAAAAACACTCGCTCCAAGTAGGTCTAGCCTTTAAACCAAAATTATATAGCCAAAGATCCACGCGAAACGCACCTGATTTTTTTTCGCTAAAGCAAAACAGTGTTGATGGGTCTCTTAGTAAGTACAAAGGATACACTTGCATTGCGACATTTTAGCTGAAGTTAAATTTCAAAAATATTTCAATGCAGAAAACAACAACAACAACTAAAAAGCTCGAGCTGAGTTGAATGCAAATACTTCCAGTGCGCAAATATACAAAAACGTAAAAGCTTGCGAGAAGTCTTCTTCCAGCTGCTATAGATATGAAATGTTTCAATTGTTAACGATTTATTCAACGAGTATAGAACGTTACCAGACGAACCCAAAAAAATTGGGGAATAGATCGAGAATGAAATGAGAGATCATTACAGGGAAAGGAGACAATACAACAAAGTACTCGAGGTTGCCTTCCCTTTACAATTGACAATTTCAGGAAAGCCGACCGACATGATATATTCTCACTGGTTGCAAAAACCCAAAAAACTCATCCCCATTTGATTTTAAAAGCCTTAATTCCAAAGGCATTTTGTCTAAATGGATATATAACGCCCTCTTGTTTTAAATGTAACAGGACATAAAAGTAGCATGAAATTTAAGAATGTCTATAAATCGAACGATCTAATTAATTTAAAGGTAAAAAGTATACGTTATTTATAGATGTAAATATTGTACAAAAGCCAAGTCAGACTTGAAATGTAATGAAACTAGGCCCTCTTATGGAAGCATATGTATGGAAAATTAATATACTCAATACGTGTTTGATTAAAATCAGACTTCTATGCGAAATGTTTTTTTTTTTGTAAGGTACTTTACCCAAGTGCCTAAACGACTGAGGGGAGTAGGGAGTGGTTTGGCATCCCTAAATTACATTTCAGTCTTTTGTCATGTTAGGTCAGTGAATAACCATGCCACATGAGGGACATTATATTTCTACTTTTTCTCTCTATTCCTGCCCAAAGTTATCTGTAGGATTTACCAATGTTTGTGCTAACTCCAATTTGTTAGTCATGTTAGTCCATCCTCACCCTAATAACACTGTCTTGCCCAAAAACACAACACAGGGGGTCCATCTTGAGTCTAGGAGACCACTGAACTACAGGAGAGGTCAATCTCATGGTTACACACCTTGTTTATGGAGCGTAATTCATGTGTGCCAGGGAGGATCATTAGCTAATAAAAAATGGTTATAATAGTGTAGCATAGTAACATACGTTTACTAGCGTTCTATCACGAATGCTATTCTCTTATTGGTTATGCTCCTCACTATCTATTCTGTTGTAGATCGTGAGTAGCCTGGCAGTGTGCAGTTAACAAAATGGCAGCCACTTTGAGGTAGACATTATTCTGACACCAACAACAGAATAACTCTAAAATTAACTCAGCCACTCAAAAAAAAAAAAAAAAAAGTGCATGCATGCATGATGAGTGTTCAGTAACAGTGTTTGCAATGAATTCAAATTATTTTTGTCGCTTGTTTGTTGCACTGTTCAAGTCAATAAAATTTTAGGCCAATCAAAATCTGTGTTCCAACGGCTGACATTTACGTTGCCAAAACATGAATTGTGAGATAAAAAATAAATTCTTGTGGTCTAAAATCATGCTGTGATTGGTAGAAAAGTTTGACGAAGCCCCGGTTGAAGTCACTGCGGTGTAATATAACTACCTCAATTACATTAATTAATACCTTGTTGGTTGTTTTTCAACAACTTGTCGGTAGCACTACAAAAAAAGTGTATTCCACCATTGTACAAGAAGACAACCTTTATTTGAAGTGATGATGATGCACAATACATACTGTATGTTCACCTTGAAAACTAAATTCAAATTAACAAGAAACAAAGTAAGTTTCCTTCTATCTCAGCAATGAGAGAAGTCTCACACATAAAACGAACTAATCAATCTTCGAGTAATCCATACAAAGGGTTTTTCACTTGGAATGTCTTGTTCCTCAGAAAATAAATTTTACATCCTTCAACTCTCCATGAGTATCATAAAAAGTCATATTTTTCCCTTCCAGTTGTGGATCTGCAAAAAAATAACACCCAGATCAACATCATGATAAAAAAACCTCTCCCTATTTCTTACCATAAAAATTTTGGTTTCCAGTTAACTCTCATTTAACCTCTTCCAAGCATTCACTTAGTTTGGGTGCAGTGCGAAAAATGAAGCACAAAAAAATAGAGAAAAAGTGCAGTGCAGGAAGGCTCTTTGCACCAAGCCTCTCTGTCTTTTTTGTTCAGCCCCGGCTCAAGGCCTTATGCATCCCATGGTGCAACAAGGACAGATGATGATGATTGCCACAGCTAACTGAATGCCTGGAAAACCCTCACTCTCTCTCTGAACACAGTAGCCTGCGACCAGGGTCTAATGCGCTGCCGTACTATAAATGAAGATAGGAGACGAGGTGGAAAGCTAAATGAGCTGGCAAGGGCCTGGCATACATTGTAAAAAAAATGAGCACCTGCCTGGATACCAGTGTTTCCAGAGTACAGCACTCGCCTGTGAATGCAGTGTTCTGATAAGATTAAATTACTTGCGTTCTCTGTGCATGAACAGGAAAAAGCAGTGAATTGTCTTCCTGCTGTAGGAGGAAGTATTTTTGAAGGAGTCCTGTCTGGTGTTGAACCATGGCTGGCAGCTGATGCTTACTTCAAGTAGGAGAGCTGTTTGTGAGGACCTCTGAATCTTTTTTTGTAATGTTTTTTATCTCATCAAAAACCCTGAGCGAGTTCCGTATTTTTCAAGCACATGGATTACACACTTGTCTTAACAAACCAGATGATTTCTCATTCCTGGTTGGCTCACTTTGCTTGCCAGCTCATCAGTGACAGTTTTTAAAAATAATGGCAGAGACATAATAGTTAGAGAACTTGTTCTTTAAACAGAAAGGATTGATGAAGAATTCTTGTCATATTAAAGTACCCATAATTTCAACCTCACTGAATTTTCTGTCTAATTTGTAGTCATCTACAGTACAACAAGAGCTTCATCTCTAACCTGCTCACTTTCAAAAAGAAGCAGAAAGCTCAGTGTATAAATATCTAACTTACATGGGTAGACACGGGGTATTGACCTCATTGTTTCAATGGTATCCTTTGTCCAGGGACTGAGCAATGCTATCAAAGGACCTACAAGAGAAGAAATTAAGGACAAGACACTCAATCAGCGTTTTCTATCACTGTTCCATCATGGAATTATGGTTTTCGTCTATCAACTCTGCTGTGTGACTCATAAAAATTGCCTTGTGAGAGTGCCAATCCAGAAAATATCTATACCAAGCCTGGACGACAACTGGAAATTCCTAGGAGAAGAGAAGTCTTGAAAGCCAAAATTTTTGAGGGAAGTATAATGCTAAACTGGAAAATACCGCACAGGGAAGGAGGGGAAGGGGGGAGGGGGAAGAGTCTCCAGCTAAAATACTTTCCATGGGAGGGTATAAATATTTCTGGGGCAATACAATCTAAAAATTAGTATAAAAACTCTCAACTGTATAACTGTTTAAACAGCGAATCAATATCGCAAGTGCTACAGTAATGTTTGGAATACGCAACATCTCTTTTTCTTCAGTTATGTTGTTGTTCTTAACTAAAACATCTTTTGTTAATTGAATTGAAAATTCAAATCTTGTGATCGTAAATATCGTGTTAAAAGGCAAAACTTCGTCGATAATAGATGGAGGACTTCTGAATTCTAATTGCGTATTTGTATACAATTTGTTCAGTACAGCTAAACAGATTTAAACCTGCATATCCACTCATTTAGATTGAGTAAAAGCAATCCATAGTTAGCATATTACCTGAGAATCCAAACACACATGACATGAATACCACAGGCTCCCTTCCCCAAGCATATCTGAGCCAGTCAACTGACCTCCTCCACATACCCGCCATGTTGAATTCGCCCAACAGGCAAAGTAGTTCCCAGGGTCTCGTCCTTTCTCATTGACAAAAAGAAAGAGCAAAGACTGGGAACGACAGTCTTATCGGTGGAGGAAAAAACAATCATGAATGCCCGATCGCAAGTGTTTGAAATGTCTGTCGAAGGAAGACAGATCGAAGAAGTAATCTTGAGTATATTCCACTCGATTTTGCTTCATAGAACGTCTGGCAAGTTTAGCTACAAAAGAGAAGGATCTTATAGCATTGGAACCGTGGGAATGGTGGATGTGGATTGTGATTTTGTAGATTCTACCTACGTTCGCGTAGATTCGGATGATTTACACCGTGCCTTGAAACGACAGGTTGCGGAATTTAGAGAGTCCCTTAAGAGTCCCGAAGGTCTGAGGAGCGGGCAGATATCTCTGGAATTTTATCAGAAAAAGAAAGCGCGTTGGCCGTTTGGAATGGAAAATATCCCTTGGGAAATTTGGACGGTGAAATTAAATGTCGTCACCCTTGCTAACGAACACGAAAGGCAGATTTGCCGAGAAAAAGTTGGTGAAGCTCTTGCTGAAAAAATAATCTGTATTGCTGGAGTCATGAACAGGCCGGAATACGTGCCTAAAATGCCAAACCAATCAGACGTTGCTAATGTTTTTGACGTGAGTTTCAAAGACGTTCAACCTTATCTCCATAAATTTAGTTACCAGGCTTCCGATCAACCGTCACAGTCAGTTGGAACAACAATGAAGAGACTTTTACTAGACACATTTTCCTATTGAGATACCCATCACCCCCCCCCCCCCCCCCTTAAAAAAAATCACTGGTTTGAAAGTTGTTACCATGGAAAATGATATGTAAAATTTTCTGTCACCTTGTTTTGTTCATAAATTAAAAGAGGGATAAATTTCATGCTGAGATTGGTTGAAGTTCATTAGGCGTCAATGGAATAAAGCTTTATCAAAAGTTGTTCACACGAAGAGACAATCAGCTATATTTAGTTGATTATACAAAACTCCAACTTTTCCCTTGCTCAAACCAGTTCAATTAAGTCAATGGGAGAAATCATGATCTTAAATACATTTGTTCTTGATTATGAACACTGATTCTTTAATATAAATATGTACTTCATATTGGAATGTGATACCGTATCAGAGGACTTATCACTGGCTGTTCCAGGACTTACCTCTGGCTAGCCAGCCTCAAAACATCTGTATAAAGCGTAAAGTCTCTTTATGATATACTACATACATAACATGATATATCTGGTGAGCCCTCGGAGACCAGTAAAGCTAAACATAAGAGGTTTCTGGCTCAGACTGGATCAACTTGGACACTGATTAAATAATTGGTATAAGAATTGCAACTATTCAAGAACAAGGTATAAACGAAAGTTGTTAAATTCTTATTTGAATCAGTGATCTGAGTTGATCCCATCCAAGTGTTGTACCAGTCCAAAGGTTTGTGTGTTATGTAACAGAGGGGACTGATAGGTGATTTGTAATAATTAAATATCATTGTTATATAATATGGTGTTACTTCAAGCTTTAGAAAAACTGAAGACCTTTTCTTTCTCTCCTATCTTTGCCAGGCTTGCGTACAAAGATCTTTCTTTCTCCTTTGTTATCAGTCAGGTCCATCCATAAAGGGTTCCATCAATCGATGACATCTTAGCATGAACATGTAGTGAAAAAACTCAAGACTGCTTTTGAAGTTTGGAAGACTATAATGCAAACTCTTTTGTCCACCGTTTTATAGAGTTGCAAAAATGTCTGATGAAGTTTGAGTAAAACTTCAAATCAGGAGTCCCAGACAAACTTGATAACCAACTGTCACTGAACTACTTTGAGTTGAAGTTGGCATTACATATAGCCAAACTTTAAATGATTAATGATAAATCATGCAGAGGTTGAATTACTCAATTTATTGAAAATTTTGCTTTTATGAAACATACTTAACCTTCATACTAAGAAAAAAAAATCAATGTACTGACTGGATAGACAATAATTCAACAACAATAAAAATGCTACTTACTTATGATTTATGCTATTTCATGATGTGTTCATGCCTACCTGATTCAAAGAGAAAATGTTGCTTCAGGTGGGGATTTTTTTCTTATTGTTCATTCAAAACAGACATTCAAATGAGTGTTAAAATATACAACAGTACAAGGACCACTTGACAAATACACAATGGACAATTCATTTTCTACTTGCAGTAGCCTACATCTGGTGTAATAAACTCTAACATAATTATAAACGAGAATGGTAAACTTTCAAGCAGCTGATGGGTCATGAGAGGTCAATGGCTCAATGTCATGTCGTAATTTGAGTTCCTATGTCTGTATGATGATCTACGGAGATGCCAACCTACAAAACTCAAACTCTGGGACACGATCAACTTTCCCTTCCCAACCCTAAAAAACTGTTAAAAGTAGAGCTCATTCAACCGGCCTAAATGCATTAATTATTTCAAAATTTTCCATTCAAAATGCCAAAAATCACCCAAGGTAAGTGTGAAAAATGTACTTTTAGCACTTCTCTGGCATCCAGGACATTTGGTGACCCATATGGTAGACCAGGAGATTTCGTCTGTCTCTGGGAAACTCCCAGATAATCTGGAAGAGGGCATAGATCCATTCCTCCCTGTTTCTGACACATTTGACAACTTCATCTTACTTCCACCTTCCAAAAAAACATACCACAGTAACTGAGCCACACTGTACTTTATTATAGGAAGCCGTCATCTGGCTCTTCGGTTAAGAAAATGTTCACCTTCAGCGGGATTTAGAAGAACACGAATCTATTCCGGTGAGAAGATTCGCGAGTCCATTACAAATTTCTATTCATTATTATGACGTCACTAAGTTAGCCTTCTCCAGTTTCACGGCCTAGTAAATATGACGACCACCCGTGCTGAGACTAGCTTTACAAAATAAACTTTTGTACCCCTGATATAGGTTTCACTAGCAATGTAGCCCTCTACAATGACTGATCTCTGCAGAAGGTTTGGCCTTGATGTTGACGGTGCTATAAATCAGCTTCTTGACTACAAAAACTCCCCGGCGAAACAGGTACGTTTGTTTGCAAAACGTGAGGCTTGTCTTTTCTCAGGCCACGAAAAGAATACGTAAGAGACCGATATTGGACCCTTTGAGTACTGAACCAAAACGTTTGAGATGATACCTTTCGATACAATCGCCTTTTAATTCACTGCTTTTCGTTTGTGCTCAACGGAACCCAAGAGGTAGTAGTTTGCAATTTCGCGTGTTGTAGACAAATAATTTATGAGCTTAGCTTAGTTACTTACCTTATGTTTGATAGTTGAATTGAAGGAAGGCAAGAGCTTTATTAAAATGTAAATGTTGTACAGTATGGGAAAAAAGGAAAGCCTGAACCATTCTTATTCACAAACTGTGATCTATATTAGATAGTGCAGGTCCAAATCAGGGCTTTAAAACGTCTTGCCAATTCCTCAACCTGCTTTATCAAAACAAACTGCTTTTAAACTGACAACACTTTTTATAAACAAAACTTTATTCATATTTTGTTGATAAAAATTGCTAGATTTCCGAAAGTAGCTGACCTTGGCTCTCGAAAGATGTGATGGTCCAGTTAGCTATCAATCTATGATCATGCAATTGTTCTAGGATTTCTGTTAGTACCAGTGTTTACACAAGCAAGAGTAAACCCAGACAACCACCAGCTGAGCGACAGGCTTTCTTGGGCTTACATGCAAATTTTTATAACTATTACGTTTTCACCTTGCTATTCTCCATCCAAACGATATTGACCCCTTGAGTGCCTGACCATTGTGTATGCTTGTGCCTTGCCATTTTCCCTGAAAGTGGGTATCTTAAGTAAAAACGTTCAAATGCCATAAACTTTTTGCGCATAAACTACGGACGTGTATGTACACATTTTCTGAAAGGTCAAAAACGGGAATCTTCAGTGCAGTTAATTTCACTGAGGTTGATGTAATTTGATATCCATATGATGTCACTGCAATGGGAAATTAGAAGTCTGTCAAGAAAACCTCCTACGAATCTGAGGTGCTAGTAAAGGTTGTTTCCCATGTGCCGAGAGTTTCACTAAATCTCTCACAATTTTGACGAATCCAGTAGGTCAATTATACGCTCCTGAGAGACAAAAATCATGAAGTACTGAGGACGTCATATATAGGCACTCAAGGGGTTAATCAAAACATGTTTTATGGAGATACTTTTAAATAACTGGACACTCTCTTTAGTGGGCTATATTTTTGGTCGCTATATAAGCTGGAAGCATTAACATTTTGTCTTGAATTGATTGACATGTTGTGGTGGACATTAAATAAATACAGACATTTTGCTCTGTCCTATATGATCTTGATGATATTAACAGAGCTTAGTAGCTATGCCATCTCCAAACAGGATACTTTGGACATTGCTGATTCTAGCAGAGGGCAGGATGCCTGTCACATATAAACCTAGTAAATGTCCTTGATTCCTCTCCACGAGTCCCTCTTGCACATTGTTTAGAGCATTTGAACAGTGTGCTAAAGGGCATGGGTTCATGACTCCCATCAAGGGGATTCAAAATTCTTTCTTTGTCCCAAGCTTTTGAAAAATGAATTTACATCTTTCTCAGAGTTATTATTTAAATTTTTAAAAAAGGTCAATGCTTCTCAGATTTAAATACGTGTTTCGACAGTTTTAAAAACTTCTGTTGTTGTCAAGTACTACTAGAATGAATTTGCATACACAAGTTAATGGTGTTTTCTTCTTAAGTTTGTATTTCTTCATGTTTGTATGTCACTCCAAAGCTAATTTTTTCACTTGCATCTCAAGGGAAAACAACTGCCTAAACATTGTTTTATTGTTCTTTAATCATTGGTTCAATTATGTATCGTCCTCAATAGGTTCAGCTTCCTGAGGGAACAATACGCTTGCTATGTCAAGTATCAAGGGAGGTTTTCATGCAGGAGGCCATGTTGCTAGAGTTGAGTGCACCAATGAATATTTTTGGAGATATTCATGGGCAATATGATGATCTTTTGAGACATTTTGACACGCTTGGATATCCTCCTGATGTTGCTTGCCTATTTATGGGAGACTATGTAGACAGGTAATGGAAAAATTGGCTTTTTGTACTTTACAGTGTGGTTATTTGCTGAAGAACCTTTGTGATATTTAGCAAACTGGATCTGCAGTGAATTTTGAATGTTTCTGTTTAATTTCTCATTGCTGTTTAGAGGAAAGAAGTCCTTAGAAACTATCTGTCTATTATTGGCATATAAGATTAAGTATCCTGCCAACATGTTCTTGTTACGAGGAAATCACGAGTCAGCATCTATTAACAGGTGAAGTTGACTTCAGAATATCACACACTATATCTAATTTAAAATTTGTCATTCTCACATTGTATGTGGTGTATATTATTCAGGCATGTAACTTTGGATATATTGTTTTATCAATTGGAATAAAGACACATTAGGTACATCATAGCCCAGGCTTGAGTAATCATGAACATGTAGGGGTGGACCTTTATTTTTTTTGATGGAAGGGTTGAGCAATTTTCTGGGGCATGAATTTTTTTCTCTCCTTTAGGTTGTGTGTGTGTGTGTTTTTTTTGTGGGCAGTAGCATGTGCAAGAATGTTTTTTAAAGTCAAGCACAGGATTTGAATTGTAGAAAGCACTTTGATTTTTTCCCCATGGCTCCCCTTGCATGATTTTTTTTCAGCAGTTTTTGCCGTGCAGGAATTTTTTTGGAAAGTGCCCAATCCCCCCTCAGAAAAATAATGGTCCATCCCTTACTCTCACTGACATCACCCTAGATGTTATCACACAGCATTTACCCCTAACTTAGGAGTAAGTGCTGTGCGAAAGACTAGCATCCTCTTTAGTCAGAGGACTGAGATACTTCTAGTTCCTTTCAGTTCCTGCTACATGTATATACACGAGATAATGGCCAGCCTCATAGGCTACTTGGCATTGTTTCATGCAGACCTCACCTTTACACTGTACGTATAATGCTCTTATGACCCCAAGAGGTCTCTAATGGTGGATCCTTTGGAAGAAAATTTTAATACTGAGATTGATGTCCTTAGGAGGCAGTAAATTAATAAAATCAAAAGTTTTAATGTCCAGTGTTTGGTTCTTATAAACCAGATGATTAATAGTTCTCAATGACAAATTTATATTAGTTTCTCTTCTTGCAGAATCTATGGTTTCTACGATGAATGTAAAAGACGGTACAACATCAAGTTGTGGAAAACGTTCACTGATTGTTTTAACTGCCTGCCAATTGGTAAAATGTCTTTTATTGATTCTTTTCTTTTCTTTATGTTATTAGAGTTTTAAAGCAGTGTTAGAGCTCTTTGACATCCTACCTCAACTGGCCTGCTCCTGCCCACAAACACCTTGAAATATCAATTCAAATGTTGTGTTTAGCAAGTCATGACAGCTGGTGAAGACATTGCAGTGGTCCAGCCCACATTATTTACTGATAATTATTATCATTACTCAGCTTTGTCAGGCCAAGTTTCAAGCTGTTTGACATAATGTTGAAGAAATGATTGGTGAAGATGTTATAAATAACATTACCACAAGTCTCCTCATAACAGGTTATACCAAAACCGCCTTTTTAACCTCTAAAAGGTTTGACGAGCACCCCCCAGGGTTAGTTAGGGGAAACGGCCCAACTCTTTTAAAAGCTGAAAATATCATTAACCACAAGTCAATGGCCATTTATAATACAAATTTGCACTAATTTTAGGATTCTACTCTAGAGAACGTGTCTTGAATTCTATGATCTAGTATGGTACCTCTTTTTTCAGCCGCAGTAGTGGAGAAAACCATATTTTGCTGTCATGGTGGCCTTTCTCCAGATTTGCATGACCTGGATCAGGTCAGCTTCTATTTTCACATTGTTTGCTTCAATCAAAGTAATTACACTTCTAAAGTTGAGCACAACTATTCACATTATATCTCTCGTGAAACTTAATGCTTTACCTGTGATCTTGCAGTTGTTTGAATTGATAACGCAAACATTTTGTTTCCAAGTTGCAACGTTTTGTTGTCCATGCTTGATAAATTGATGTAGAGCTTCAACAGTATTACCCCCTGCCTGGAGAGAGCCAGCTCATCTTGTTAATTTGTTTTTGTTCAGTTGCGCTCGTTGGAGCGGCCCATGGATGTTCCAGATAAAGGTCTAGTGTGTGATCTACTCTGGTCTGACCCAGATGAGGTACTGTGCATCTACGTTTGAATTAGTCGATTCCATATATACTTACAGTGGAACCCATTTAATACGGTCACCAACGGGCCAATAATATTTGGGCGGGGATGGCCGTATCACCGGGGCACGGTCACATTTCATGACTGGTCCAAATTGAGTAGCAGATATATCACAACTGCATTTCTAAACAACTGATTTTTAATAAGCATCCGGAATGCAGATATAATTTTTTAAAATTGAAACTTCAATCACTACATACAATAGTAACATTGGAAAGATGAACATAACTAGTTTGAGTGACCGCATGAACGGGATAAATTATAATTAAAGGGGATTATACAGGTTGAGATTTCAGAATGTGGCCGTTGACCGTATTTAACGGGGTGGCCGCGTTAACGGGGTTTTCTTGTAAGAAAATGTATGGACGTTCCGCCGGGACAAAAAAAGTGGCCGTAGTAACGTGGTGACCGTAAGGTGAGGTTCCACTTTACTTTTAAGCATCGCACACCAAAATAGTTTCAAGTTGTACTGCATGATCAGCACTTGTAAATATTCAGTTACCTAAGGCAACTTTACCAACGTTTTAAGTTGTTGTTTATTTTCAGGATATCACTGGCTGGGGCGAGAATGATCGAGGTGTATCCTGGACATTTGGTGGTGATGTTGTTCGTGCATTTCTCAAGAAACATGATCTAAGCTTAGTGGCACGTGCTCATCAGGTGAGCAACATACAACTTTTTTCTCATTCATATTTCTAGACAGATTAACGCCCCGTCCACACTACGCGGTGAAATTTGAAAACGCAGCTTTATTTCTACTGTTAGGCCTACCGTCCACACTAACCAGTCACGAAAACGGAGCTTTTCGAAAACGCTCTTCAAACCGAAGGAATTTAAAAACGCCGGCTTTTCGTTTCGGTGTGAACGGAAAACGTTTTGAAAACAGACCTGTTCGAAAACGGTGCCATCACGATAATCACCTGATTTCCCTGACCGAGTTTTCCTCAAACACAAATCCAAAATGACTGGTGATCGTTGCGTTATTAAATTCCTCTGGTGTAGTGTGGACGGAAAACATTTGATGCGTTTTCGAAATCCTCCGGCGTAGTGTAGACGCTGACGGGGCCTATAGCGTCACAGTTCTCTTTTCCCATAAGAGAAAAAAATCTCGCTTGCCGTTTTTCCAAAACAAGTGAGCACTAGTTCAGTGTTTGTCTTGGACGAGTGAGATTTTGTTGTTAATTCAAGCGATAGTTGTAAAAGAATCAGCAGCAATCTACGATTTACCGTTTGTCATAGAGCTTTGGGATTTTTTTTTTTTTTTTTTTTTTTTTTGATTCATTGAACAATTTTCTTGAGACTTAATGTATTTGTCAAATTCGTCTTGCAATACATTAAATCCTATTTTAAATCAATTTTGTCAGGCACAGAATCATTGCCAAGTAGAAAGAAGACGCAGTAATAGCTGAGTCAAGAAAACAATAAGCCTCAAAAAGACGTTAGTTGATAGTAGGAAAGATTAACACGTATTGCGACCCTCTCCCTGACTGATTAAAGTCCTTCAAGATGCGAACAAAAGTGACAATTGTTTTTTGTTCAAGCGTAGAGAGTTTCTAAGTTACAAGTTACTCTAATGCATGCTTATTCGCATGCATATTATTAAAAAAATTATTTTACCAGTTATCTCTTCCACATAAAAGAGGACTCCAGTGCACGTGTTTTGATTTGTATTTACTTTCCAGGTTGTCGAAGATGGTTACAGATTCTTTGAGAAAAGAAAGGTACCTTGACATGCGCATCTTTGTTTATTGATTACAATACATTAGTTAACCTGCAATACCTATTTGCAAGTTACTTTTGTACTTGCATTCTTTCTCGCAGTGCTCTCCGTGTTTCGGTGTGATGCTTATACAATGGTTCTTTATTTTACATTGGTTAACAAGAAAAATTTTAAAACATTTTATACGCTTGAGAGACATTTCAAAAAGAGAGTAAATAAACAAGAAAATAAAAAGAGTAATGCCAAACTGCTTATTGAATCACTTGTTTTATTTTCAGCTCGTGACGTTGTTCAGTGCGCCGAACTACTGTGGTGAGTTTGATAATGCTGGTGGTGTCCTCATCGTCAGTAAGAACTTGATGTGTTCGCTGAGCATACTCAAGGTAATTGCTTGTACTCCATCACTTTCGTTATGCCTGATACTTAATTTTCCCCTATCACTCTTTTGCTTTCAATTCTTACCGTCCTGTTTAGTGCATTAATCTCGTACTCGATCGTGATTGCCACAGACAAGTCTTTTCAAAATTCCCTTACTTTCCCCTGATAAAGATACAATTTTCTTGACGAAATAAATGCAAAATGTCAGATATAATAGCGGCTTCTAATTAAGCTCCCCATACAGCGGACTCTTCTACCCATTCATTTCAACAAATTTTCCTTCTTTATCAAGGAAAAACATTGCTGCCGACCAGAATCTTTCTTCTAGCCTTCAATGGCATTAAATCAGCGTATAACATCATGTCAATTTTCCCAGACTTTTCTTCAAAATATCATTTTTCCTTGACTCAAAATAAAATTTCCTGACATTCCCCTTATACCTTGATGAGTTTTTCTTTTACCTGACCAGTTCCTGATCTGTGGCAACCCTGCCAATTGAACATAGACTAATGAGTAGTCCCGCTTTCGCTTAGTCCGTCCTGCGTGACGCGAAAGAAAACCGCGAGAGAAAAAAAATGGCCGCACGAAATCCTTGGGTCAGGAAGCGCGCGAAACGAGCTTTATTTAGTAAATAAAGCTCGTTTCGTTTTGCTCAGTTTTTTGAGCGTGACCGTAAATTACGGTCACGCTCAAAAAACTGAGCAAAAGTAGGACTACTCGTAGTGCAATTGAACAAGGAACTTTTCGTAGTGGACCTCGTTTTATTTTACTGATTATGACTGATATGTTTTGTTTGTCCATTTTAGCCGGATAGCTTAACGATTAACATCAAAGACACACCAACCCAGAAGAAGAGTGGAAGGCTAGGTCGCTCGTCCAATCAGATTGAAGTCCAATAGTTTTCTTTATTTGAGCATTTACATGGATGACTTTTATAGTTCGGTGCAGCTTATTTACGAACAGAAGGAACACTTTCATGGAAACAGTTTTCCTTTGTTATTTAAGCTCCTTTTTTAAAATTTTATTTATGGAGATATAAATTATAGTGCGCCATAGCCAGATAACTTTTGTACTGCATATTTATAAAAGATTAAATGACTCAGTCGGTGTGGTTGCATTTTCTGTTCGTTGTCATAAATGACTACTTTAGCCTCGCGTAGTAATGCCCTCTATTTTCACGAGTCGTGGTTGACGATTTGCGAAGAAAATTAAGCGCGTGAAAATTTATTCTGAGGAGGAAATTCCTACTAGTCTGTGATGTCACTCGTCTGCTGCCTGCCACTCGGAACCGCTCGATTCTTGTACCCATGGTCCTTTTCGCTTCTCTTGGCCGGCGGGGTCTTAGCAAACCCTTCGTTTCTCGTGCCATGGCTTCGCCGTCTTAAAGAAGCGAAAAGGGCTATTGGGACGAGAATGGTTCCTTGTTATCCTTAGAGAACCTCGTCCCCAGAGTTTCATGAGAAAATTATTTATTATTTATTTTGTAAAATTATTTTGATGCCAAATTAGGTGGGTGGTTTTTAGAGAGACAGCCTTTCAAGATTGCTACATACGCCATGCAGGTTCCAAGACTGTCACTTTTGGAGATACGTAGAAGGGGCTTCGTTTCTGCGAGTTTGATATACGAATTACAAAAGGCTAGTCAATCTAAATATGGGTAGGGCGCTTGCCCTGAGACCACAAATCAATTTGTTCTTTACACTAACGAAAAAAATCACAATTAATAAAACTTGGATGTTGTTTTGTCAATCACTACCCATTTACGTAAACATTGCTTCAAGAAAGTACGTCATATTTGGCGAACATTGAATCATTTAGCTTTAAATAGGAGCCCAGCACTAGGAGTGAGCAACTCCCATACTAAACCCATGTCACGGCATTTTTATAGACTGGTCTATATTTAGGCTTCTTTTCGGCGAAATAGGTCAGTTCCGGTCTACATGAGCGCGCATCGGTAAGGGAAAAAAATGGCTTACCTCACATCAGGAGCCCGTTACTTCTTCCAGTGAAATGATGACGTCAGTTGAAAATTAAGTCTGTGCTTGTGATTGGTCTCTCAGATTCCTACGGGGTCTGAATTCGCGGTGAATTCAAGCTAAAAATAGATCTGTGAAAACGCCGTGACAAGAATATGGGGTTGTTACACGCTCCTGGTGATGGGATCCTGCTTTAAGTTAATCGGTAATCCAACTTCAAGTGGCGCAATCATGAACATGCTGTCGAAAAGTCAAACTTTAAAAGACGATAAGCTCGGATATTTGTCCGCAGAAATTATGGTTATTTACCATTTACCCAAAAGACTTGAAAGGTAGTCCAACATTTCCAACCGAAATCTCCGAGTGGAAAATGTGCTTACCGTTTGCAATTCTTCGCCGCCATCTTGGAATTACAATCAGGTCGAACTCGTCCTACTTTCTTTCGGTAAATTGGGGATTTTTTAGTAAATCCGAAATGGCCAATCCGAACGCAACTCACAATCAAGCATTTTTGCTGACCATTTGCACAAACCTGCGACGAACCTGTTTCTCCATGTAAATTGTAAACAACCTAACTGCTCCGAGAAGCTAACAGTTTTCCAAGCAAACAGTTTTTCCGTAGCTTGAAGAAAACTGTGAAGCTTCGAGGAACAGATAATGTCTGAGGACAAATATCCGAGCATATTTTCGCGCCAAATTGAGGCTACTGTATTTTTTTATCCTTCAAATATTTTTCGCAGCACACGCAGTTTTGACAATTGGAGAATATATATATATATATGTTATTTGCCGGCTGGGACGTCCGTATGGTGAAAAACTGTGACCGAGGTCTTGAAAATGCTGCCCGAGGCCGAGGTCACAGTTTTTCACTATACGGACCGACCCTGCCGGCAAATAACATTTTTATTTTTTTCTCCTGCAGTAAATTGGTTTTACAGATTACAAATGGGTTTGTTTACGCAACTCTTGTCACTGAATCGGCTTCCACGCCGTCTACTAACGATTTGTAAAAAATCTCGGCAACGAGCGAGTAACTCAGATAGTAGACAAAGAAAGATGTATTAAAGAACAGATTTTTTTCGAACTACTTTATGTTAGTTGCATTTATTTCACCAGTTAAGTTCTCCAAAATTGTTTTTGTGGTGTGAAACTTCGTGCGAAGTTTGAAGTTTGACTACAAAAACAGTTTCTGTCAGTCGTTGCTTTTAAAATCACTTGAAATCAGACTTTGTACCGTAAATTGAATAGCAGAAAGCGAGGAAATTCGTTAAGTGTATTCCACAGAAATCCTCCTAAATACAACAACGATCAGAGAGGTAAACTCGACTGAAATTGACTCAAATTTCATGGCGAGAGAAACACAGGATTATGCGCCCTTACAGCGCCAAGCTACAAACAACCAAGCAAACTCTCACAACGTCAAAACACTCAATTGAATTTACTTACAGTGACTTTCCTTGCCATTTTAAAGTGAACAGAGATAAACTTGCGTTGACTAATCGTCGATGGACGTTTAAAAAAGGCAAAAGATTGACAACTACCGCCAGCCTTTAGGAGCGAAATTTAGGCTGCGAAGAAAAAATCCGGCCAGTGGGCCGTATCGTAAAAAGCTGGACCGGTCCGGACCCGTCACGTGCGTATGATTAGCCAATCAAATTCGGGGATTTAGGAATCCGGCCCGCTCAGATGCTTGAGAAAAAAATAACACTCGGATATTCCCCAGTTTTAGCTGGGCCATATTTAGTCACGTGACGCGTTTAGACCAATCGCACGCAAGCAAAATATTTGATGGATTACAAAATGACACAGTTCTATCAGAAATTGTCATGTGAGTCTTTGAAGACTTTGAAACTAAATTAAGAGTGATTGGTGCATTTGGACTACGTGTAAGTATGCTCAAAGTTTTAACTCCAAATTGAAAAATCTCCGTAATAGTCTCCTCGTGATCTTTTCTAATCTTAACCATCTATTATATATTTCTTTTAGGAATTTTATTTTTAACGTTAGTGTTCTAACTTGAGAAGCCATCCTTTAAACTCCATGTCATCGAATGCCCCTTCAATACTTAACGGTACGTGAAGTTGCTTACAAAGTTATTATTATTCTTTTTATGAATCTGAATTGAGTAAGAGCTGGGAAGTATAGAGCGTCAAGATCAAATGCTAGACCTGATCATGTTAACGATACTATCTCATCATGTAACTAGTTCAGTTACAATCCTTGCATTTTACTTTCCTCGCCCAAAACCTTGAAACTAACTTTCAACGTTTCAAAAACTTCTTTTGAAATATCGCTAATAAAACAAGGGCGTGTAGTGACTAAAACAGTCCTTAGAAACGTATTAACCTTACCATTTTGAACCATTGTAAATCCTTTGACTGAGAAGGTCCAGAGAAAAAACAGCCTTAAAATCAATAATAAGCTAGTCATATTTAGTCAACTGATGAAATTGACGAAACATAGGTATGAGGGACGAGGCTCATTTTTATTATCACACAAAGTCTTCCATGAACCTTCCTGCTTTAAAATTACTTTTTAATGTTTAATCGTGTGCTATGCAACCGAATCCATGAGAGAAACTCACAAATTGGAAAATGATTCTGAAAAAAACATTCGTTACTATTTTAATTTAAGGTGGCTCAAAACAGTTTCCATCCCTTAGATTTCGATAAGTCGGTATAACCACTCTTTATCACTTGGTGCTACAATCATGGTATTAAAAAACTGCCCAATCATTGGTGAACACGTTGTTATAATTTTCGTGACACGATACGTTACCAGAGCAACAGTATGACCCACTAAAAACACCCTTAGTTACAGCTTTAGGGACTTACAATTCAAAAACTACACGATGAAATTTTTTTGTATTATCCAATTTTAGTAAGCATGATAAGACGCAACTTTTGGCGAAGTTTAAAAAGTTCTGTACATAGGGTTCAGGGCTACCATAAAGTTTTGAAAATTTAATTTTCCCCAAGTTGTGTTCGTTTACCATCATGAAGTTCCTTTTCCATTTCCCGCTCCGAAGATCGTCACACTATGTTTACTTGGAGCAGTTGATTACAAACGTTATTACTAGAAATCTAGTCCATCTAAAATGCGGAAGTGCTTGAAACGTGCAGAACAAATATTCGGGGTTAAACTTGTGTTTTTTCCTTATTTGGGCATAGATGAGCAGACGTACTTTGGGGATAAGTATCCCAAGGACTTAACGAACAAAGACTTTCCAGAAATCACCAGAAGACACTCCAGCCTGAAAGTCATCACATTCCCATCTTGAGTGACCTGGATCCAGCAGCCAGTGATATAAACCTACTGCAAAAGCCGCATGGTTGTACAATCTATCTTGATTTTTAGCATGCCCCCATTTACCAACGTTATATGCATTATCCTGAAATCCCCAGTTATTACAAACTCCTGCCAGTCCCGAGTTGTCATTTTCCATCCTAACAAACGAGCCACAAGCTTCAGGCTGGACATCCGTCTGACCGCTGAAGTACTGGACTACAGCTTCACCAGTGCTGTTAGCGACCGTGGTCACGTGGAACGTACGCAGTCCGTGTTGTTTACTGCAGTAGAATCGCAGCTGAGCAAAAGACAGGTGTGTTCTGAGCTCATTCATGGCGTTTTTCTTCAGAAATGTTTTGTTGTTGTGATAGTTTCCAATTCCTCGGTATGTTGTCTCTAATGACAAGTTCATTGAGGATGAGCTGTCCGCCACAAAGTTGGAGACAAGAAGCCAGCCTCCTGAAATCAGGAAAAATTGTCATTTCATCACACAAGTTAAAGGAGCTCAGTCACGGTATTTTGAGTTATTTTGGCCACATACAAAGTTACCTTTCAATGGTAGGAAACCTGAAAATAAGAGTTTAGTAAGATAGAAAAACACCAAAGAGATAATGATAAACCATAAAGGAACAAGGATGGCTAAGGATGGAGAAGATTAACACGGATTACAAACGACGAATTTGGAGAATTGAGGATAAACTTTTCAATATGCGCAAACCGTTACTGAGCTCATAGGCATACGGGCACCTTCGGACTTGGGGGGGGGGGGGGGGGGGGGGGCGGTGACCTTCTTGCCCGAAAAAAAATACGCAGTGCCCGAATGCGTGAGTGTTGAAATCGGGGTGTAAACGCACTCAAAATGCGTGAAAAACAAAAACGTTCACAAAGATAGTTCTATTGAAAGCTTGCATACTCGATGACCTCTATCAACAGTTTCAATCAAGTAAATCTAAAACTTATTAAAAGAAAAAGTTCTTCCTTTTATGGCGTTCGTTCAGCAACATAGACATTGACAGTTTGGACGACTGTTACAGAAGCTATCCTATATTCGAGACGAGCGTCTCGACATACTCGCGACGTTCAAAGAACAACACAAAGTATTGCTAGAAATCCTTCGAGATAGTATTGTTTTGGCCACAGCAAACAGTTGCAGCTTACACTGCCAGCCTTCCATGAATTCAGAAGCCACGTCAATAAGATGTTAATTAAACAACATGGAAGTACTAGAAAAACACTGACCTCCAAAGAAAAATTCAAGAAAAAAAATTAAAACACCCCATTGGTAAGACATTCCAAAGAGCTCTTCTCAGAGCTTCCACAAAAACAAAAGTCTTGGTCTACGTTCGCTTTGATTCGTGTCCTTGTTTTGTCGATGGAAAATTAGGAAAGAAAATAATATCCTTATCGTGGATTTCTACGATACACATTTAACCGAATTGTAGCCAACAGAAAACCCCAGGTAGCTTACAAGCCTTGAAACCTAACAGAAAAGGTCGGAAAGGCCACTGTCCCGACTGATTACCATGGTGTCTTCGGTGCGCGACGATCGATACTTCAGATCAGTAGCAGATACAAATGGTACACTTAACACGGTACTACTTTAGGTAGCAACTCTTTTTTGGTAAGCAACCACTTGACGGCCCACAGAGCCCCGGTCGGGCGTCTAATAACACAGAGAGACATAAAAAGTAGGAACCTTTATTTACGAGTTTTGGAAATCACGCCAACAGTATTATTTTGTAATGTTTTCTCTCAAGTGTCTTTGCCCGAATCATCAACGTTTCGCCCGAAAAATTGCGTTATTTCCGTAGCTGGGGGGGGCTGCAGCCCCCCTCGCCCTCCCAGCTCTAACGCCTATGACTGAGCTCCTTTAAGCTAGCAGTCAGGTCCACTTATAACACGACAAGAAAGAACATCAAAATGTATAAAGCAAAATAAGTCATCAATGCAAAGAAACATGAGATTTCTAGATCTTGACGGAATAGGCGATTTGCATGATGGCGTCATTTGACTACAACTACCGGAATCCTTCACTCTTTCTGTTTCTTATGCTAATTAGGGCAATTGTTATTTAAACCCCACTGGGACTTCAAAATTTAAATAATTAAGGAAAAACGAAAGGAATTGTGGTAGTTGTAGTCAAATGACGACAACGTGCAAATCTGCTATTAAGAGTGAAAGCTTCTAGTCCAAAGTAGTGAAAAGCTTAGAGTCTGTTGTACCCTTTACTGCGTTCCGGCAAATGCAATATATTTTGTACACTGTCATTGCTATCGCTATCCACAACATACCTCCGTCAGTTGTCATGTCACAGAAGACCTTTAAAGGGTTTCCACTCCTCTCGGGGTCGATCCAGTACCCCTCGTCTCCTCTAGAGCCCCCTGAATCCCGTATGTGCTTACAAGACCTACCATGTTGACCAGCATACCAACCTACAGTTTGAAAACAGTAGAAACATACGCTCTTCTAAGAAATTGCAACAGACACATTTTTGCCAACTTTAGAACATCAGAGCTTTTACCTCTGCTATACCCAGAACAGTTTAATACTTTACAATTTGTGAAAATTCTCCATCTTGATTCTTTTTTAAGTTTTTGTTTTATCTCTGACTCGTATTCAAGCGCTTTTTTTCTGGAACGTGCTAAAAGCATGAACCAATTCTTTTCTATACCATAAGGCGTGGCGGTAGACCCTGTAGTTCCAGTGAAGCCAAGTGTTGACCTTGTTGACACTAAAAACACAACAGGAAAGAAAATAATGATACATAACATTGGAAATAAACACATTACCAAGTATATAAACACGTTTATGGCTGGTTGACACTGCAATATATGTCCCGCCACCAAAACTAAAAATCGTAATCATTCAATAAATTAAGTCGAGAATCTGGGATATGACAGATGATTGATATAT
This sequence comes from Orbicella faveolata, assembly GCF_042242905.1. Lineage (NCBI taxonomy): Eukaryota > Metazoa > Cnidaria > Anthozoa > Scleractinia > Merulinidae > Orbicella > Orbicella faveolata. The sequence goes on along the minus strand of NW_028301547.1, from coordinate 29,498,223 downwards.
AAAAAACCCTGGCCACGATTTAGGTCTTGTGCGGTTTTTCATTCGCACGTTATTCGGAAAAGTGTTCTACCCATCAAAAAAAACAGACGTTCGAACAGCAGCAGAGACCAACGACGCACGGTAGGGACGAAGTCTGGCGAGCTTTTGAAATATAAAAGTGAGGTTTTGTAAACACCGTTATGTTTGTCAGTCGTTGATTAAGTGCCCGCTGTCGAGAGGTTATTTTGGAAGTTGGCCTGAACGCGTTTTAGTGGCCATTGCCGTTGTGGAGAGGCAACCGTTGTAGAGAGATTAAAATAAGAGCGAATGCATGGACCGTCAACCGGGATAAAAGAAAGTGGCCGTTGTAGAGAGGCGACCATTGTAGAAAGGTGGCCGTTGGTGGAGGTTCGACTGTAGGGACATAAGACTCCAAAGTTTACCATCAGCCGTTGCAGCACTTCCAAGATAATTTAAGCGTGTTGTTGGTGACACTGAAAGAAAGACAAAATACATGTAGTGATTTCCAAGATGGCAGTTCCGGTATGATGGATATACGATGTCATCAGACATGAAATCTGATGTCATGATCACCAAGTATTCTAAGGGCAATCTATCTAAGCAACTTTGACCCCACTATATGTCCTATTGCAACGAATCGGAGACCCAGGGGGAAGATCTGGAATAACTCCCTCTCGCCCATCCCCCTATTTTCGCGTTACAATTTGAGTTCGCTGAAAAATAAAAACAATATTCCTAATGTAGTCAACCGAAATGGTACTTTAGACGAAATACGAAAAACTTTTGGCTCTGTGACGAGTCTCGCGATTTTTCGCGCACACATGTATTTTTAGGGTCTATCAAGTTTTGGATGCAGTTGAGAACTTGGGCGCCTACCCTTTCATCTAAACTCCTACAACAACTCCTACACCTACTACAACTTTCCCGTGCTTTCCCAGTTCCCCATAAGTGCAGTGCCTTTTTTACCATACGACCTGGAAGAAATCGTATTTGAACTTGAACGTGATGCTGTTGACCCTAAAATATAACAGAAAATAAATATTGCTTTTGTGTAAACATTCTTTTAAAGGGGCGGTCTCACCAAGATTTAGTGCTACTTGAAAATCCAATGAAGGTGTTGGTATTAATTGGAAATCCACAAGTAGTTGCCTAAACTTGCTAAAATGCACCGTACTAGTCACGAAAGTTGTTGTTGTGGCTAAGGATGAGTAGGAAAGACGTAGTCTAAAACTTGAAAATGTCGTGCCGACGTTTTCAAGTTTGACAGTGTTACTTGGAGGAAAATCTCTTAGAGGAAAATCTCTTAGAGATTGAATTTATCCCTTTTTTGTCGTTTTGAGGTTATTTTGTTGATCAGTGAGTGCACCTTTATAATTCTAGCATAGTTTGCACAAAAACTTAGAAGACCTCTCGTGATACTGCCCCCTTAAAACTAGAGAAAACTGACAGGCAGAAAGGTGTCATCGTAACATACCATTCGGCAGAATAGATCTTTTTGTTTCGCTTGAAGTTAAACCTGAAGTGGAAAGGTCACAGCAAGTTATATGAACAAGGTATTAGACAAACTTCTAAACTCAGTGAACAGCAAGTTATATGAACAAGGTATCAGACAAACGTCTAAACTCAGTGAGGGGAGCGGGCAATTCATCATCATCATCATCATCATCGTCAACATCATCATCATCAACATCAACATCATGATATCATATTGTATTATGGTAACTTGGTATCAAAATATAATTATACAGTGGAATTACTTACCATTGCCTGTGGAGGACGTTGGAAGATAACTTGAGTAGGATGGCGATGATACTAAAGCAAAAACAGAAAAAAAAAAGAAATTGGTCAAAAACAGTAACGTTACTGTTAGTACTGAACCTAAAAATTTAAAGATGAATGATGCGCACCGATGAATTAAACCAAAGTTAGTTTGATTGGATAGAACTCCTTGGTTATCATGGATTTGAACAGAAGTAGGCAAGTGTAAAAGTATTGAATAGTTTCAGTGAAAGTACTATTAGCTAACTACAAAGAAATTACTTCGTTCACGAGTTCTAAAACAGGAAATCTGCAAAGGATAACATATACTAATCGAAGAGAAGCCGAATCTCTCATTGGCGTACATAACTCCATAGACACACAACTCAAGAGCGCCTGTTGTGTCGAAACTACGATTCCATCGTGCTTTCCAAAATCATCGTACATCTATTTAACAATTAGATCATGAGCTCGAGATTTCTATGCGGTGATAGTTGATGAGGCTGAAGACCGAGTCACCTATCACCTATAGAAATCGAAAGCGAGTAATCTTATTTCTTTAGTAGAATTCTAACTGAAGTAAACGCAAAAAACGGTTTCCAATGATTTCTCTACGTACGTATTATTAAACTTCACGCTTTAACAAAATTGCTCGGACTGTATTTTGTCAATATGGAAATTTGTAGTTGTTTTACGCGCGCGCACCCATGTTTTCAATGTTTCAAGGTTTTAAAGTCAAGATACCGTTAATGTCCTTCTTTTAGTCTTCTCAGAAATTTAACTATCCAATTGCATCTAAACACTCCCCCAAAACTGCGGGAAAACGTAAAAAGGTCACCATTTCGTCGACGAATGGCAGCCACAGCATTCCAATGGCTCATAGTATACTAGTAGCTCAGCCAATCAGATTGCAGCATTCGCATTAGTATTTATACTAGTAGAATTCTACTAAACCTCGTCAGACGTATGCTAAGCGAGTGAACTGTTTCTTAGTAATATAATTAGCGAAAGTGACATTTCGTACCATAAGGAGTGGAAGCAATTGCATTTGAAGTTGAACGTGATGTTGACACTGAAAAAACGAAAATTAAAAACGTTAATATGTACAGGTATTAGGTAAACATTACATTAAGGCCAAAACCCGATGAAATTGCAGGAAGATGTCATAGTAATTTTACCACTTAGTGAATTGGCTCTCTCTGGTTCGCTTGAGGTTTTTGGTTCACTTGGAAATTCTAAAGGTGAAGAGGTTCAAGAATACACTTTTATGCTTTCAATAGAACATTTCCGAATTACCTTTAGCCTTTTTCACAAAGCGAGTCTTGACGCCAATCCTTTCATATGAAAATGAGATTTCATTCACATGCAAATTAAACTCATTCTCAAATGAGTGGTTGTGCACCAGACTTCGCTTTGATAGCGAGGCTTCAGTAAACTTGGAAATGGGCTATTTTAATAACTTTGATGACCGTTAAATTATATATCGATCAGGTATGTAACTGAATTGGTTGAGAGATGAGATTGTAAGTAAACTTGAATAGGGGATGGCGATAATGCTAAAGGAAAATAAGGTAATAATAAAAATAATAATAATAATAATGATAATAATAATAATATAATGGTAATGGTAATGGTAATAGTAATAGAAATAATTATAATAATAGTAATAGTAATAATAATAATAATAATAATAAATAGGTCTGCAAAATGTAGCGTTATTGCTTAAAACTATACTGGGGCTGATCTATTTTTAAAACACAATTTCCAAAAACATGCCCCTGCAAGGGTACTCTTTTGAATTTTACCTCTTTGTGGTGTAGTGGATTTCTTTTGTTGGCCTGCAGTTGGACTTGGGTCCTCTATCACGGAAGCTCACACGAGTGAAAAAACAAGGTAATTGTTAAATTCCCAAATCATCTTGTTCGCCAACGCATTGTTGAACTCAAGAACTCGGTAATTGGTAAATATTTCTTGCAAGCCCAGGGAGATACAAATCTTCCCAAAGAAAGCCAGTTTCGCTGGCATTCTCCGAAAGTGCCAAAGCAGTTCATTGCCTCGAAAATGAGGCATAAAACTATAAAAGAACGTAACTAGCTGACTACATTCGTTCGAAACTCCTTGTCTTAAAGAACATTTTTTACCCCTTTTATTTCTCTGTGATTAATAACTTTTGTTTTATTTAGTATTTGAAAAACTGTCTTTTTGACTTCATAATGACGTTAGCTAAACGTGGAAACGTCGTCGTTTTTTAACAAAATCCTTTGTTAATATTGTTGTTAAGAAATATTTTTTGGATGTTTCTACAGTTAATTGTTTACTGGAAAAGCATTATTTCATTAATTTCACTGTTTTGTTGCGCCACATATTGAGAAGTACGAGGCAATGACAACATTTTTTCAAAAGAAACGACACTATTATCATTGGTTGCCACTAATTTATAGTCGTTTGTATTCTTACGGATCTTTATCAACATATAAATTCAAAATTGAAGAATCAATGGGACAATTGAATTACCTTCTGCCTCTGTTTCAAAACGAGTCTTCGTGCAAACCTTTCATATGAAAATGAGTTTGATTTGCATGAAAATAAACTTGTAAGCGGAACACATTTTCATATGAGTGGTTTCAAACGAAGACTCGTTTTGACAAGAAGCTACAAGAGGCAACTTGGAAATGGCCTTTTTGTGGTATTAACATATCAGCCAGTCCTACTGATTACCTTGAGGTTTTTGAGTCTTGTTTACACACCGGTATGACCCATTATCGGTGAACCCATTCTGACAGAGTAGATTGGGAGAACAGGGACTCTTTACACAGGCGTTCTAAAAGAAAATAATATTAAAAAAAAAGAAAGAAACGATAGTTAATTACAACCAAAAAACGTACGCCTCTTGAGCTCGATATTATCGAGGGAAATATCGCTCAGACAGGGCGCCTTGCTCACTTAAAAGAGGAATGAAACTTTCCTTCGGTGAACGAGTGTTTCCTCAGCATTTTAAACCTTCCTCGGGCTTCCCAAAGTGGTTTTGCAAATGAGGAGGAAAAAACACTTGTTTGTCGGGATTATCATCAGAATGGAAAAATTTCTTTGTTTGGACGATTAATGATAAAAACTCTCGCCAGTTCTGATCAGTGAATGGTGTAAAGCTTTCAAAATTTCTGCAATTTATACATGTATTTTAATAAAAATTACTTCAGCCGCTCTATAGGTGAATCCATTTTGACGTGCAAGTGCCTCAGGGTGCATCTCATGATCAGAATCACTCAATTCACAAATGTAGACGCCGTTCTCGTGCGAAGGTCCAACATTGTAAGACACGCAGCCATGTTCCACAAAGCACCTTACTTCACAAGTGCTTTCTTTCTGCACCGTAAAAGTTTTAAATACGTGACCCTGGAGAGAATACCCCTCCATAGCGGGCTTGAATCTCAAAATCCGGCGGTCACCTGTAAAAGAACGAAAGTTATATTATCTGTTAATTTAAATAAGCTGTGAAATATTTTCACTTCAAGATTACCTTGCCTTATAATAAATTTTTTCGTTGCGTTCATCCTTAAACAGTGGTAACCGGGTGCAGTCTGTTGTGGAAACTTCGTTTGTGGGTAAATTAATTGAAGAGTGCAAGTTTAATTAAGAAAACCTGACGGTGCTTGGCCTGGATTCATTAAAATTTAGGTTGAGACAGCTGCCCAGGAGATTTTTTATCCTAGTTGCTTTGTCTTTACGTTACACTAAAAATATATACATATATATTGCCTTTCACATCATGGCCACAAATAAGTTGAAGACAAATTCAAAAGTAGTTAGAAATGAGTAAATTTCCTTTCCGAATGGTACACTACGACATGAAAACCTCAATAGTCTAAATAACTCTTCCATTATATTTTTTTCCAATCGATTCCCAGAGATTCCTTCCGTGTCAAAAGTATCAAAAAACAACTGATAGAAGTTTCACAACAAATTGTATGAAGCATCAGTATCAGTAAGGCGCGATCGGTACAAACTTTCGTTGAAAAGAGTTTTGCCACAAGGCTTTGGAAGCTGGACTTTCAGTTTCAACGTTACTTTTCTTGCTTCAGATGCCATCCTTTAAGCACGATATCATCGAAATGCCTCTTCAATATTTAATTTAAGGTTAGCTTACGGCACGTAAAGTTGCTTACAAAGTTGTTATTATTCTTTTTATGAATCTGAATTGAGTAAGAGCTAGGAAGTATAGGACGTTGAGTCAAATGTTAGAGCTGATAACAGTACTATCTCATGATGTAACTAGTTCAGTTACAATCCTTGCATTTTACTTTCCTCGCCCAAAACCTTCAATACTAACTTTAAATTTTAAATTTCTTTTGAAATATCGCTCTTAGAACAAGCTGGTGTAGTGACTAAAACAATTCTCAGAAACACATTAACCTTACCATCTTGAACCATTCTAAATCCTTTGACTGAGAAAGTCCAGAGAAAAAACAGCCTTAAAATCAATGACAAGCTAGTCATATTTAGTCAACTGATGAAACTGACGAGGTACAAGAGGCGAAGTCATTTTTGTCATCACACAAAGTCTTCCATGAAGCTTCCTGCTTTAAAATTACTTTTTAATGTTTAATCGTGTTTATTTTTGATACGAATAATTGCTGCTATGCAACCGAATCCATGAAAGAAACTCACAAATTAATTGGAAAAAGATTCTGTCTAAACATGCGTAACATCTTTTTGTCTGGTTTGTTTTGTATTTTTTAGCTTTTTTTCCTTGAAGTTTGCATTACACTGTTATAGAACGATTGAACAGGCACTCCCATATGTATAGGGAACGCAGCTGTAGGTTAATTGTACTGCTCTCGATCACCCGCAATGGAGTAAATTGCAATCGGTTTTTTATATGAAAATAATAAGTCCGCAATGTGTACTTGTGGGCTTATGCTTAGTTCTATTCCATTCGGTTGGATTTTGTTTTTAAAAGTCAGCATCTGGGAGTTTAACTCCTATAATTGAGAAGGCAATTACTACAAAGATGTTACTTTGAAACTGGAGATATTGTACTCGCGGTCGGAAACTTGTGGCCCCTTAGCCGCATCCTGGAAGTAAAACAAAACAAGAGAGGCGGGCTTGTGAGGAAAGTCAGGCTGAAAACCGAGTCCGCAGTCCTGGAACGTCCCATCGACAAAATCGTTATTCTAGAGGCTCCTAGACTCCACGAGAGTAGCTAAACATTGTGGATCTTGATGTCCTCAATAGACTGCGAGCAGTTTCTATTTTACTCGGAAATTCGTGGGGAATAACGCAATGAAAAAAGAAAAACAAGTGTGACTGCAAGTGTGACAACGCTGGCATGCTCACGACTCACCGCCCGCTTGTGTTGCGTTCTTCTTTGCGTTCTTCCCCACGGATTTTCGAGCAAAACAGAGACTGCTCGCAGTCTACGTCCTCAATCAGGAAGTTTGCTTGTAACGTCAGAGAACAGTTGTTTTTTTATTGACTTGATTTTGATGAATTATTTCGAATGGGTTTAGTGACAACATATTACTCAAGTTTTTTCCGTTTGAACCCCTCAGTTTAGTTTCAATGCTTTCAGTTCGCATTAAGGGACCGATAGGTAGGATTCAAACGTGTGTGACATTTCCCCTACGTGCGTTACTCTTTAAAATTTAAAATTTAACTCGTCGATCATAACAATAAAATATAAACATAAAACCTTTATTTTAACGCGATAAGAATCAAAGCTACAAAGCTTGTGGGGTCGTGCATACTACTACATTAAAACACGTTAATTAAAATATATACATGTAAAGTATATACATGTGATTCGTTGCGTAAGAGTTTTGTTCAGTATGACTGTTGTGTCATGTTTTGATGTTAACTCAGCACGAATTCAAAACGTAAACAAAAGAACAAGCTTAAATTTTGGCCTGTAAAAAATTTTAAAGCTCCCATTCGATTTGCGTTCATGAAAATCTTCTCGCTCCCCCGAAGGGAAATTCGCTTTGGTTTGCAAAATTTCATAATTCATGAGGCCCCGTTTATACGAGTCCGGACAAATTTTTGCACGGACAAAAACTTGCACGGTTCCACCATGCGTTTACACGGGACCGGCAGAACTGGACGAATTTTTGAACGGATAAGGGTGCAAGTTTGGAACCTGAAAAAGCAGGTCAACTTTTTGACCGGCGCGGTTCCATATTTCGTACGGACTCCTGTAAACTGACCCGAACCGTGCAAATTTTTCTTCAAATAGCGCGGTAGAGGCCTGGAATCTAGTTATGTTTTGTCTGGTTGCTTAGGAAAAATGAAACATTTTGTTACATTTTGTCCCTGGTTTGTTACATTTTGTTAAATTTTAGATAAAAGAATCAAACGAAAGCAGATTATAGATATGAGGTGACGAGCGGCAGCAGCATGCATCGCTATTTTAGCCGGATTTGACATTTTGGCAACCTGAGTGGAAGTCATTTTCAGAGTCAAGAGATTATTCAGAGATTATTCTGAGATTATTCAAACTCAGAAGGCCAGACAAGATAAACAGTAAACCTCATCGCAAAGTTAAAAAAACTCAGATCAAAAGTCTCACTTATTCTGGACTAGCTTAATCAGGCTCTGAACAACCCAGCCCAGGAGCTCCGCTTTTAGGCCTGGCTAAATCTATATATTATTATTCCGTATTAATCAATTTTGCTAAACCGAAAATCTTTTTTTTTTTTTTTGTACAAATGACCCTAGAAATAAAGATGAAAATCATGACAGTAACTGCAAATTGCATTTCTGACCCAAGATTTACTGGAAAAGTTGAAAATTTACAGAGTATGTAAATAACATGTAATTAACATGTAAATAATCAAAGAGAGACTGTAAAGATTAATTTACATGATTTTTCCCCTTTTACATGTTTTGGAGGTTTCATGTAAAAAACATGTAAATATTTCAAGTGAAACATGTAAATGATGAAGAAAACACTGTAAATGTTTCAGAGCAAAGGGCTAAGGTCATGTAAATAACATGTAAACTGTGCCTGCAAATACTGTAAATAGCCTGTAAATTTCTTGTGATTCAACCTGGAAACCCGTAAATAACATGTAAATTTAATACAGGGAGGCTGCCATAATACTGTAAATAACATGTAAATAAAAAGGGGAGGCTGTAAACAACACGTAAATAAAAAAAGGGAGGCTGTAAATAACATGGAAAATGAAAACAGGAGCCTGTAAATAACATGTAAATCGAAAAAGGGAGCCTGTAAATAACGTGTAAATCGAAAAAGGGAGTCTGTAAATAACATGGAAATCAAAAAAGGAGCCCATAAAGAACATGTAAATCGAAACAGGGAGCCTGTAAATAACATGTAACTCGTAAAAGGGAGCCTGTAAATAACATGTAAATGGAAAAAGGGAGCCTGTAAATAACATGTAAATCGAAAAAGGGAGCCTGTAAATAACATGTAAATCGAAACAGGTAGCCTGTAAATAACATGTAAATGGAAAAAGAGAGCCTGTAAATAACATGGAAATCGAAAAAGGGAGCCTGTAAATAGCATGTAAATGGGAAAAGAGAGCCTGTAAATAACATGGAAATCGAAAAAGGGAACCTGCAAATAACATGGAAATTGAAAAGGGGAGCCTGTAAATAAACTGCCTCTCCACCCAGGTGTATAAGTGGGTACCAGCGAATTTAATGGTGGGGTAACCCTGCAATGGACTGGCATCTCATCCAGGGGAAGTAGAAATAGTCCTAGTTGCTTCCTGCTACAGAAAGCGGGATAAGCTCCAGCCTGTTGGGCCACGTGGCTCATATGCAGACTTTACCTTTACCTTATTCTGAAAATTACTGCAGTGTGAAATATTGATCAGCTTTTTTCATAGAGTGAATTGTTCTTTTGAAATAACAGGAAATAGGGAGAAAAAACATTTACCACAAGATAGAGATTGACATTTTAAATTCATCATAAAAACATTCATGGCAAAGGAATACTACATTGCATAACATAAAACAAGGCTTCTGACATCTTTTAGGCTATGTTTACAAAGTCACAGTTTCCTTCTTTTTCCAAAACTGTACAGAATCCAAACGGGACAAACATTTTGGACCCCTGACAAAACATTCACTGTAAACAATATTCAAAATTTTACTTTTTCTTTTTGTGATAAAAAAAAAACTGTACTGTAAAAAAAAAAAAATTCATAGGGACCTGTTGAAATTGAAAGGCCTATCTAGTACCATAGTTCCCATAACACATAAGTTAATAAATTATTGTTCTGGTACTACATGTATGTAAACATAGCCGTTGCTTTTTATGATGAAATCTTATAGCTGCTGTATTGAACAATAAGTATCAACCTAGCAATCTAAGATATTCAAATTTAATGCTAATTCACTAACACAGGTACAGTGTAGGTGATACTTCAAAGCATTGAAAATGTTTAAAGTGGTTGAATTTATGCCAGAAAGTGTTGAAGGTCACCATGTTAGACTGTAATGCACCAGGGGCCCATTTCTCAAAGGTCCCAAAAAGTTTTCGCACCCAGAAAGCCATACCAAAATCTGAAATCTTATGCTTACAGAGCTGTTTTATTCGCTTATTCTCGATATGAGCAGAGGTTTCCTTCACACAAGAAGTTTCAGGCATATACAGCTCTTAGTTTTTAGACACAGCTCAATTAAAGATGGCTTTATGGGCCCAAAAAGTTTCCAGGGCCTTCAAGAAATGGACCTCGGACCCCTTATAGAGTCATAGGTACTGTAGACTTCTCAGTGGCTGATTTTTTCCTGATCAAGCATCAATGCCAAGGAGTATTCATGTATTGACCACTCTCAATTTTACTTCATCCTACAAGTAACATAAAACATTTTGTTAAATAAGATAAGTTATGTCTGAGTATGAATCAGCAAATTCTGTGTATGATATCAATCAGCGAATTTTACACTGGAGTTATTATTTTGTTTCTTATCATTCCAATTTATACTGTGACATTTGAAATCGGACTGTAGCCGGTCATGTTAACCGGCCAAAGTAATTTTAGCTCGGTCACGTCTCATTTCTGACTGGTCAAGATATTTACGAAAAAATCAAGTACACGTAATGTGAGCTAAATTAAACCCACAAATATAGTTTGTTTGTTCCAGTCACTGCTAGACCGTTTAAAGATTGGCTTAATATTTTTCTGAACAGATTTAACCCCAGTCGCTCGAATGGCATTCCTATTGATCTTGAACGCATGACAAACAGCAAGCGAATGGTCTTTAGCCGTTTGAACAGATACATGTATGCATTGGTGTATGTTTTCATTAGAGGTCATAATAAAAAAGAGATTTAAGACTCTCAGATTTACAGTAGGGGATTTGATTGTTTATTCAAGAATGAACAACGTGACCGTCTCAACATGACATGACTGGTCAACATGACTGGTGAGTGAAGTTTTTGGCCAGTCAAGTCACCATTCTGGCCAGACATTGCCCGTTGACCGGCCATTATTTTGAGCCCTGAATATTCATCAATCAAACAGATCTTACATCTACATCTGTAGCTACTGTGTGACAAAAACTTTGCATCTCTGATTGGAAGGCACTGAATGTCAGAGGATGTAGAAGAACTAAACTCAAAATGTGTGGCAGTAAATATTCAATGTTCACTATCTTCTACATCGTAATAATCATGGACAATAAATCAACCTCCTATCAAACAATGTTTAAATAATAAGTCAAATTATTTGCAGGCACAATTTGATTGTTTCTTACGTGCACTTATGCTCTATTGGTGGACAAAGGTTCAGATGATGTCATAAAAGTTTGTTTTTGTTTCTTTGTTATGTATTACAAAGCAGACAGATTCTATGTTGTTGTGCATCTGTTCAGTAATAGATCACAGAAGACATCAAAATGTGGTAAAAACATCAGTGACACACGCCTGAAAAATTCACAGATTCTGTGACACACTCTAGTAATGGCTTATGTGACTATTTTTTGTTTTTACCACATTTTGATGTTATCTGTGATCTACTCAAGGCAGGAAAAAACCCAGGTCTGATTTCCTCAGCCAAGTAAATTTTGCTCTTGGGCAAGCGAAAATAGAAGTTCAGTGGCCCAGTGGGCAAGTGAAATTACAGTGTAGCGTCAGTAGTCTTGTGAGTCTGACTAAAAATGCCAGCTTGATAAATGATCATTTCCAGTCATTCCATTTCAAAACTTAACACCTAAAGATTAGTTAATTATTAGGTTGAAAGCAAGAATTAGTTTGGAATCCGAGTGTACTTCATTCGTATTTGTCCTCCAATTTCCTTACTGGCCACCACACTGGCAACTAATATTTAAGTGGGGCAAGTGAAAACTGAAATTGACTGGCCCACTGGGCAAGTGACTTACAATTTTTTTTCCTGCCCTGCTACAGATGCATGAACAGATGCATGACACATGAAACCTAAATGTATTTGGTATGAGCCCAATTTTGTACAAGTAAAATGTACAGCTGTGACAGGGCTCTAAAGTGCTGTCTGGTCATCCCAGGGTGGGGTAATCGATTGAAATCAATCCATAAATTGATATAAATCAATAAATTGAAATTAATGTAAGTGTTATCAGTGCTATCGATCAATTGAAAGAAATTCGTACTCACATGCTAGAAAAGTTTCAAGTTATCAGTTTGATTTTACCAAATTTATCAGTCATTAGAGAATCAATTGAAAGTTGGTCTCTCTTTGTTAGTTCACCTAAACTGTAGAAAAATTGTCCCTCAACACAGTGTTTGATTGTAACTTTTTTTATGTAGATTTCAAAGGCACTACCAAAAACCCCCAAAACATAGTCCCTGATACATGTATGCCAGCAAAATATTCTGTTTACGAGATACAATGTTATGTTTTTATGTAGTTGTATTCATGATTTCATATTTCACTTTAAATCTTTTGTTCATTTCTTTCTTATTAAATGTTGCTTAAAAGATAAGCTAGTATCAGCAAAATTGATAATGCTTATTGAAAATTTGATCACAATCGATGACTCATGACGAATCCTTTTATTGATTTCTGATATCATTGACTAATTTCTATTGATTGTTATGAAATAATCGATTGACTATACTGTGTCATCCAAGACAAGTAGATTTTCCTGCCTGGGCAAGTTACTCTTCCTTTTTTTCAAGTCCTGTGTAGTTTTCACGACAGTTTGAGGTACATGTATACCTCTTCATAAAGTATCACAGTGTTTTTTTTGTGAAAGAAAATACCACAACATTTAACTTACTACAGTATCAGCACCAGTGGGTGCAATGTCCATGTACAGTTGTGTATAACAGCATATTGTAACTTGCGTGTAGGTACAACTGTAGACACTTGAGTAACTTCAGAATACTTACTCTAGCATAAGAGAAATTTCTCTGCTGAAGATGGCACATTACACTTTAGCTTACTAGCATTCACATCAGAGGGCAACAAAACCTTACAAGAGCATGCATCAGAAAGAATCATGAGGTGCATATAAGCCAATAACAAATGTCGCATGCTCATGCTCAGTTATCGAGAACAGATAATAACAGATAATAAAGCTCTTTATGCACGGCAGGTAAACATCACCAAAGTCGATTCCACAAGCAATGTAACTTCTCCTTGATAATGACACATTCACAACCAAAGGCAAAACGAAATGTATACGTATCTTGACGTTACTTTACTCTGCTCGTTCAATTTATGCAAAACTTGCTTACCTGTTGTTTTTGTTGCCTGCAATCGCTATCTTCAACTTCTGGGTAACGGTAAACTTTGCCTTGAAACCGTGCACGGTGACGAAGCGAAGGTAGAGTTGATTTTGGCCCGCTAAAACAGAGCTCGAGTTCGATGCAAGTTCCAACGAACTGCCAAACATGGCGGGAGAACCGAGAGAACCTGGTACCTAACACGAAGACCGCTGATTCCTGCTTGTTGGAGATCGGGCAATCACAAGGCTGGTATGCTCTTACAAAGGGACTGGGATAACAGTAATGGCAATGAAAGTACAAAACGGTAGAAATCACCAAAACAAAACAAAACAAAACAAAAAACAAAGAAACAGTGAACATGCAAGGGTAGACTTAGTTGTATTAATCTTACTTGTAGAATGTGCATGTTTCGGAATATTTAATGCTCTAAATCGATGATATTTCGTTCATTCTCAGCGGTTCAGGGGCACAACTGTGACCTCGAACTTTCACGATATGAGAAGTTTAATGTTTGTTGTTTTCGGATTGTTAAAAATGTCATTTTGGGTACCGAAAAAAAGTCTGCTATCATTTTCGGAAAGGCGATAAGACCTAACGTTTTCGGGAAATGGACAAAAAAGCCCTAATAAGTTCGAGAATACTCAAGCTCCTCTAGAATAACCGAACAGATACATTTTTTTTGCGCAACCTAAAATTAACCTACAGAGCTTTGAAAGTACACCAGATAGCCTAAAACAGCGTTGAAAAGCATTCGAGAGGAAACGGTCGTTGGGTGTTCCTTATGGTTCCCTGCCTAACCTAACTCCGCGTCAGTTCAAACTCGGTCACCAGGGCTCTTTCCGTCTTGAACTCACACAACACGTGACGCTTTCATGGTCCTTCATGAATAAATACGTACGTGTCCGAGAATCAATTTTTCTCTTTTCTAGAGACGTAAGCTTGGGACGCCTGCATGTGCAGTAACAATTCTAGTTTTATTTTGTCGTTGTGGATGCGCGGAAAGTTCACAAGAAGACAGCTTCGTTAGTGCGGTGTCGCACCCGTGTAACTTCTAGGTTTTCCATTTACATGGTTTTTACGTGTTTCTTACAGGCTCCCTTTCTTTCATTTACATTGTTTTTACATGTTTCTTACAGGCCCCCTTTTTTCATTTACATGCTTTTTACATGTTTCTTACAGGCCCCCGTTTTTCATTTACATGCTTTTTACATGTTTCTTACAGGCCCCCTTTTTTCATTTACATGGTTTTTACATGTTTCTTACAGGCCCCCTTTTTCCATTTACATGGTTTTTACAGGGTTACAAACATAACATTTCCAGACTTTTTACAGCATTCGCTTGAATTATCTACACGTTCCTCACATGGTTTAGCAAAGCAATTTACATGTTTTTTACAAAGCCAGATACTGTAAAAGTGCGTAAAATATTTTACAAGTTTTTACATGTTCTTCAAATGATCATTGTCAACAAAGACAATGTAAATCACTATTTACAGAACATTTACATGCTGTACTAAAAGCTGTAAATTTCCTGTAATTTTATTTTACAAAACCCTAACATGTAAATTGTAATTGACAAAGAATGTAAATCAAGATTTACATACTGTAAATTACAATTGACATGTCCATGTAAAGTTTCAACTTTTCCAGTGATTAGGGCCTTCCACAAGTTGCTCGAGAAATCTCAAAAAGTTATTCAAAAGTTGCTTTTTGTTGCTCTCTTCCTTTATTTGGTCTGATGCAAAAATATGCAAATTGTACCACAAAGGTAAGATTTCTTAAAATCAATTAGTAAGTAACTTTTTCCTCAATTAAACCAAACAAAATGAATGAGTAAAGACTGCGCATCAATATCAATATTAATCTTGTAAACATTCCTCACCTGAGACGCTCCAGTCACTCGAGTGTGAAGCTGCCCGCCATTTTGAATTTTCTTTAAAAACACAGCTGGCCAGCAGCCCGGTGGAATGCATCTTGCACCCATGATCTGCCCCAGGGGGGAGGGGCATCTGGCTCCTTTTTCCCACGAAATTAATAGCTTGCCTACTAATTAAACATTGTAAAATATGGAAGCAAGGCCACTAAAAACTGCGCACTAAAAACTGCGCCGATTTCTCAGAATTGATAGAAAACTAGAAATTGCTCAGAATGCAAAAAGCTGAAAGCGAAAAAAGTTGAAGTTGCCAGAAAGTTGTCGAGCATCTTGTGGAAAGCCCTACCCAAGGTAACTGTTTCAATTTTTGTCATCTCAAAAAAGAGGAATGTCTCGCTTCAAAATAAGGATAATCATCTCTCTGACAACAGCTCCTTAATTCCATCTTAAAACTAAGCTTTAATATTAATACTGTAGCTTTTTTGATGTTTACTAGCCTTTCTAACCATTTCCCCCTATTAACTATGATAAGACGTTTCAGGCCTAGCCCTTCTTCAGCGCTAAGTCTTGGACCACATGTTGTAATGCAGTGAGAGAAACGTTGACTGTGAAAAGAGCTATTAATGCGATTATCAGATGAGTTACTGTAGGCACATCAAAAGTTTGGTAACCAGGTTTTAACGTTCAAATCATATTGTTGTCACAAGCAACTTGCTCCGTTTCCAGTGGCAACTTGTCGGTCTTTGACGTCATTAGCAGCAAAGCGCGCGAAATTGTAGGCGACGATATTGTTACCATTGGAAATGAGGAAAGTTGCCCGTGGCAAAATCATAATTTCAAGGCCAAAACTTCGTCACCAAAGTTCCGTCGACTACAGGTGCATGAATGGCTCGTTAGCTTTTGAGAGGACAAGAGAACGGATAACAAAAACTATCCTCCCCTCTTCAAAGCAATAACAGCAAAGGCACTTCGTGAACTCATGTCGAAGTTCATAACAATTGTCGCCTCCTGTTTGAGGGAGAGGTGGCTTAAACAGCATTTTCTTTTTTTTTAAAAAAAGAATGCAAACCGAAACTTGGTAGGGTCATTGATGAAGATTTTAAAAGACAAACAACGATCCCGTTCGAGACGAGCAATTTGAGACCATTTGACAAGAAATGTCAAATATATTTGGCTTTATGCAATATTCAGAAACAGACGTGTCTAGCTGTAGGGCTGTTATTTCCACGGACATGTCCTCAAGTCGCTCATTCGCCATTGAAAATTCTGCAGCTAAGCAATAGGCTACGTTCGATATATTAATATTTTATCATGGATCCGAGTCTCTCGGGTCAAAATTGCAATTTTTTAAAGTTTCTTTTGTCCTTCAATTCCCAAAAAAAGACTTGAATACGTAGAAAACAACACCAAATATAGAAGTTTGTCCTGATAACCCCGGAGCCTTGTTAGAACATTGATATTTCGAACGTGGCCTATTTAATGGCATCATGTTCAGTGGTTTTCTGATTTTCATGCATGCGTTTAGTATAGGCGGGAGAGGTTACAGTGTAAGCCTTATATAATTAATTCCTAATATAGTCCCTCTCACGTTATATTTATATCACCTCAGAAATCCCAGAAGGATGTTTTAATATCCAACTCTATGAGACAAATTTTATTAACCTGGACAACTCAAGCGTCTTTGCGCGCTTTTTTATCCTCTTCGAGAACATCTACACAATGCGCTTTGTGACAATAACCGCGGGAGGACTCGTTTCCATTCCTAAATATTACCTCGAGAATAAGGCGTATAAGAGGCCCCTGTGACTCCTCATACTCTCTTGCTATGGAACGTTTCCACTCAGGTGGTTAGCAGCCATGCAATTTTTATTGGAGCGAAAGAAAGAGTTCAGCTCCCGCAAGATTGGTTTGGGACACAAACATTGCCTGATTTCAAACCGAAAAGGACTAGGTACGAGTTTGTAAATTATGGGATAAGCAGCTATTGATCCACATAGTCAGAACGAGCACACCGAGATTCACAAAATCCCCAAGTTTGGTGTTAATCACGCTAGTTTTGACTGAGATACAGCCAAAATGTCAAAATCAACAAAGAAATGTTTGGTCATCCGGACACAGCGTCCGGATGGCCATACATTTCTTTGTAAATTTTGACATTTTCAAATGGCTGTATCTTGCTTACTATTGGGTCTATTTACACCAAACTTGAGGATTTTGTAAAGCGTAGTCTGCACTTTATGACTATGTGGATCAACAGTTGCTAATCCCATAATTTACAGACTCGTACTTAGTCCTTTTCGGCTTGAAATCAGGCAATGGCCGCCGTTTGATTGTTTTCGGAGAACAATATGGTTGTAGTGACGTCATGTGAAAACACTCCATAGGGTGGCTGTGTGATTTCCTCGAAGAAATTGACAGTAAAAAGCCAAGTGTAAATTCGAGAACAACAGAAACAACAACAAGCTTTATTTCCCCTTTGTTTAACAAAAATTATTTTTACAAAGTTATCACTTCTCTTGAGTTATATATTAGTAGAGTTTGCGCCCTTGCTACCTAAAATAACTAGCGAGTTAAAAGGGTAGGCAGCCAGGTCTACAGATGTATTATACAAATTTTAAGTCGGTACAGACAAATAAATAAATCAATAAAGAATCAATAAAGCAGACGCATTGTATCGATAAATGGTTAAGGCCAAAACTCTTTTGGAATAAATATCACAAACGCTTTCTGGAGAAAAATAAGCAAACGTAAACGTTTCGTTGTGATGTCTTCAAAAGCCAAAGTAACGGTCGATCTTGCACTTGCCGCCATGCCAGGGTCGGAAGTGACTAATGATCTAATTCCATGTAAGATTGTAGCATAAGGGTTATCTGTTTGCTATGCATATGTACACATACTGACAGAGGTTAAGACAACAACGAGGGAGGCAGAGAAGGCCAATTGGTTTGGTATGATTTAAGTATTAGGTAAAAAATATTTAACAGGTAAAACAGAATTCTTTTAGATAGTTGTAGAATTCTACTAGTATTCTAATGTAAATGTTGCGAACTGATTGGCTGACCTACTCGTACACTATCAGCCATTACAGTTCTGTGGTTGAAGGTCGTCTGCGAAATGAAATAGCGACGTTTTCTCGTGTTTGCGAAGTTACGGAAAATCAATTAGATACAAATAGACAACTAGAAAATGAGGAGACTAAAAGAAGAACTTTCACGGTTTCGTAACTTTTAAAAAAGTAGAAAATGCTGAGAAAACCGATGGGCACGCGTACAAAAAAGGAAATTCCAATCAACAATTCAGTCCGCGCGATTTTTCTAAAGCGCAAATTTAAATAAAATGTACAAAAACACTTGGTTAATTGTTAGCTGAAGAGGCAATAGTTGAGTCGGCCTTCAGCTACATCAGCTATCACCTCATAGAAATCGAGAAGTCATAATCTAATCGTTAATTCGTATAGATATTACTAAACTTCGAAGTCGACAAGTGTTTCATTTCAAAATGTCGTTCATGATGACAAGAAGCTGTCAGACGAATATCTGCGCCTAATTAACGTTTGCATAATGTCTTTATTTACTGATTTTTGCTAAAACACCTGTTCTAAAGTACGTTACTGAAAGCCTGTTGACAAGGCGTTTCACGAGAATTCGAATTTCCAAAGAAATGCGTTCATCCTCACATAACACACAAATTGGCCTACAAATGGCTCTCAGTGAAAAGGCGATCATTGTTATCCTGGGTATACTGTTGCATTTGCTGGCCCTCAGCGTCATTGTAAGCTGTTTGATTTGTTACTTGATGATCCAGTGGCCCTTGCGGTAGTGGCTGGGTGACACGTGATGAACGACTGCAGCAGAGCATGCGCGAAAAATATATGACGTAACTACGACGATATTGTTTGTTCATAACTCCATAAACAACTGGGTTTAGGCAGCTATGCAGCCTTGTTAGTATAGTAGAAGCAAACCAGAGATCCTCGGAGGAAATATTTTTGAAATCTAACAACATCCAAGCCACTTGAGTGGGCAATAAAAGAACCAGAAACAATAAAACGATAACTGCAACAGTTTTGAGTATTACAATACTTTCTCTTGTTGTTTCTTCTCCAGGAGTTTCCCTTGCGTCGGCTAAACCACTGTTATTTGGCAAAACAGGTCGGCTTTTCAAAAACAGCCATATTCGTATGTAGCAAATCGTTGTAATGAGTAGCGGCATTATGTATTGAATTGTCATGAGGGAGGCAGTGTACGCCTGGCTGTGACCAGGCGTGAGCCAAAAGTCTTCACAGCCATTTCTCGTTGGTTTATCGACCACGATAAGCGGAATAACCAGAATAAAAGCTGCCAGCCATATTAGCGACACCCATATTATTGCTCCTTTACGTTTTAGCTTTGGTCTCCACGGATGAAGCACAACGTGGCACCGATGCATCGCCATGCATGTGATGGTAAAAAGCCCCGCATTGTAGCCTGTTGTTGCCACAACTGGATGAACTCTGCAGTTAAATATCTTGGAAGTTACATCAAACTTATCTAGAATGGAAACAGGCGAGTCAAAACACAGTAAAACCAAATCCGCCACTGCCAGACACGTGACAAATATTCCGTGGACTGTCTTCCTGGTGTTTCTCCTATGGACTATGATCAGCACAAAGATGTTTCCTACAAGTCCTACAACAAACACTATTATTATCGTAACAATTTCCAGAAACCATCTGTAGTTTCTGTCCATGGTTAAGTTTTACCGTTTTGTCCTTGAACTATATTATGCTTATATTAGCATTTTCCCTTGTGGGCGACCACCTGCTGCTAATGTCCGAGAACTTAAATAGTGTTCATTCGAGTAATTTGAAATAACCAACGCAGCTTTTTTGATAACGCAAGATTCATTATTATACAAGTTATCACCGGAGATTAATGTAAATCCTTTTCTTGTTAGGTAAGATGGTTCAATATCAGTCAGTTGCACCGTTTTTTTTTTGTTAAGTTCTATTCACTGTTAGTTGTAAAATATAATTATTCATATCTCGTCTGTCACAATATTTGAACTTATAAGACAAAGGGGAGAGTACAAACCGATTGCATTGTAGAAACCTGTTTTAACCGGTTTGAGCTTGATGGGTGCGGGAACAATGGAGGAGTTACACAGGAAGAAGATAACAGAATTTTTGAAAAGTAATTCGACCAAAATGATCCTAAAATACAAGGAAAGTACGAAGTCAGACAAGCCGTCAAAGTACGAAGTCCGACAAGCCGTCAGAGGTCGGGATTTGAATTAGTTGTCATCCTTTGTAAACTCACAAAACTTCGCATATTTGAAATATAAAGTTACGATACTTTTTTGTGAATTGGGATACTCGGATATAATTCTCTCTTCTTCTGACTTTAACAGAAACGTAAAGAGGGTGTGTGGGAGGGGAAGGTTGTCGAAACCAGCCTTGAGTTACCTGCAGTTCGAGCGGCAGTCATAACCGAGCTGTCCTACCGAAACGACACTAGATAATAAGGGGAGCGTCTGTGCTCTTGTTTGGTTTAAACTATGAATAAAAAAAAGTCATTTCTATTGCAGCACAGTCTTCAAAGTATTAATATAGATGTTCTAATTCCATGTAGCATAACGGTTATCTGTTCGCTATGCATTCTAGATACATTGACGTAGGTAAAGACAACAATAAGGCTAGTAGAGAAGGCAAATTCCTTTTTGTAAGATTTAAGTATTAGGTACATTTATTTAACCTGCAAAACAGATCTCTATACTTCTAGGTCGATATGTTTTTCATTTCAAAATGTAAAAACAAAACCATCATTCACGAGAATGATCATGACAAAAGCTGTCACATGAATATCTGCGGCTAATTAATGTTTGCATGATGTCTTTATTTATTGACATTTCCTACAACACCTGTTCCAAAGTACGCGGCATTGATGGCCTGCAGTTGACAAGGCGTTGGGTTAAATTTCAGAATTCGAGTTTCCAAAAGAATTGCATTGACCTCACGTAACACACAAATTGGCCTACAAATGGCTCTCAATGAAACGATGATCATTGTTATCCTGGGTATACTGTGGCATTTGCTGGCCCTCAGCGTCATTGTAAGCTGTTTGATTTGTTACTTGATGATCCAGTGGCCCTTGCGGTAGTGGCTGGGTGACACGCGATGAACGATTGCAGCAGAGCATGCGTGAAAAATATCTGACGTAACTACGACGATATTGTTTGTTCATAACTCCATAAACAACTGGGTTTATGCAGCTATGCAGCCTTGTCAGTATGTCAGAAGCAAACCAGAGCTCATCGGAGGAAATATTTTTGAACTCTAACAACATCCAAGCCACTTGAGTGGGCAATAAAAGAACCAGAAACAATAAAACGATAACTGCAACAGTTTTGAGTATTACAATACTTTCTCTTGTTGTTTCTTCTCCAGGAGTTTCCCTTGCGCCGGCTAAACCACCGTTATTTGGCAAAACAGGTCGGCTTTTCAAAAACAGCCATATTCGCATGTAACAAATCGCTGTGACGAACAGAGGTATTATGAATTGAATTGTCATCAGTGAGACAGTGTACGCTTGGCGGTGCCCAAACGTAGGTCAGACTTCTTCACAACCGTTTTCAATAAGTTTTATATCAACCACGATAAGCGGAATAACCAGAATAAAAGCTGCCAGCCATATTAGCGACACCCATATTATTGCTCCTTTACGTTTTAGCTTTGGTCTCCACGGATGAGTCACAATGTGGCATCGATGCATTGCCATGGATGTGATGGTAAAAAGCCCCGCATTGTAGCCTGTTGTTGCCACAATTAGATGAACTCTGCAGTTAAATATCTTGGAAGCTACATCAAACTTACCTAGAATGGAAACAGGCGAGTCAAAACACAGTAAAACCAAATCCGCCACTGCCAGACAAGTGACAAATATTCCGTGGACTGTCTTTCTGGCGTTTTTCTCGTGTACAGTGATCAGCACAAAGATGTTTCCTACAAGTCCTACAACAAACACTATTATTATCGTAACAATTTCAAGAAACCATCTGTAGTTTTTGTCCATGGTTAAGTTTCAGCGTTTTGTCCCTAAATTATGCTTATATTAATTCAGTTGGAATGTTGTTGCTCTTCAGTTTATCCACCACAGTTAACAAATTTTGTATTTTAAAACAGGATGTTGTTAGGAAATAGAAAAAGAGTATATATGTAAATATGTTAGCCCGACTGACGCAATTTGAATGACTTCAATTATAACTCATAGAATAAGTCAAATTATTCTCGCAGTTTGATTGGTTCCTATTTATGATCATTGGAGGACAGACGTGCAGATTACATCATTCACAACTGAAATATTTCCCTTTTTCTCTCTTCGTTACATCAGACAGACAGATTCCATGTTGCTGTGCGTTTTGTTAGTAAAAGATCACAGAAGACGTCAAAATGTGGTAAGAACATCAGCGACACACTCGGCTATCACCTCGTGTGCCACTCTTTTGTTCCTACCACATTTTGACGTCATCTGTGATCTATTACTGAACAGACGCACGGCAAATGGAATTTATTTGTCAAATTGAAGACGTACTGACGAATATAGAAGAAGAGAGATGAGGTAGAAAATTGGTTTCAAATTGATTCTATTTAATGGAGTTTGTATTACCCATTTCAGGAATACGCATATTATTTTAGAATGAAATTGGTCCTTATTATTTGTATATTGTCTCGCATCCAATTTAGTTCTTGTCAGAAGTCGGTTGAGGAAAATGACACGCATATGGTATCCGGGGGGGGGGTACTCTGTAAACCTTTGGGTGAGAATGTGCCGCTGGAACACTGAACACCGTACCCTATACTAGACCATGATCAGCTTGATTTTCCAATCCTATTCTACACTAGGCGCTTTAAACCCTACCCTATCCGAGAATAGCTATTTTACATGCAGAACCTTCCATCTAACATACGCTAATGAAACTGATATCTTACAAAGTCGCATCAGTTTATGTGAAATTCTCATTTCCGAGTTTCAGTTTCTATCAATTATACAACCCCGGCAGGGGTAAAGAACCCGATTCCAGTAAATTATACCCTGCTCTAGACCAAAACTGTCTGTTTTCTATACCCTATCCCGGAAAAAAATTGCCTGAAAACCATACCCTTCACAGCGGCACATACCCATACAGTTTATATATGGGAGTACCCCCCGCCCCCAGGCATGGGTATTAGCATTTTCCGATGTGGGGGATCACCAGCTGTTAATAGGGAGCTTAAGCAAACCACGACGACGACGGCAACGAGAAAGTCACAAAACAAAAGGTTGATGAGCAAAAGAATAACTGTGCACGTGCGTTATAGATCTTTGAACATTTCTTTGCCGTCCGCTGCAAAACAACAACGTGAAATGACCAAGTTCTGCGTCGTCCACTGAACGTGGACGACGACAGCTAATTTTTCGTATTTCCATTTGGAATTGAATGCTGTCATTACATATTTAGCCTGCGCACGTTTTTAGAGCCATTGGTGTACCGAACAGTTCTCGAAAATCGCGAATTTCGCGGGTAAAATATAAATTTATTTTTTACTAGGCGTCGTCCTCGTCGTCGTCACTGCTTAAGCTCCCTAATGTCCGAGAACTGAAATAGTGTTTATTTGAGTAATTTGAAATAACCAACGCAGCTTTTTTGATAACGCAAGATTGATTATACAAGTTATCGCTGGCATGGAGATTAATGTAAATTCTTTTCTTCTTATGTAAGATGGTTCAATATCAGACGGTTGCACCTTGTTTTTTTGTTATGGTTTATTCACTGTTAGTAGTAAAACATAATTATTCATATCTCGTCTGTGACAATTTTTGAACCTATAAGGCAAAGGGGAGAGTACAAACCTATTGCATTGTAAAAACCTGTTTTAACCGGTTTGAGCTTGATGGGTGCGGGAACAACGGAGGAGTTATACAGGAAGAAGATAAGAGAATTTTTGAAAAATAATTCGACCAAAATGATCCTAAAATACAAGGAAAGTACGAAGTTGGAAAATGAGCCCCTTAGGCTGGCATTTTAACCTGATGTTTTCACCTGTCCTGTTGATTTTAAGATTAATTTGTAACAAGAGACAGTGGGTAATTAATTTTGACTCGACCGGCGCATCTAAGGAGGTTTTACGCCTCTTTCGTGACATATTCCTTTCGTAAGTAGCCTTTAATTGCGAAGTCGATTTTACATTTTTCAAGGAGATCATAATTGAGAATAAACACGATTGTAGCATACGTGATCTGCTTTGGCTGCATTCAATACGCTCGTAATAATACAACTGTCTTGAGTGTTTTTGTGATCAGGCAAAGGGACTGGTATCTAACCGATAAATCAATGACTAAACTTCATAAATCGAGATAATTGACGCTTTATACGATAAAAAGCAACATAACTTATAACAACGATGATGACAGAGGCCGCCAGCCAATTTTCGTCAGCTTTCTAACGAATAGAATAAGGTCCAATAAGAATAATAATTTTAAATTTACATTTCTTAAATCAGCTGCTCGAAAGTCGCTGTTACAAAAAATCTTTGAAGCGTTACGACTATGTTTATTCAGGGCTATGAACTGAGTTTTAGAGTTTCAGTGTCCAAGAGAAATTTTGCTCGCCTGGTTCGACAGAGAGGTTGAGCTACAAATGGCTCTCAGTGACTCGGAAACGACCACCAGCGTTATAAGATTTGTTTGCGATCGACGTCATCACACGGTGCTTGGTTTGTCACGTGATGACCCAGTGGCCTTTGCGATGGTGACCGGGCGACACTTGACGAGCGACTGCAACAGAGTATGCACGATACAAATATGACACATCTGGCATAACTATGACGATACTGTTTGTGTATAACTCCATAAGCAACTGAGTTAAAGCAGGTCTGCGACCTTGCTAGTGTGCCAGAGGCAAACCAAAGCTTGTCGAAGGAGATATTTGTAAAAAAAAAAAAGCGTCAAGCGGCTTGACGGGGCAATAAAAATAAAAGAAAGAGAAAAAAAAAAGACTACACTTAAAAGTGTTGAGGCAATAATGAGCTCGAAATTTGGAACTCGATGTTCCCATGGAACAGGCCTGTTTTTAAAGTTTCAAATTTTCATGATTCAATGTTACAACTTTTTAAATCTTTTTTTTGCAGTGGCTTTTATAGTTTTTCGATCACTGAAATTCGTGCCCGGTTTTGACTGTTCTGAGAAAGTTTGGCAGGTATATATGTGGCGTTTTGTAAATCTCATGAAATCTAAGATGGCGGTTGCCCAGATTTCTATGAGTTAGTACGTTATCATTTTTGCTACGGACCTCAAAGGGGAAGGATTTTCGACCTACGTACATATATTAACTTTATTTTGCCTAGAATTTATAGAGTAGCACGTTAATACTAATATCTCCGAGCTACTCAAATAACAAATTACTTTAATCCATTTAGTTTCGTTGTTATAGTTACAGTGTGGGCCTTCAAAGCCCCCTTCCCGCCCCGTCCCCCTCTTTCCCCTATTCCCCTGTTCCCAAACAACCAAACAGAGTTACAATAACATTGATAATAGAAGATTCGTCGCTAGGTGAATTTTATTCGTCAATTAAGTCAATGCCATAAAACAGTCGACCAAGAACAACTTAGAAGACTTGTGTCAGAGTAACAAACTGGAGACAGCTGAATTTATCATTTGGAGAAGACAGTAGACGAGGTTAGGCTACACATGAACGAAACCTGCCGACATCATCATCCATCTTTCCTTTAAGCGGAGATTTTAATGGGGCAGAAAGAAGTTAAGGGGAGAAATAACTACGTTTCAAGGAGGACCAATTCTGCAAGTGAGAGTAATGGATGTTGGTTATGTAATCAAGTGAACTGGACCACCAAAAACCTACTCAGATAGGTGCATTACGGCCCCGTACTCCAGGGTTAGCTCGAATGAAGATCACAATGCACAAAAAAATTAAAACAGATAACACATGAAATCAATTGGCAAATGCAAGAAATATGTAAACTATAGAAATAACGATGCTTACTGAGCAGTCACCACCACAAATACCACTAGATCATCACGTGATAAGTCAAGCAGTCAATAATCAGGGCCAACAAATGCCACAGTATCCTCAAAATGGGAATTGATGTTGCATCGCTATCAGCAACTTGATCGAAGGTCACTTTTTATGCTTACAAGGGTCCTAGCAGAATTGGAAAGGGACTCTCGATAGCTGGGCCTTTGTGTATCTGACTCTAATTCTTCAGTGTTGTGGAAAACAAGCAAGCATCAAAATGACGATCAATTTACCGAAAAAATTTGTTAGACATTTTCGTAACAGATCACATGTAATGGCGTTTTAGAACATCAAGATTACAAAATGTTCTGGAAGGGGTGGGGGCATCCAGTATGTGCTTTCATTCACGGTCGTGATTCTTTCATTTTATTATTCTATTTTTCTTACGATAAACGAGGGATTTGCTAGGTGATTGTGAGACCCTCCCTATAGCTAGCTATGCTAACATGAGACACAACACTATGATAGAGGCCTATAGATTCTTCAATACCGTGGAGTTGACTCCTTGAATACGCCTGGTACGCTTGAAAGTTGAATTGACTTATCAGGATTCAGCAGGCGGGAAAAACTGTACTCAAGGTCCTGACATCAAATGCATGTTAACAGGCAAGGCATTAAAGTCGGACACCTTCTGTCACTGGATACGAAATTAAACACTCACGAAAAGGAATTTGTAATTAAGAAAACCATATGGATTGTAAATAGGGAAAAAATATGTAACATTTTGTGACTCCATGTTTTTTATCTGGCGCCAAAAAATGGGTCGCCCGCGTTCAGCAATTCGCTCATCGATCGCTTTCGCCAGGAAGGAGAGCTGCGTCATCAAGAACAAAATATGCTGTTCTCTTTGAAATTAAACCCAGAATTCTCGACTTAAGTATTACAAGTGGCCAAATTAACTTTTCCATTGTTTTTATTTTTGTTAGCTGCGGATAAAAAGACTATTATCATGTCGTTTCGGTAGGACAACTCGGTTTTGACTGCCGCTCGTACTGCAGGTAACTCAGGCTGGTTTAGACAACCATTCCACCTCCCTTCCCCTCCTTCCACCTCCTTCCCTCTTCCTTCCCCCCGCAACCACCCCCCCTCCCCACATTTATGTCAACACTGGAAGGAAGGAGGATTATATCCGCGAATCCCAATTAATTAAAAAATTCTAATTTTAAATTCCAAACATGCAAAGTTTTGATTGTTTACCAAGGGGGACAACGATTTCAATTCCCGACCTCTGACGACTAGTTAACCTTGGCGACACAAAATGTAAGCGTTGTTCGTCTTGCCAGTTTTAATTGGTTTACTCAAGCGTGAAAAATATTGGCCCACTATTTGCTCTACAGTCACTTCTTAAAAGGGACACATTTTTTAAAGACATGCACTGTCACTCATATGGCATAAAGGTCGACAAACATTCATTGATGGGTTTCTCTATTGACAAGAAACTGAAAAACGCGAAACACCTGGAAAGCGTTAATATTGATCCCAAAGAAGAAGGTTGTCTATTTGTTATGAAAATGACTTATTCATGTTCAGTATTTGTTCAAATTTTATGAAGTTGGACTGATTGCCATAACATTATAACAATACTGTATAATTTGAATTGCAACAATTATCGGATAAAATGGCACCTTGGTATCAAAACGATTTTATCAGAACAACATTTAAGAATGACGTTTACCCAGCCATAACGATAAACTCCATTTTTTGCATTAAAAGCAAAACTGTTTGTATTCGAGAATTGGGGAAACTTGTTTGTATCAGTTACTGATTTTGCAAGGCTTAAATTTAAATTGTTCACCTCCGCCCCCCCCCCCCCCACCCTCCCCATTAAATTCGTACAGTCTATTGACACCTCTCACTATGTACACGTTCAAGTAATAAATCCATTACTATGTTCCATACAAGTGAATAGCGCTTTTCACGTGAACTGATTGGCTAACTTGGCGGTGATTATCAAAGCACTATATATTCTCCCCCAAGCAGAGATTCTGAAACAGATTAATCTTTTAGTCCGCTAGTTATTCAGCTTGTGTGGTATAAACTAAAACAATTATTCGCCCAATTGGAGGTAAATAGTGGTCGATAATTGCCTCGGGGCTAGGTAAATATCCATCACTATTCACCTCCACTTTGGTGCGTAATTAATAACAATAAAATCATCAAGGATTTGTATGACAGTAAGGCAAACGTGTCCATTATAAGATAAAAATCTTCGCTGAACAAATGTGTGCGACATTTTTTCGTTTTTCAAACTCGAATAGCGAGTAGAAGTCATTCAGTATTGCAATCATCTCCGCTCTTGTTACTGAATTCAATATAAGGACAGTAAAGGATGTCAGTCTAATATTAATTAAAACCTCCCGAAGTTGGTGTTTGCTTTTCTTCCGGAGGACCACTTATGCGTTTCATTTTCCTCTTGAAATCGAGTGCAAGAGTTTTGTTCGCAAGAGCTAGTTTCTAAAGAAGAAAACACAAGAGAATTGACGTTCAGAATTGTTATGGGTCTAAAGAGCCCCTCTCCGGATGTGGTTGGTAAGCCCAGAAGACAACAAATGGCGCGTGAAACAAACACTCCATGCATTCTTTTCTTCTTTTTAATTTTATTGGCTGAAGGCCTACCACGTGACCTGCAAATAACTACCCACAAATAATGATCTGCTCATGCGTAGTGCCGTCTAAATGTGATTTAGCAGCCATGCAGCCTTGCGTCTCTTCTCGGGGTTTGAAAAGGTGGTCAAACCAGTCTTTCGTTTCTGATACATTTAACAATTTTTGCGACGAGCGCGCGTTGGATATGAGATGAGGCGTGTGGTGCCGAGTTGAAAATAATGTCAGCTATACTAATCATTTCGTATACCATACCATATTTGCATAGTATGGTATAGTTGCTCTTAATTTATTATACTACTGTGGCTAAGCTAATGAAAACACTTCAACTGCTTCATCCAATGATCCAGGTATTTGTAATGTAAAGTACAGCCGCGTTTCTTTGAATGCAATAAACAGTTTAATGATGAGTTTTCGGCTGAGCTTCAGCATCGACATGCTTGAAACAAGTACTAGTAGGCGTGAAATACTCTTCTCAGACTCATTAATAATTCATCAAGTTAAAACAAAGAAAATCACAACCGTGAAGGAGGTTTGGACACCCGGTCGTTTTTTTTTGTTTTTTTTTCTGTATATTATTCATTTATTTATTTTCTTTGACAGGTATAGTAGTTCATACAAAACCAAATACAGGAAGGTCCAAAGTATCGAGAGTTCTTTGGATTTCATTTATCAAATAACTCCTTGCTAGGACTCCTGTAAACAAGAAACCGGCAATTGACTGATAGCAATGCAAAATCAATTCCCATGCTGTGGATACTGTGGCGTTCGCTGACCATGATCTTCGCTGTAAACTCTTTGATTCACGGTCACGTGTTGATCCAGTGGTATTTGTGGTGGTGCCTGCTCGACACGTAAAAAGCAACTGCAGCAGAGCATGCGCGATAAAAATGTGACGTACCTACGACGATATTGTTTGTTCATAACTCCATAAACAACTGGGTTTATGCAGCTATGCAGCCTTGTTAGTATGTCAGAAGCAAACCAAAGTTCATGGGAGGAAATATTTCTGAAATCTAACAACATCCAAGCCACTTGAGTGGGCAATAAAAGAACCAAAAACAATAAAACGATAACTGCAACAGTCTTGAGTATTACAATGCTTTCTCTTGCGGTTTCTTCTCCAGGAGTTTCCCTTGCAGTTGCTAAACCACTGTTATTGGGCAAAACAGGTCGGCTTTTCAAAAACAGCCATATTCGTACATAGCAAATTGCTGTAATGAGTAGGGGCATTATGTATTGAATTGTCATGAGTGAGACAGTGTACGCTTGGCTGTGACCAGGCGTGGGCCAAAATTCTTCACAGCCATTTCTCGTTGGTTTATTGACCACGATAAGCGGAATAACCAGAACAAAAGCTGCCAGCCATATTAGCGACACCCATATTATTGCTCCTTTACGTTTTAACTTTGGTCTCCACGGATGAGTCACAATGTGGCATCGATGCATCGCCATGGATGTGATGGTAAAAAGTCCTACATTGTAGCCTGTTGTTACCACAATTAGATGAACTCTGCAGTTAAATATCTCGGAAGCCACATCAAACTTACCTAGAATGGAAACAGGCGAGTCAAAACACAACAAAGCCAAATCCGCCACTGCCAGACACGTCACGAATATTCCATGGACTGTCTTTCTGGCGTTTTTCGCCTGTACAATGATCAGCACAAAGATGTTTCCTACTAGTCCAACAACGAATACTGCGATTATAATAACGAGCTCAATCCACCATATGGAATTTTTCTCCATTGTTTATCGTCCTTACATCCCGTGATCTGCATCCACGAAGTCAACAGCGTCCAATTTCCCCTCCAGTCTATTCGAATCACTCTCCGAGACCATGCAGCGACATTTTCAATTTTAGATAGCACACTGTATCCTTAATGATTATATCAGCGATGTGACGGTAAATATTAAAATATTCTTACTGCTCTGAAGGGACCATTAAAAGAAGAAAAAGCATTGTGTCACTTATCTTGTTCATTTATCTTGGGAAGAAGGTAATTTTTTTTATCTTTCTCGGTGAACTTATCACGTAAACAGGAAAACGATTGTTTTACGTGTTTTGTGAATTTGTTAGCATTGTTAGAAGAGATGTTGTACCGATTGTTATGTTCTATAATATTCTCCACCTCCTCTGAGAGATATCTCTGTTACTAAATCACTGACAGTGTTCAATATCTATGCAGAATGGAATGTAAGTGGATCTCGTGAGAACATTAATGACATTTTTAAAATCAAATAAATTTATTTTACATAGAGCTCCATTGGCCGGCGAGACAGAATGAAGGAAATGCATTTACGAAATACTGATTCCAGAACGGAAGTGGCGGAGACTTTATCGACGCAGGTAAAAGGAGGATGTAAAACTTATTACTATGAATATGTTATCGTATGGTCAAAACGTTTACTCTGCTAATAATGTTATTAATAGGTTGGCATCACTGTTTCCTTGGGATTTAGATAAAGATTTTATTGGTAACACTGGTAAGAGAATGAAAATATTGACAAACAAGGGAGAAAAACGAATGTCAAGTTGCGCCATGTGAAGTTCTAATATGTAATAAATCTTAACAATTTAATCATTTTTTTCCCGTTTATTGGCCTGAACTTTGTCAAGTTGGAAGATTTAAGCCTAAAATGTTTCTTATTTTATCGGTTTTGAAAACAAGGTGTTATTCACTTTGGAATAAAATCGCTCCGAAAGGCCCCTTGTTTTATTCATATTTGCTTCACAGTTCCTGTCATCAGATGACAATTTCCAAGTTGTTGGAAGCAAAAGGTTGATTGCCTTGATTCATACTGTACATGCGTTTATTTAGTCATTTTCATAGCAAATGGAAAAAAAGTTTAATTGAAGTTGTTCTTGATGTAACAGCCGTATGTTTAATCTTGGCACCTTTTAACCTTAATTTGTCAGCCTAAAAAGCTTTTTTGCAAAAAAAGAGTGTGGAGTGTTTTTTTAGCACCCTTTGTGTCAAACAGTACAGATGTGTTATTATTGCAACACTTTACTTACTGAAACGCACGTTCCTCACTTTATAAAATGAATTCCTTTTGTATTCCAAGTTCAAACTATCAAGCCTTAGAAAAATCGTGTTTGAAATTGCAAAAAGAGTCAAACAAACCAAACAAACAGAAAAAACGACATGTTTACATGCGACAGTACAAGTTAATTTAAGCCAGCAGTTTTGTTGGGAGTATTTTAATCGGCGTGTTTTCATATGTTTTCACCTTTTGATTGACGTTTTATTCACCGCGAGCAACTAAGTGATGTACTACAACATCCATTGTCTTATTTTGTAAGTGTTTACTCATCTTCCGTGAGGGATGTGCACTGAACTCACGGAATTGAGTTGTAATGGTGTACCAACTGGTTTCCTAAAGCCTTGATTCTAAGACCATACAGCAGGATTTTCTTTGCCTCACTTTTGAACTGATAACGTCTGAAAATAAATACAAAACCTTTTCTACTAAGAGTAGGAATTAATCGGCGTTAAGTTACGCTTAATGTAAATCGGTTTCTTTTTCTCTCCTGTAACATCGAGACTAAGTTAGTTCCCTTAAAATGAATATCAAATTTAAGATCAAACTGTTAAAATCTATTTTCCTACTTCCAAGTAAAACGCTCAAAGAAATAATAATTGTCTCTTAGGATGAAGCGTGCACAGAGGAATAACTCCAGTTCAGTGCTTTTATCCGAAAAGGGAATTTGAAACCGCAAACCCATTTTCCGATATTAAAATTGTCCATGATATATTGATCGATATGTATAGCATTTCAATAATTATATATTGCAGTTCTACGTCATTCGGGTTTCAAGATATACATTTCATTAATCCTATATTTTACATATTTCTTGCATTTGCCAATTGATTGCATATGTTATGTTTCAATTCGGTTGTCCATCATGATCTTCATTCGAATCTCGAGCTCGGCACAGGTCCTCTAATGTACCTATCGGACTAGTTCTTTAAGGTCCTCTTCACTAGATTGCATAAATAACATCCCGTTACGCTTGCGGCCAGTTATCCTCCGCGACACATAATTCTGTCTTCCCTCCTGTCTACCTCCATTAAGGCTCCCCTCAAAGTAAAGATGGATGATGTTGGTGGAGGTTTCGTTCAGGTGTAGCCTATTCAACTCCATTTTCTTTTCCGAGTTTCTCCTGTTTGTTACTCTGACACAGGTCCTCTAAGTTATTCTTGGTCGACTTTTATAATCCGTCTCTTCCATGTCAACCATGGAAACATGAAATATTAAAATTTATGCCATATTTCATATTTCATATTTCTGAATTGAAGACCGAGTTTTTGTTAATTTCGTAAATCAACCTTAATAGGGATAACAGTGCCCGACACTTCAAATTTGCTGAGCACAAATGTTTATTTTGGAGATTTTACGGTGGGGATCTCTATGATCAACCGTCAGAATTTCATCATTTTTTACAACAATAATAAAATTAGAGAAAAACTGTGTGTTTGAAAAACATCCTTGTAAAAAGACAGTGCCATGGGAATATTGAGTTCCAAGTTTCGAGTTCATTATGGCCGCAACAGTCTTAAACTTACACGCGTTCAAATTTGGTACGGACCCAAGGGCTTTCTCGTATCCGGTCCGGACGCGCTTGGTACTATAGAAGACAACAAATAACGCGTGAAACAAACACAAATATCTCTAGATATTTGTACTCTTGTAGACTGTTTTAACATTTTACTATTTGTACTCTACTAGACTGTTTTAACTATTTTCTGTAGGCTTCTTATTTGTTCTAGCCATGGGAGTATTATTAAACAAAGCTCAATATGTCAAGCAAATCATCTCTTATTTGACATTTAAGTGTTTACTATTGCTGTGAAATTTTACCCTCCATTTGAATTTCCACTCTACGATCTCTTCAAACACAACTCGAGACACGCTGAAATATTCAATACTCTCTCTTTCCAAGTTTTTGAACAATGGTTACCATTGTTGAACGCCTTCTTCTGCTTCGCCGTAAACAGGCATCACGCCACGTTCCATAAGGCTTAAAATGTCCTTTGATATTTCGCACAGTCTGTCACGTGATTACGGGATGGCTTCTTGTGATGGCGCCAGCTCGAGACTCGAAGAATGTTTGCAGCAGAATATGCGCGATAAAAATATGACGTACCTATGACGAAACTGTTTGTTCATAACTCCATAAACAACTGGGTTTATACAGCTATGCAGCCTTGTTAGTATGTCACAAGCAAACCAAAGTTCATCGGAGGAAATATTTCTGAAATCTAACAACATCCAAGCCACTTGAGTTGGCAATAAAAGAACCAAGAATAATACAGCGATAACTGCAACAGTCTTGAGTATTACAATGCTTTGTCTTGTATTTTCTTCTCCAGGAGTTTCCCTTGCAGTTGCTAAACCACTGTTATTGGGCAAAACAGGTCGGCTTTTCAAAAACAGCCATATTCGGATGTAACAAATCGCTGTAATGAGTAGCGGCATTATGTATTGAATTGTCATGAGTGAGACAGTGTACGCTTGGCTGTGACCAGGCGTGGGCCAAAATTCTTCACAGCCATTTCTCGTCGGTTTATTGACCACGATAAGCGGAATAACCAGAATAAAAGCTGCCAGCCATATTAGCGACACCCATATTATTGCTCCTTTACGTTTTAGCTTTGGTCTCCATGGATGAGTCACAATGTAGCACCGATGCATCGCCATGCATGTGATGGTAAAAAGCCCTGCATTGTAGCCTGTTGTTACCACGTTGAGATTAACCCTGCAGTTGAATGTCTTAGAAGTTATATCAAACCTTTCCAGAATGGAAACAGGCGAGTCAAAACACAGCAAAATCAAATCTGCCACCGCCAGACTCGTGACAAATATTCCATGAATTGTCTTCCTGGCGTTCTTTTCATGAACTATAATCAATACAAAAACGTTTCCTACTAACCCTATGACAAATATTGCGACTTCTACGACGAGCTCGATCCACCAACCTGCGTTTTCTTTCATTGCCTTTTCTTGTTTCCCAGTTTTTAACAACCGTGATTAGAAAATACTACGTTTTTGTTTTCTTAACACTTCAGTGAAGAACTTGTCAACAATGCTATGTTGATGAGATGGGGGATGAAAGCGATGTCAAGACCTTTGGGAATCTTGATGATTTACTGCTGTAGACGCCGAAGGCGCAGCATCGATTCATGCAGGAAGACTCTCTCCTGCGGGAAAGAAAAAAAATGTAAATAACAGTGGTGATGCGCACGCGATTTTTCTCTGCTTTTGAGCTTATAGATTAATTGATAGATGCCGTGTGGTTTGTTGGCATCTGGTTTATGACCACCAGTTAATGCAAATAACCCAAGCTTCTAACTTTATTGTCTTCCCAATTTTTGCTATCATTTTCTGATCAATTTATCAATAGACTCACCACCGGAGTCTCTTTACTGTGGTCTAGACTCAACCGACGAAGTAAATCTAATTCCTGCTGAGTTGGTATGCCGTTTCAAAGTTGATCTCTCTCTTGAATTCTGGTGGAATTCTCACGCTTCTGCTGCTACGATCTCGTAACCAAGCTTAAAACAAAGCTTGGTATCGCTTTTGGATTTTTTTTCGTTCTGTGGAACAGGCCATAAGCGGAGGATAAATAGAGCTTTTTCGTGTGTTAGGGCGCACTATCAAAGAAGACTGCCAAGACATTTCTAACAGCGCAACGAGAAAGACAAGTCAAAGACAAACATTTAGATATCATGAGTATTAAAGCACATTTACAGGCGGCAAAAACCCTTCAGAATTCACCACAAACGTATGTGGAACACAGAAGTTGTCAATAAAGTAAGACATTTCAACACCGCGCGGATCTTTTGATTCACATTTCTTTAGGCGTTTAGGGTGATTAGCTTTTAAATAGCTGTTCCATCTTTTGGTTAGTTCAACTTTTAGCAATGAAAATTTTCTGAAAACGTAATCAATTTTTTACCAATTACTGACAAACATCACTCTTAGTTTAATTTTAGTTGACGACTCAGTGAAAGTTGGAGGCATTAGGCTTGGTTGTCCACATCGAAGACAAAGATTGTGACTAAAGCCTGTTCAAAATCTTTATGCTTTCCACTAAAACAGATTGCTTACGATTAATCGCTGGAAACTGGTTGATTGTCTAAGATAAAAACATTACTCACTAAAACTGCTTTCACATTGTCTTGTTCTTCAACGACGAATGGACATTTCTCGCTGCATGTCATTAAAGCAGAACGGTTGTTAATCTTGTTATACTTCAGTTCTTAGAGGCATTTACTGAAACATACATGGGCATCATGCGGCCTTTGGTACTTAAATTTGGAATCGTGTTTTCCACATAACAGAAGAGCGATCGGCACATTTTGACATCTATGAAACCGCTCACTGACAATATACGCGAAGGCTTACTTTTGGGCTTTTGATGATTTTAATGCACAAGTAATTCACGATATTCGAACAGTATAAAGCCGACGTCAGATCATTAAGTTTAACTGTTATTTTGTTTTCCCTAAAAAGGAAACATACCTGATTAATGCTGTAACCTTTTAATGACTTAAAAGTGGTATGATACCCAAAAGCTTTAAATTCATGGCACAACAGTTCTTTCTTCCGAAAACATTCAGAATTGTGCGACCACGTTAATAATAATAATAATAATAATAATAATAATAATAATAAAACTACAAAAGATAACCTTGCTAGGTACAGCACACATTTTGAGGAGGGTGCTATCAAGCTAAAAACTGGCTATCCCCTAGTGCCCCAGGACCATGGTTTGGTCTCGGCCCTAAGGGCTCTAAGCAAACATTACGTGAGGACGATAATAATAATAATAATAATAATAATAATAATAATAATAATAATAATAATCTTTATACAGGAGGCTCCACTCACTAATGTAGTTTTGAGGGAGGTCCTGAAATAAAAATGATGGCAATCAAAAAATTAAATTAAACCAAAATTATTACAGCGTTGATTAAAAACCTCTAAAAGCTAAAAAATATATAACTAAAGATATATACAGTTGAAACATTGAAACTCGTAGTAAAATATAAAATACAATTAGTCATTTACGGTTAATACAACTATCTAGCTTATATATACCTAATATTTACATTAATGTTTTGCGCAGGAGATTCTTGAAGTCTCTTAAAGATAATTTTTTTGTTGTTGGCGACAGGTCATTCCAGTCAGCTAAAACACTGTTAAAGGATCTAAGAAGTCCTCAGTTGGTAACAGATTTTGTAGTTCGAATGATTTCCATAGAGCGGGTGTTATAGCTATGATAGTATTGTCCTCGTACAATGATGTCATTTCTACTGCTGTCATTGACTAAATTACAAATATGAATGCAACGTTGCATTTGCTTTCTGGCAGACAGGTTCATTCAGTTTAGATGTGAAAGTGCTTCGGATGAAGAAGAATACGGCGACCAATCCAGGACCAATTTAGCAGCGCTACTTTGGAGAACTTGGATTGAATCCATTAGAACTTTGTTATTCTTATCGCCCCAAACAATACTGGCATATTCAAGTATTGGGATGACCATTGTCGTGACATAAATTTTTCTGGCATAGGCAGGAAGCAGATGTTTTATTCTCCGTAAAACCCCCAGCCTTTTCAAGACTTTTCTTTGAATTTGATCAATATGATCATGCCAGGCTAGGTGCTGGTTTATAGTAACACCAAAATACTTGAATTTTGTTACTTTCTCCAGTTGACTGTTATTAGCCATAAATTTATATCGTTAAAGTGACTTAGTTTGGAGTTGCTACCAATGATCATGAACGTCGACTTTGCAACATTTAATGTCAACTTGTTGACATTTAGCCAGGATGTAATCGCTGCCAAGTCCGCATTCAGTTTTGATTGCAAGTCATTTGGGCAGCTCACATGGCAAGAAAACGCCATATCATCAGCGAACATAATTCATCTTTGAATGTTGTAAGACAGATTGAATACCGTTTATGTACACTAAGAAAAGCAATGGCCCAAGAATACTGCCCTGAGGTACCCCCATAGTGATTTTAGCTGGGGGGGGGGGGGGGAAGAGGGGAGAGAGAATGCATCATTACAGATCGTTTATTGGAATCGACCAGAGAGATATGAGCGGAACCGCGCTAAGCTTTTTCCAGCCACTCCTAGGCTCTTGAGCTTATTAACACGGATCAAGCGATCAACAGTATCAAAAGCCTTACGTAAATCCAAAAACACTGCTCCCATTACGCACCCCTTGTCCATGCTCTCTAGGATTTGATCTGTAAATTCAATTAGGGCGGTAGATGTTGAGCGCTTCTGGCGGAAACCAAACTGTGATTGTGATAACAATTCGTTCTGTTCAACAACTACGGGTGCAATCAAGTTCTTTTCCTTAAACAAACTTATCTACAACGTACTTCAAGTTCGGGATATCCACATAAAAATCTTCAAATGTTGTACCCCAGTGGTAGAGATTGTACACAGCAGAAAAAGTGTGTGTGTGTGTGTGTCTGAAATATAAATCAATTTGGCTGGCAAGATCCATAGTTTCTTACGTTGCTTATGGCTTCTAAGCCAACCTAGCTACCTATACTTTTAGTGTAAATCTACAAGTGTTTATCACGAAAGCTGTTTTCTTATTGGCTACACTACTCACTATCTATTCCGTTCTATGTGGTGAGTAGACTATTAGTGTGCGGTTGTTACAAAATGGCGGCCGTTTCAGTTTGCGTTTTCGAAGTGTCTGTGAGGAGGATTTAGATCAAATCTTTTAGAATGAAACAGTTTTTAAATTGTTATATTTCTATCCGTGATAACTGAGTCAGGTTCCGCCCTCGTCAGGCGAGTTCATAGTCTACCGTAAATTACCGCTTATAAGAGCTTGCCCACTTATAGGCCCATCTGTAAACCAAAAAGTACATCCAATTATAAGCCCCCCTCTAGCTTTCCTTGTTTTGAATTCGTTTTTATTATGATGTTTTAAAGCTTAATTACCAGTAAATGGAAAACCTATTTCGATCAACAGGTGCAGCTATAGCCCGTTTCGAAACGGGTTTTTTTTTAATCCGGTTATAAGCTCCCTCGAATATTAGCCCTTCCGTTTATAAGCCCATCTAAAAGCCCTTACGAAGTTGCATAAGCCCAGGGTTTATAAGCTTGTCAGTTTAGGGTATATGGTTGATTGTTAAGTATAAAACCGAAAATACCCGAAAGCTTTACTCCCTGATAAACCCCATCCTCCTAACCATAACCCAGCACAATGTTTGTTCCATTTTCAAAAGGGCAGATTTTTCCGCTGAAGGACAACAAGCGCTTAATGAATGGCCCAAGGGAAACAGTGAGTGTTGTTGCCCCGAGACCGTCACTGTTCTCCGTGGCGAAGCCGAGAGTACCCTTGTGGTCTCCCAACTCAAAAACAGAGAAAAATGCGAAAAAATAATTTGCTTGACGCCAGCTGGCCCAACAAACTTGCCGCCGATACAAGGCGCACGACCTGATCACGTGCGAGTCGAAAGTTTAAGTTGTTGTTTCCCTAGGGAGTTAGTGAGTTTTGACCAACGACATGTGACACGTTCTCCTCCAATCGGAAAACGTATCCGAGTTTGAAGCTATAACAATGAGTTCTATCAATTGTGAAATCGGTCACAGCTATTTCAATTGAATGCTTTCGGCTAGAAACGCCTTGAAGTCTACGCAACTAGACCGAAGGTTTTAATGGGGAATCCAGTGAACCGATTTACAATCTGAATTCAGAAACAGATACCAGAACGAGCAGCAAGATTTCCGCCATTTCCTATCTACCTAAAGCATTCTACTCTCAGTCAACCTAAAGTCTGGCCAAATTTCAGTTCATAGCCTCGAAGCCATGCAAAGTGCACGGAAAGGCTTACAAAAGGTCAAAACAAACGTTTCTCGCGGGGTAAGCAGTGATGGTACAGTGGTGAAAGCGCTCACCTCCCACCAATGTTGACCCTGGTTCGATTTCGGCCCGGGTTCTATTGTTGTCGGTTCTCGCCTTACGCCGAGTGTTTTTCTCCGAGTTCTCCGGTTTTCCTCCCTCCTCAAAAACCAATATCTCCAAATTCCTATCAGATCAGGATAGAGCGCCCGCATGAAAACCAGCCAAGGCTGATGTGGCTTCCTCTCTAAATATTTTAATTTAAAACACTTGTAGATTTCTCTCCCTTCGATACTCAGACTGATTCTTACGAATAAAGCAGACTACCATTCGGACGTACCTTTCTTAAATTAGTCGTCTCGTGTTATTTCCCATCCGATGTACATGCATACAGGTATTCAACTGCAGTTCATTTTAAAAAGCCGAATTATAAACCCGTTAATTGGGGTGGCTGTTTAACGTTTAAATATAGGATCATGTCGCTTTTGTGCAGTCCACGGATCACAGACACAATAAGTCGGCGACTGGCACATCTTAAATTGATGATATCCAGATTTTTTTAGATATCAGATAACCAGGACCTTGACATTTTTAACAATGTCAGTGAATAGTGGCTTTGTATTCATCTCGCTGCCAGCCAGCTCGGTAAATACTCTGCCGCTACTCACTTTGATTACGAAAAATAATTGTTTATAACAAATTACCAATTTTAGGCAAAATGGCTTTATGTAACAGTCAGTTTTGCTAAGAAATTGTCATATTAAATGAAATGTTTTGTTGGCAAATAACTATTTTGTGACACAATTGTAATAACACATCATCATGGTTTTCGTGACAAATTGGTTATGTTTAGTAACCATTCTTTTTTTCAATATTTTTTGTTGTTTCAAATAGCCACTTTTCGACAGATGGCTAGAAACTGGAAATATCAAATGCGCGTTTTAAATAAGTGAATTTATATAAGTTGTGTACATAACTGCGATCATTATTCACACGTCTTTACATTTTTAGATAAACAGCGCGTAACTTTGTTGACACTTAGCCCATTAGCTTTCAGCTTTAAACATCATCGTATTTAAATAAATGTATCCCTATCTATATATCTATTGTTTCTTTGAAAAAACCTCAATTCCAATTGTATTCCCAATTACAGTGAAGGCCATTTTAGGCGTGTTCGATTGAGAAGGACCACCAAGTTAAAGAAGCTTCATCATGGACTGCGCATTTTGAAAAAGAGTTTAGCCTAACTTTTTCAAGTTCGTCGTTTCTAACCCATATTAATCTTCTCCATCCTTAACCACCGTTGTTCTTTTACAGTTTATAATTAGCTCTTTGGTGTTTTTTTTTTTGGTGTTTCCTTCAATTTAAAGGTCATTTTTTTATACGTGGCCAAAATAACTCAAAATACTGTGACCGAGCTCCTTAAAGTTGTTCTGGCCTATCCTTCCAAAAAGAATGGGCGGTTTGGAAAAAAGGTAACCAAAAAGTGCATTTTTCCCCACCAAAGAGTCGTTACTTCGACTCTTCTGTGAAACACGCCAGGCCATTCCAACTAATAAAGTATCTGATTGGAGCGGGAAGTTTTAGCGGTCAGGGAAATCTACTTTTTGAGAAGGTGAAATGTTTTTCATTTTCGATTTCATTTTCCTTTAATTAGTTATTCTCTTAACTTGTTCTATGTCTGAAAGAACATCTTAAATATCCTCTAGTTCCTAGAGTCCAATATTTACAATAATTTGTAGCTTCTTTCTTCCCGCAATTTCTCTGTGGGAAGGGAAGAGTATTCTACTGTTTCGTCCACACATGTGAGGTACGCCAGAGGTGTTAGGAAAGCTGGCAATAAGGAGGTGCATGCAGTCGTCCTCTGTTGTTGTTTATCGTCTGCATCATTGGTCATCTTCAAATAAAAAGACAAGGAGTAAAAAATATCTTGTCTCCATTGTCAAATGTATAATGTGTATTTATTTAGGGGTAACCTCTTGGGAGTAAGCTACTAGGTGTTAAGTAGAACTAAAGTTCTCAGACTCCTACATTTATTTGATTGTAGCACACATTTTTTAGCTGTATGAACATGGGTTGTTGAATTGTAATTATTACGTTAGTCGTTTGTGGTGGAATCACTTAACTCAACTAAAGGTGTGTTTTTTGGGGGGGAAATTCTATGATTGGAATCTTAAATCCACTAATGTATCTTGCATTTCTTTACCAAGCAGATTAATCCATGATCACTTGAATCATGGTGCATCAAAGGGACCAAAGAATCTTTGCCCAGAGTGGATTCTTCAGTTTCTGAGGGTCAGCCCTGCATTCATGTGACATCCATTTAGTTGGGATTGAAAGGAAAAAAAGTCTGCATCAGGCCTGTGATCCACACAGCCAGAGAGCTTATCCTGGTTTCTGTAGTATGAAGTGAATAGGAGCATATCTATACCCCCCTGGATGAAATACTAGTCAATTGCAGGGTTACTCCCAGCATTAAGTTCGCCAGTACCCATTTATATACCTGGGCTGAGAGAGCTGCTGTGGGAGTAAAGTGTCTTGCCCACAAAAACTTAAAGACCCTGGCCAGGGCCAGGGCTGAAACCTGGACCACTCAACCTAGAATCCAGAAATCTTTAGTTAAAGAAAAATTCACTTGCTTAGAAAAAAAGTCATGGACCAGACACTGGATGTCACTATGAAACTGTTTCAGTGACAGGCTTAAAATGTAAATTCTCCTTAAACTGATTGTTATACAGTACTTGTAATGAGAATAACTGCACTTACTTTGATTCCCTTGTTAATCACATGATCCATCTTTCCATCCATCAAGCCAGCGTTCGTCGACTTTTGAGCAATCAAACTCCTTTTTTCCTATCCTTCTATTAACTTCATTGTGCATATGGCACATCCATTGACAAAAGTTGTATCTGTTGCTCGTGTCTGGAGGGTTTGTTTGTAACCTTAATTAAATTTTAAAAAATCAATCTGAGTTTCAGGAAAAATGTGTCACTTTAGCAATCAAGACAAGAAATATGCTTGTAAATATTTTGTGGCAGGCTTGTCCAGGAAAAACAATCCTTCCCCCCACCCATCACCTCACTCCCCCCACGTTTGAAGCAGTTTTTGAAATAAACATTTCCGATGTGAGAGAATCAATACAGCAAAGCAAAAGGACGGATTGACTTCTTTTCTTATGTTGAATTTGTTAGAAGCAAAGGTCTTTCAATATTGATTTCAGTATCAATCACAATTTCCAGCTCTGGGATGGCTTTTAAAATATTATGCC
Organism: Orbicella faveolata; assembly: GCF_042242905.1. Lineage (NCBI taxonomy): Eukaryota > Metazoa > Cnidaria > Anthozoa > Scleractinia > Merulinidae > Orbicella > Orbicella faveolata. The sequence continues at coordinate 29,455,119 of NW_028301547.1, read as the reverse complement.
TGTGTTAAGCCTGCAGTCTTGTAAAAGGAAAGGGCCAAATTGGCCCTTTCTTCGTTTTTCTGGGGGCCATCTCTGATTGTAACGTGGGATTCCCGCAATGGCACGCTCTGGCAGAAACACTGGTTAGATGTCTCCCTGCCCTAATTAAGTACCCTGGGCTGAAGGAGAGGTGTACAGAGATATTTCAGGTTAGACTTATAAGAGTTATTTAAATTCAGCAGAGTCACACCAATCCATTATATACAGCAAACTTCACAAAATTCTTGAACACATTAGTCAGCTGGTACAAAACAACTTACAACTAGAACAACATAAGCAGACTGCAGGGCTGTGATGAAGTTTTGAGTACCCATAGCCTTGTTCTCAAGCATACTCAGCCGCAACAGGTGTTACAGGTTACAGCCCTTAATGACAACCCTGGACTCTCTCAAAAAACTGTTTTGTCTTCACTAAGACAGTCTGCCTTTAGTTTTCAAAATCTACTTCTAGTCAGAGCACTAAATTTTGGCTTTCAAACACATTTTTTTGTCTGCATTGTGATTAAAATTTAAAAATATATAGGAAATAAACACCAAGAGGGATAGCAAAAAATTCAATTTACCTTTCCCTAAGATGTGATGCACAATCTTCACAAGGAAAGAATTTGGAAAACAGTTTTACAAAACTAGACATGTCACATTGCTGTTCTTGTGTGGGACTGTCTGGATAATAAGCAGCCATTGTATGAAGAAAGTTCCATGTTGATCGACCAAGTTCTTCTCTATCAAGAGGACATTCTACAGTGGTTTCTTCTTGAGATGTTGTCTCCTGCATTTGAGGTGTGTTGCTGTTACTACCCTGCATGAAGATGTAAGGTTTGCAAAATTTTTTTCTTTTTATTAAAAGATTGACTTATAAAAGAGACAGTTTGCAATGAAAGCTGTCATTTTTTTCTGGCAATGTTACTGATCACCAATTAACCAGTACCAATCAAATAAAGGCAACTATTATTCAAACAACTGGGGTTATTTACTTCATAACCATTAGACCAGGGAGCATCACGGCTGTCAGAGAGATCCCCACCTACAAATATATCAAATCAACAACATTGCTTACTATGCCTGAAGGAACCTCTTGTGAAACATCTATACTATCAAAAACGTTTCTTGGTTAAACCAGAAAATTTTCGCGTTTAATCGGCCAAAATATTGTATCTGTTTACATGATATTTTAAATAGCGTCTTCTTCTGATCCTATCACAACCTTTTTAAAGACTGGGATTTTCAGTTTGTATCGTCTAATAATCGTCCGATCATCTTCATTTCGTTTAAACCTATAGACTCACTTCGTATTAAAGTCGAAAAAATTGAAATCGGTACTGTACACTGTACATGCAAACACATACATAAAATGAGTGTTAAGAGTCGACTTGTATCAAGGGCATCCTCTATCAGGAATCTAGCTAAGCTTTAAAATGAAGGGCTGATTTAAAGTATCAAGCAAAAGGTTGCCGAAGGTACCATAAATTGTCCTGAAATTTACAAAAAAATATGATGTAATAGTCATAATCAATTTCGAAATTGCTCGTCTAATGCTTTTTTTTTGGTAAGCGAGTGTTCCAATTCTTTCAATTTCATTGTAAGGTAAAAGCTTACCGCAGTACTTTTTCTTCTGTTTTCCTGTTTCATCCACGATTTAAAACTTGTACATGCACGACAAGGTTTTTTACCGTGAAGAGGAGACATATCATGATCCGCCATTTTGACTTGGACCGATAAGTATGTCATGTAAGACAACATGAACAAATACTTGGTAGCCACGCCGCATAATCTTGACCGCGAGAGAGCCCGGAAAAAGCCGGAGTGAGTAGGCGGGGCTTCCACTGTAAGTACCGCAGAGAAATGGTGGGAAATTTTCCTAGCATTCCTTACATACTCTCACTAGGGATCTTCGTCTTGCGGCCAGGGAAGGCGTCATAATCTGTTTCAGTGACATGTCGATGATATTAAATAAAAAATAAACCAGAAAGGGCCGATAGAATATGAGACAAGCTTTAAAATGAAATCACGATATTAACAGTGCTTTAAAAGTGAATAGTGCGTTCGAGTCATTCCTGATGCTTTCAAATGATGGCGGACTCCACCGACGCCAATAATCTGGAACAAAACAAGGTCGTTATATATCGGATCGCGTCTAAACACACGTGAAGAAAGACTTGGGCAGGAAAAAAACGTGAGCGGACAAAACCGGGGAATGCCGATAAATCAAATAATCCCGCAACGATGAACGAATTACACAACATGAACCTTCCTCTGCTTCTCCCCCGAACCAAGTTCAGATCTACGAACTGAACTCAAAGATACCAAAGTGCCTACGAATGGATGTTGAGCACGGCGAGCAGACGTAAATGTCTTGTTTACCCAATGAAAGCCATCACAATAAACTCTGAGCTTGCATCGAGATGCTTGTCCGGACGTAAAGGAGCGTTTGATTAATCAATCTAAAACAGATCTTAAGGAATACAAACCCAGATGATCTGGAATACTTGTCTGAATATGTCGTTGGCAGTGGCAGCCACGTGCAGTATTATCACGCTCGACAATTGAAGTTATTGTGTAGAAAATATCGCACAATTACACAGCCGAGGGCAAAAAAAAAAAAAAAGAAAGCGCGAGGAGAAACTTAGTACATGGAGCTAAGATGATTGTCAGTGCTTTAGGTGATCATGCACGGCTACCAATGGCTTGGCCAATCGCTTGGCCAATGGCTCGTACACGCAACGAGTTCTCGCCCTTATAAACTTTCTTTCCTGTCGTAAGTTCTCGCGCGTTTAGAGATGCGCCACACTCGCGTTTTAGGTGCAGGGATCCCCACCAATGCTTACCTAACTTTTCAAACATGCTACTTTTAGCCCTACCTCAAATCTACATACCTGTATTTCACTTGAGGAAGTCTGTCGCTTTGGACAATGCTTGGGATGGAGATCTGTCGCCCATATATATTTTTTTCTCTTGCGTGTTTTCTTGCGTTTAGAGATGCGCCACATTCGCGATTTTGGTGTCGTGATTTCAAACTATGCTTACTGGACTTTTTAAAGATGCTACATTTGGCCCTTTCTCAAATCTACACACGTGTATTTCACATGTGGAAGTCTGTCGCTTTGGTCATTGCCTGGGTCAAAGATTCTCGCCCATTTATATCTTCTTTTTACTCACGTGTTTTCGCGCGCTTGGCGATGCGGCACACTCGCGTTTTGGGTGTGGGGATCCCAAACTATGCTTACAGGGCTCTTTAAAAATGCTAGTTTTGGCCCTCCACCAAATCTACACAAACGTATTTCACTTGTGGAAGTCTATCGATTTAGACAGTGCTTAAGTTGGAGATTCTCGCCCAAATCAACTTTCTTTTCTCTCGTAAGTTCTCGCGCGTTTAGAGATGCGCCACAGTCGCGTTTTAGGTGCGGGGATTCCAACTAATGCTTACCTAACTTTTTAAAGATTTTACTTATAGCCTCCCCTAAATCTACACACGAGTATTTTACTTGTGGAAATTTATCGATTTGCACAGTGTTTGGGTCGGAGATTCTCGCCCATATCAACTTTTTTTCCTCTCGGAAGTTCTCGTGCGTTTAAGGTTGCGCCACACTCGCGTTTTAGGTGCAGGGATCCCAACCACTGCTTGCCTAACTTTTTGAAGATGCTACTTTTAGCCCTCCCTAAAATCTACACACATGTGTTTCACTTGTGGAAGTCTGCCGCTTTGGAGAATGCTTTGGTAAAAGATTCTCGCCGATTTATATCTTTTTTTTCACTTGCGTGTTTTCGAACGTTTAGCGACGCGGCACACTCGCGTTTTTTGTGTGGGGATCACAAACTATGCCTACGGGGCTCTTTAAAAATGCTAGTTTTGGCCCTCCCCTAAATCTACACAAGTGTATTTCAGTTGTGGATGTCTATCAATTCGGAAAGAGCTTGGGTTAGGTATTCTATCCCATGTACATTTTCTTCTCTCCCGCGTGTTCTCGCACGTTAAGCGAGGCGGCACACTCGCGTTTAGATGTGGGGACCCCAAACTTTGCTTACCTCGCTTTTTAAAGGTACTAGCTTTAGCTCTTTTTCAAATCTCCAACGTCTATTTCACTTGTGGAAGTCTATTGATTTGAACAGTGCTTGGGTGGATATTTTTAACCATGTCAATTTACTTTTCTCTTGTCTTTTCTCGCGCGTTTAGCTATGCGTCACACTAGAAGTTTTGGTGTAGGGATCTTAAGCTATGCTCATTGGGCTTTTTAAAAATGCTAGTTTTGGCCCTGTCTTAAATTTGCACAGGGGTATCTTTTACTTATGGGAGTCTTTCGATTCTGACAGTGCTTGGGTAAGAGAGTCTCCCCATATCGAATTTCTTTCCTCTCCAAAGTTCTCGCGCGTTTAGAGATGCGCCACACTGGCGTTTTTGGTGTGGGGATCCCAAAGTATGCTTACGAGGCTCTTTAAAAATGCTAGATTTGGCCCTCCCCCAAATCTACACACGTGTATTTCACTTGTGGAAGTCTGTCGCTCTGGACAATGCTTGGGATGGAGATTCTCCCTCATTTATATTTTTTTCTCTTGCGTGTTTTCGCGCGTTTAGAGATGCGCCACATTCGCGATTTTGGTGTCGTGATCTCAAACTATGCTTACTGGACATTTTAAAGATGCTACATTTGGCCCTTTCTCAAATCTCACTCGACTTTTTGAAGATGCTAGATTTGGCCCTTTCTCAAATCTACATACGTGTATGTAACTTGTGGAAGTCTATCGATTTGGACAGTGTTTTGGTTTGAGATTCTCCTCCATATCAACTTTCTTTTCTCTAGTAAGTTCTCGCGCGTTTAGAGATGCGCCCCACTCACGGGTTTGGTGTATCGTTCCCAAACTATGTTTACTGGACTGTTTACTGGACTGGACTGGACTGTTTACTGGAATTCTCGCCCCTATCAACTTTCTTTTCTCTCGTAAGTTCTCGCGCGTTTAGAGATGCGCCACACGCGCGTTTTAGGTGTGGGAATCCCAACCAGCGCTTACCTCACCTTTTAAAGATCCTACACAAGTGTATTTCACTTGTGGAAGTCTATGGATTTGGACAGTACGTGCGCCACACTCGCGGTTTTGGGTCGGGATTTCAAACTGTGCTTACTGGACTTTTTAAATATGCTAGATTTGGCCCTTTCTCAAATCTGCACACGTGTATTTCACTTATGGAAGTCTATCGATTTGGACAGTGTTTGGATTGGAGATTCTCGCCCATATCAACTTTCCTTTCCGTCGTAAGTTTTCGCGCGTTTAGGGATGCGCCACATTCGCGTTTTAGGTGCGGGGATCCGAACCAATGCTTACCTAACTTTTTAAAGATTACTTTAATTCCTCCCCTAAATCTACACTCGTGTATTTCACTTGTGGAAGTCTATTGCTTTGGACAGTGCTTGGGTAAGAGATTCTCGCCAATATCAACTTTCTTTTCTCTCGCAAGTTCTCGCGCGCTTAGAGATGCACCACTCTCGCGGTTTTGGTGTCGGGATCTTAGACTATGTTTACTGGACTTTTTAAAGATGTTAGATTTGGCTCTTTCTCAAATCTACACACGTGTATTTCACTTGTGGAAGTATGTCGCTTTAGACAATGCCTGGGTTAAAGATTCTCGCCCATTTATATCTTTTTTTCACTCGCGTGCTTTCACGAATCAGTTTAGAGTCTCTGGGACTCGGAAATATCGCCCAGGTTTTTGGAAATCGATCCAAAGTTGGTCAAAATAACGCTGCGCGTAGCCCGGTCTCGGCGACTTTCTAGTCACTAAATGGCTATATTTCGGCCAGACTGCTCATAACTAAGCGTTCAAATTTTTTTCTCTGTTTCTTTCACTGAAAACCAAAGTCTTCTTGAATTAGTTTAGAGTCTCTGGGACTCGGAAATATCGTCCAAGTTCCTGGAAATCCGACCTAAAGTTGGTTAAAATAGCGATACGCGTAGCCCGGTGACGGCAACTTGCTAGTCACTAAGTAGCTATATTTCGGCCAGACTGCTCATAACCAAGCGTTCAAAAATTTTCCCTCTGTCCAATTCACTGACAAGCAAAGTCTTCTCGAATTAGTTTAGAGTCCCTGAGACTCGGAAATGTCGCCCAAAATCCTGAAAATTGACCGAAAGTTTGTTAAAATCACGACGCACGTAGCCCGGTCTCGGCGACTTTCTAGACACCACGTAGCTATATTTCAGCCAGACTGCTCATAACCAAGCGTTCAAAATTTTTTCCTTTTTCCAATTCATTGAAAAGCAAAGTCTTCTCGAATTAGTTTAGAGTCCCTGGGACTCGGAAATATCATCCAAGTTCCTCGAAATCGGCCCAAAGCTGTTCAAAATCACGCTGCGCGTAGCCAGGTCTCGGCGACTTTGAGCACTGTCCAAATCGATAGATCTAGTTGGGGGAGGGCTAAACGTAGCATCTTTAAAAAGTTACGTGAACATTGGTGGGGATCCCCGCACCTAAAACGCGAGTGTGGAGCATCTCTAAACGCGCGAGAACTTACAAGAGAAAAGAAAGTTGATTTGGGCCAGAATCTCCAACCTAAGCATTGTCCAAATCGATAGACTTCCACAAGTGAAATAAATTTGTGTAGATTTGGTGGAGGGCGAAAACTAGCATTTTTAAAGAGCCCCGTAAGCATAGGTGGGGATCCCCACACCAAAAACGTCAGTTTGGCGCATCGTTAGACGCGCGAAAACAAGTGAAATACACGTGTGTAGATTTCAGAAAGGGCCAAATCTAGCATCTTTAAAAAGTCCAGTAGAATTAGTTTAAAATCCCGACACCAAAACCGCCAGTGTGGTCCATCTCTAAACGCGCGAGAACTTACTAGCAAAAAGAAAGTTGATATAGGCGAGAATCTCTTGCCCAAGTACTGTCCAAATCAATAGATTTCCACAAGTGAAACATGTGTGTAGATTTGGGGGAGGGCTAAAAGTAGCATCTTTAAATAAATATAAGAAGTTAAGCATTGGTTGGGATCTCCGCTCCTAAAACGCGAGTGTGGCGCATCTCTAAACGCGCGAGAACTTACGAGAGAAAAGAAAGTTGATAGGGGCGAGAATCTGTCACTTTTAAATTGATGACGTCACAAGTGGTACAAAGAGCACGACCATTAATTACGCATATATGCGTAACTGGTATTCAAAGGGTTAAAAATGATGCAAAGTTGTCAATTTTAGTAATTTCAGTTTGAAGAAAAGGTCCTGTTAGTACCTTGTTGTTACTTGATGAAAATTTTGCGGGGTTTGTTTTACCAGGGCGCTTCATGACGCCTCCTGGAATAAGCTATACCTTCCCTAGTTGAATCGTCATCAGTTTATCGTACGTTATTCAGGTTATTGATTGGAAAAACAATTATACTTTTGAACCTTAGTTCCTCTATTTTAAGGGATTGGGGGTGGGTTCACTTCTTTCGAGGTCGTTACGTACGGACTTTTACGATTCGTTGCGTGTACGAGCCATTGACCAAGCCATTGGCCAAGCCATTGGTAGCCGTGCATGATCACCTAAAGCACCGACAATCTACCTTAGCTCCATGTACTAAGTTTCTCCTCGAGCTTTTTTTTTTTTTTTTCTTTTTTGTTGCCCTCGGCTGTGTAATTGTGCGATATTTTGTACACAATAACTTCAATTGCCGAGCATGAAAAATACTGCATCATTGCGGGATCACTTGATTTATCGGCATTTCCCGGTTTTGTCCGCTCACGTTTTTTTCCTGCCTAAGTCTCTCTTCGCGTGTGTTTAGACGTGATCAGATATATAATGACCTTGTTTTGTTCCAGGTTATTGGCGTCGGTGGAGTCCGCCATCACTTGAGAGCATCGGGAATGACTCGAACGCACTATTTACTTTTAAAGCACTGTTAATATCGTGACTTCATTTTAAAGCTTGTCTCATATTCCATCGGCCCTTTCTGGTTTATTTTTTATTTAATATCATCGGCATGTCACTGAAACATATTAGACGCCTTTCCTGGCCACAAGACGAAGATCCCTAGTGAGAGTATGTAAGGAATGCTAAGAAAATTTCCTACCATTTCTCTGCGGTACTTACAGCAGAAGTCCCGTGCGTCCCGTCATGAGGGGTCGAACCAGGGACGAATAAGCGGTCCTACGAAAGTTTACAACAACCAAAATTTATAAACTGACACGTCGGGATACTTTTTTTAGCATTATCAACCAGCATACGAAACGCCAAGTTCTGTATTAAAATACGTTGGAATAAAATGTTTATCACCGCTGTTTGGGTTATATTCTAAATCAAGCTACGATGGCCTAAGAACAAGAGTTGATACGACTATCAACCAAATTTGAAACGGTGCGGTAGAGGTGCTGTAGAAGACTTTTGGGGGAAGGTGAATTAAGGCGAAGGGGAACCCGTACTCAAGCCTAAGTATGGCTGCTTCCCCAACAGTTCGATCGTCGTTCCCCAGTGTTCCCGATTTCATTATGCTCTTGGGTGGAACCGAGTGTTATTTTAGTATGGAACTGCAATCTTATACGGTAAAATATCCCGCAAAAGAACGCAACACAACGACCTCGGTTATCTACACATGTGCGGGTTGCTCGCGTGCTCCTGGGATATATATGCGTAGCCGGGTTCTATTTTCCCCAACTTTATCATGATTATAGCATGACTTCCAAACAGTTAAAATGCAAAATAAACATTTTTAAAATCAGAGGGAACATGTATATAATGGTCTTGACTTGTCAACACTTACATTTACTACACGAGCGCATCGAATATAACCTGAATCGCTGTCATCGTGGGTTGCGTATGCGCATTACTATATTGATTTTTCTAGTTCTAGTGCGTATCAAGCATGAGTGAAGGTTCGTCATACTTTTTTAGCAGTTTTTTGGCCAAATCTCCGTGATAGTGCAGTTCAATTGCGTCAGACTAATAAGAATTCGAAATTTTTTAAGTCTATAAGTCTATGTCATCAAATACTGACACCAGTATAATGCTTCCATATCTATTGCATGCAATGCCGGTTAAACGTAAATCGTGTGACGAGAACGAAGAAACAAAGACAAGATTGCATCATAGCACAAGAAGAATAGCTTTATTGTGAAGTACCAAGGGCATGAAATGCGCTGACCAGCTCCAGATTTTACACAAATGGCAAAAAACGTCGTGTTCCGCAAACAAGGCCTTAAATGTGCTTTTTAATTACCCTTATTAACATTAAATTTGCTGATATTTTATATTAGCCGTTACTTGTTTTCAAATGGCAGGCAGCCCGTCGATGTCAATGAAGAACGATGTCAGTTTGTGGAACGTCTCACTAATACTATCAAAGACTTACAACATATTATCAAGCAGCCACAATGCAATTAATCATGATGAATTTATTATGGTTATATACTGTTGTGTTGTAAGGCTTGTATTAAGATATTTTATATTATCTATATTTTTCCAATTATTTCTTATTTCTTATTAATTATTCTTTTTTTTTTTTTTTTTTTTTTTGCATGTCTTAACAGAATATGGTAGCTTCAATATGAAGTCATTGTTACAATGAGGCGACGTAGTGAAGTCCCGTCTATGGTTGATTGGTAAAATTGAATTAAATGATAAAAGCCAATTACGACAAGTCTTCGACATTCATCCTGTCCTGAAGGAAGGTGTTTCACAAACAAAAAAGTTCCCATCCGCCCAATGATCACACGATGATCCGGCTATACTGACAATCAGAAACACTTTGAGAAAGTGGCATGTGTTTCTTCTCGTTCTAGACTGATTGGTATTGATCAGACTTCAACGTAGCATCAGGTGTGAGTTGCAACCTGTTACCAGGACACTCTCTATTCCCGGCATTGTTTGTCAGGGTATTTCTGGGATCTACCGTTGCCGTTCGTCGCAGTGAACAAGGAGAAAAGAGCAGCGACTTGACACAACTTCTGAAACGCTTGCTCTGGAAACAGTAAATAATCGGATTCACGGACGAATTTAAAGTCACCAGGACTACCGTTGTTGTATGTACTACTCCACCGTGGGAGTTCAATCCGTAGAAGTCCAACACATAGACAATTAGGTTTGGAAGCCAACAAATCCCGCACACAATTGTCACTATGAGTGCCATTTTCGTGACCCGCTTGCGTGACTTGATCACGGCGTGTTGCGTGAGTTCCACGGGCTGTGATGTCTTCACCCACAGTTTAATGACCACTCGTGTGTACAGAAAGACCATGATACTTAGCGTGATGATACCAAACACAATAAGCCATCCCAAGCTGTAAGCATTCATATACCAGCCCGCTGGCCAATCCTCGTAGCAAAAATCTATAGCCTGATCATACTTCACCAGCACAAACAAGGGAAGATTCCAGATAACCGCAAACAGCCAACAAGCTGGAATGATCCATTTGAGTTTCGCTTTGGAAATGCGTCGCTTTTCATCGTACGGATAAAGTACAGCAAAATATCTTTCAAATGCAATAGCGATGAGTGACACGACAGACACCACGCCTCCTGTCCACACTAGGTTCCCTCCAGTTAGGAACTTACACAGGTAGTCACCAGTGAGGCCTCGTGGATGCTTATACGTGTGTAGGAATATGTATTGAGGAGCTATGAAGATGGCGACCATCATGTCAGCGCAGGCAAGGCTAACAAGCAAATAGTTCATGGCGTTCCTCATAGACCTGTTACGTAGAACAATTAAGCAGACTATCGAGTTGCCAACGAGATTTACTGTAACAATTAGCGAAAAGGCCACCCGAAGACCGATCTGCGCCGGTTCAGAGTATGTGAATAGTGACATCACGTGTTGTAGGATCAAACGGGGACGAACGACAAGGAAAACAGATCTGAAAACAACAGGAACAGATTAAACAATGATTCATAAGCTATTGTGATAGAATAACGCCTCTTCTAATTACATCACGCTTTCTTGAATACACTGGCTTTAAGCCTCGCATTTAGGAGTTGTGCGCAAATATCACTTCAGTTTCCACTCCTAGTATAGTTCCACTGTTTAAGGAGTATACTTATTAAAGATTAAAGATGTATTGACAGACAGACACTTGACCAGATGGTACGCTCCCACCATCGCAAAAGGCGAACTTTATAATAACTTGTCAGACAAAAAAATTCAAGACCCTGGAACTCAAGCACAATAAAATAATTTTCTTCATACGCATGATTTTCTGGCCCAAGAATTAGAGAAATTCAAGAGATATTTACAAATAATTGAATCTAAAACCTTTTTTAAGACAATACTACAACTGCAACATTGAACAAGTGGTCTATTTTTTCAACGAAGACGTTTTACTTTAAAATCAGAATTTTCAACTTCAGTATTTGAACCATACTGGTATAGAAAACACAATATATTTGCATTTTAGGAATTTGGACGTCAGTAAAATAATTCTAGCAGAGAAGAGCACAATTCATTCTAAGTTTTTAAAGTACAGTTTACCTGTTTAGAAACTCAGGTCTGCTCCAAAAAGATTAAAATTTCTTTTAAAGTGGAAGTCACTGAATCGGCTTTTCTAACGACTTCAATCAATTTATGTTCAGTTCAACGACTGTTGTTAGAGGACATGCAACCCTTAACTTGTTGATGCATTGAAGAAAAAATAAAAACCTATCAGCTTAGCTAATATCTGCTTCTAAAATTCAACCAATAAAGTGCGAGTAAAGTTTACTTTAAAAGGAACAGTTTTAATCATCGGAGAGGTAAGGCGCCTCAGGTAATTCTTGTAATCCTGGATCTTCGATACATTTGCGACATATCTCTTCCAGTGTTTGAAGAAGCTTACCATAATCACTTGTAATTCAAAAAAGGTGATTTAAGTTAAGTGATAGCATCAGCGCTACTTGTGCGTGGCGTTAATTATATCATTATCATTATTGATCTATTATCATAATACTTGCTGAGTTCCATAATGTTAAAAGCTTCTTCCTTTCACTGTATCCTCACAAAAAAGGCACACAAATGATATGTCAAATGTGAGGAGGTCCAAACACCTATAAGCTTTCTCGTTTCTTTTAATTCTCCTTGTCACTTCAGTTAAAGTTTTTTTCTTGCATTTTTGTCAAATTCTTTTGTGTGGCAACCAGCAAAATATGGAAAAAACATAAATAAATAAACTCATTTTGATTTTTTTTTCCATTGATTATTTCTCTCTATTTTATTGATTATTTCTCTCCCACCATTATTGATGCATCGTAAGATACACCGCGGCTGATAAAGAATAAATTAAAGTTATAGCTAAGAAAAAGTGTCTTGATCTGCTACCAAAATTCTTTGAACTGAACCTAAACCAATAAATAGCAGTCCAAATACGCGGGGCGAATGGACAAACATTGCTATAAATGAACGTGACGGCATCTTTCCATCTCCTTGGGGTCGGACAAAAGTTGTAAAATATCAAAGACAACCGGATGTAATTAATATTGAGCTGATATCGTTGAAGGGCACGTCAAAGATTTCAACAAGCACCTATATCTACATGCCATAGATTCTGTTGTTGGGCTAATTGGTCACTAAGTCGTCTTTTCAGTGATTGTATTAACCGACTGGTAGAGAAATAGGTAGAAATGTGTGCTTTCAACCACAATAAGGCGGGGGGTGGGGGAGGGGGTTGGATCGCCCTTTTGAGCATTAAACTGTACCGACATAGCACAAATTAAGGTGTTTTTTATGGACCAAAAGGCAAGTCGACGTACGAGTTCGACGCCAATGGCCACGGCAATTCCATCAAACTGATTTCTTCGTAGACTTTAATCAAAACATACCTAAAGGGAAACTTTATTTGTGTACAGACGGCAGTTTGTCGAAAGGCAGACATGATAGGAGGCGTGTAAGCGGTCCTGTGGTCACTTTCTCATGCTTTCGTTTACAGCGCCCTGTGCTGTCAAATGCCGTGGGAAATTTTAGGCAAAAATGATTTTCTTGGATTTCCTTTGAAAAACATAACATTATTTCACCTGCCTTTCGTCATTCACAGATCAAGAGAAAAACGGCAAGCAAGCTCACGAAATTACCGTTTTATTAACAAAACAGATCTATGTTGTATTTAGTAATATAAACGGTTGGAACATGATCGTCTGATTAGTCAAACTAAAATTAAGGGAACTGATAGACCTACTACTGAGATATGTCATCAGCTTGTTAATATTTTTTAACATTTTGCAACAGCAGTCTTTTCTGGCTGGAGGTTAGGTAAAGTTTAAAGAAAAATTGTTTTTAAAAAGTAAGTTCATAAAACACTCTAAAAATTATTGTTTCGCGATAAAAATGCTTCAAAAAATGAGAAGCAAACAAGCAAATTCGTAAATTTTAGTAAGAAAACGATATAATTAAGTTGATTCTTAAAAGCTTAATTAATTGAACTTTTTCTAATTTGTCCTTTAGCAAATTGCTTCTTCAAATATTAACTTGTTCTACTTAATATTAGTGACAATTGCCGGGCGTCCAGCATGTTACGTCATGGCCACAAAATCACTCTCTGTCGAAGGACGTGCATGTTTGTCATTATAGAACGATATCGCGATATTGCAGCCTAGCTTTGTTGTAGCTACAGTGGTGAGGGAAGATTGACCTGTGCAATGATATTTTCCAGGCTATTTCCAACGAAGGTGAAGAGAAACGTATTTCTTGAATTATTATTCATTTGATATGTTTTTTTTTTGTTTTTTTTTTTGCCACACATAGGGAACAATTGCATCGAAGAAAGAAGACAGAATCAGAGACAGGAAGCGGAGAGAGAACCTTAGAGGAACCATGAAGCTTAAGATATTAGACCTTTCATTCCAAAACTTGTTAAAGCATATTAAAAATTGGATAAGACCATGTAATGTACGTAAACAATATGACAGCCTAATATGTTCTAAGTTTCAGTACTGAACTCTTAAAGTTTAAACACTTGCCAAGTTTGTCCAATCATCTGTTGAAACTATATATAGCGACAGTGTGCTAGAATAAACACGAATGGACACGTAAGGCCCGTTCCAAACCTCGGCGCTCCATTCATGCGCCGAACCTAACTGATGAGTTAAGGACGGCAGGAGAGCGGCGTTTGAATCAGTTTGGCTCGGCAGGTTAGTTTTGGTGCGGCAAACAACATTAAATTCGGCAGGGTCTGCCGCACTATGCGACGTTGGAGCGGCAGCTGATTCATACGGCGTTCTCCTCATGTGTCGAACCTAATGCATAAATTAGTGTAATGTATTTTTCATATAAAGGGACTCGTGATTGGCTTAAAATTGAGTGGCGTGACCAGTCATGCAAGAAGCTCGAAGTCGTCGCTAAAAATAAAGACAAAAAAATGCTTTCGATTTGTGAGAAACGGGACTGTATAAGCGAGTTTCTTTAGCGCAAATTCATTTTTTACTTTTTCTTCGTGATAAGAGCCTAGTTTATGAGATTTCCCTTTAACAAGTGGAATTAACTGGGAGAAAACCCGTCTAAATACAAACACTGAACCTTGAGTTTGAATTTGCTTCCCTAAATATTGCTATAACAGCGAAATGTTAGTCACAGCTTTTCCATTTGGACAGAGTTCTTGAATTCAGAATGCGTATTTTCTCGTCAAAAATTGTTACCACCGGCTTCCCGAATTAAGTTCGACGCAAGTACGCCGTCTGAACCAGCCGTCGCTCCAAAGTCGCTCTAAAGTCGAACTTAATCAAGTTTGCTTCGGCACATGAGTGGAGTGGCGTTTGGACCGGGCCTAAGTGAGTTATGTAAAGACCTGAAACACGTTTTCATCGCACGGTTAAATAAGCTTCTTGAGAATAAAAAAATCATCAGTTCTAGGCCGATTACAGAATTGAGCCTTAAACACAAAAAAAAAAGGAGGGAAAGTTCGAGTTGATTTTGAGTGGATTTATACCAAAACAAATAACCTAACATGTACACGAAAGTAATAATAAAAAGAAAAATAACAATTAACTTAAAAGAAAATAATAAATGTAGTGACAGACGTGAAGGAAATGAAATAAAAGAAAACTACGGTTGTAAAATAAACCAAAGACAAAGAGGCCACAGATTAAAAATTAATATATTACAACTGTTGCGGCATTTATCAGAAAGTTAAAAAATTCTTATATAAGGCCGGTGTCATAAACAGTAAATAAGAATGGCCATCCCCGTGAACTCGGCAGTAAACCGATTTTACTGAGCAGAATCGAATTCGAGTAGAATATAAGTCGTTTTCAAGCAGAGGTGGCAAGTATTACGAGCGCAAAACAGGGAAATTGTTAAAGAGTACAGTTTAACACAACTGTAGTTCTGAACTGACAAATTAACCAGATTTAACTGATAACTTACCAAGTTTCATGTAAAGTTGAACAATAACTCGCCTTCATTAGATTGTCCTGGTCTAAACTTAAACCCCTCGGTTCCTGACCACGTTTCACCCTAATCCGATGATTTCTCTTATACGGCTACTTCCTGCACCTACACAAGTCGCGCACCAGATAAAGTTTGATTGATAACTTTGCAAGTTACTGTTGTTCGATGCTCAGCTAAGACGAGTTTTGGCCGGCTATCTGAGCCCTAACTTCGAGCGATCGATTTCTACACTTCTTCTCGCGTTTGCAAATGTGTGATGATATTAGTTCAGCCGCGTTCACCGACGTATTGCGCATGGAAAGTTTGATGTCTGTTGTGATATTTGTTTTAAATTGGAACATTTACAATATTGGCTTAAAACAGTAAACTCTGTGGTTTGTCATTTTTGCATTTTTAATGATTTCCTCCTGCAGAAGAAAACGCCTTTTTGCTTTGTCTTTTGTTCTTGTTGTTGTTGTTCCTGTTGTTATTGAAACAGAGACATTTTGCGCACACTTGCTTTAGATCGGCTAGAGGTTAATTTAGCGGATTTCTGTACATGCAGCCACACGTGCAATTTACACACTGTTTGGCTTTACTTCTGTCGTCAGTTCCCATCGAGTTGCTAACTCAAAAGCACCTGCCCTCTGCGATGGCGATATAGTAAACAGCAATGTGCTTATTATGAGTTCAGCCTGAAAGGAAATACACATTAAAAACCTTTTCTTCTCTAACTCTGCTATAACTTTATAAAAATATAAAACTACTACTGCACGAGCTGTTGATGGAACAAGCAAAAAGAATTTACACTTTGATCATAAAGGCATGGTTTCGTTTAAATTTCTTTCTTTTCCCTATATTGTTTTCCATTTTCGATGTAAGCTTTGGAAACACTCACTGCCTGTTCGGATTTCTCGTTCTACCAAACTTCCACTAATGTTTTTCTACGACATCTATAGAAACAGGGAACATGTTTTCTTTCTCTTAAAGGTGATTTCCAGTCCGTACTGCCCACTCTCGAGAGTTTGTTTACTTTTTTTGTTTTGTTTCAAGTAAGACATCACAAAATTTAAACATTTCGCAGCTACTTATATGAAGTAAATTCAAAGTTTCATGTCAAGCGCCATTATCGATGCGAAGCGTTAAAGTTTTGCTTCGTTTTTTCTAATATCACTTGATGAAACAACTTCGCAGTTGTATAAATCAGTGAAGCTATTGGAAAAAAAATTGAAAGGCCTCAAAGATACGGTATGTGGTTCGTAACGAATAACATCGATTCGCGTTTCTAAACATTAGGGTGCAGAGACTGCGCAGTACGGACTGGAAATCATCTTTAAATGTAAACAGACGACTTTTCAGCTTCGCACTCAATTCATCTTTCGTGAGAGGCCCTCTTTAGAGTTACGTAATCACCTTGGAATATTTTGGGTTGATTCTGACGTCAGCAGCCGCAAAATTCGCCCCTACCACTGACTAAGCGCGAAAACACTCTGAATGCTGAAATATTTTAAACTCGATTACGTAATCTTCTCCCATACATTTCCTGCTATGCAGTCAGCCTTGAGTTGTGTTCTTCTTTTATATCGGTCTTTATTACACCATTGTACGGTGTATCGCCGCTCGTATTTTCACTTCATACTTGTTTCTCACTCTGCAAAAAGCTGTTTATTTGTCTTATTGCCTTAGTGTCAAATTATGCGTTATCGCCTTTCGGGATTAGCCTTTTTACAGTATTTATCCGAAAGCCTTTTAGAACCCTTTTCAGCACTAACATCATAAAAAAATAATTCCTCTTACATTACTGCCATAAATATTTCCTCACACGGCATTAATTCCATCAATCCAACTCGAAAGTGAAAGTTGCAAGACCTAACACGATGACTTGAAATGTTTTCGAAACCAGGTTAACTTATTTCGTAAAGCTACCCAAAGGACATCGTCCTGTGGCGAGAAGGATGAGTTAACTTACTACGTCATTTCACCTCATTCATTGCTTTTCTTTACACGAGTAGCTAGTGGCATTGGAAACAAATCTTAATCAATTATTCCTAGTCAAGTGGGAAGCCTTTGAATGATAATGAAGCCATGTTGACTTTCGTTGCGCTACAGTAAACATAAATAATTTAAAAACAGTCATTTAAAAGCATATTCTAACCTGACAAACTATTCTGTACCGCCCTGGCAGATATGAATTTCCCTCATTGCACATGTTTAGGTTTAATTCCATGAAACTTATTTCTGATCAGAAATTGAAGAGGTAAATAACAGGATATTTTTCCTCTGTGATTTGCACGATTGATTTTGTTAATTAAAACCTCTCAAATACGTTTGATCGCCAAGCACATGTTAATTTGCTTTTAGAAAAGCATACTTTTGAGAGAACACGGTCAACGCTATGTGATTTTTCCACCGATATAAGGCCGATTCATCCGTTTCTTCTTACTAAGGGACAAAATTGATTTTCAAACCCGAACTATGCAAATTTTACACGCCAATGGTTTATGGACTTATAAATACGGCAAGGCGCATACGTGAGTGCTGTAAGTTCATACGCACTTATCCCTTCCGTGTTTACAAAGAAAGAAAGAAATTTCGTTGAAAAAATTAACGGCAGCAAAGTTTAAGCTCAAGCAAGGTTAGAACCCACAACGAAGAAGTTTCAATATAGTGTTTCGAGTTATCAAGTTACGAGAATCGATTGATTTAGATACAAATTGAATCGCACCCTTAATTCCAAACCGAATTAAAACTACGTTTGTTTTTCGAGTGTAATAAAACTCAGCGACTCTACAAAAAATTGTTTGTTGTAGGATTGACTAACCAAGATTTACATGAAACGAAGCAGAAACTACAAAGTCAGTCATGACGAAGCAACTTCTGTACAAGATAGTAAATCAAACGCAAATTGAATTAACCCTTTTACTCGTCATTGATCTTATTCTTTCGACAAAGAAAACCTCTCACCTACCTTTGCGGTGAGAACTTGAAGATAAACTGCAAAGTAGTTGAGAGTGGCGAAATCCTCGCAGTAATCAGACATCCAATGCGTTATTCCGATAAGCACTTACGTTTTGTGTGGCATCGCTGAAGTTATGGAGAACTGTGTCCGATGGTTGTTCCATGGACCATAAAATTTATTAATCACATTTTTTTATTCCGGTTTCAAACCCGCGGTGTGAACCATTGATTGGACAACAGAAGGAGTTAGAAGAGGACGATCGATCACTTCAATGTAATGACTATACAATTAGTTTACCCCTTAGAATTAGTTCCTTTCACATCTGTACCGCTTTAAGTGGCGTACTTTTCTTTTAGTTCAAAAACTGCGTCAGCAAACCTAGCCAATATTACTAATAAGTAAGCTTGGAAGCCTTTCAGTGATCGAGCTCATGCTACACACGAAAATAAAAATTACACACAATGAAGTGCTTGTCTATTTGTTTTGGTTTAATGAAATGGAAAAGATTACTTTCAAATGGTTTTTTGTTGTTCTTTTGGTGCGCAGAACCCTTCTAGAAGCTGACAGTTTATCATAAAAATATCATTCTATAGCAGTTGAACCACAAAGATCGTCCTTAAATATATATATATATATATATATATATATATATATATATATATATATATATATGTACACTTGACGACTCGTTTGTTTATACTAGATTGTTAGTCCTCTGAGCGTCTTCAAAAGACCTTTCTTGTAGATTAGACACCATAACAGACTGATTTTCTTCATGTTATAACCAATGGACTCACGTTTAGCATATTTCATTAATTAAGACTTGAGACGCTCCTCCTACGAGAAAAATTACTCGCATTTGTGACCGGTTTGACCGTGAAATGTATTTTTCTGGTTATGCAACGTCAGCCAAACGTGTGTGGGTTTTTTTTTTCACGGTTGAGGCCGAGAAAGGTGTTGGTTTAGCTTTCATATTTTTTCTACTTAATGCCTTTTTGACGGTCTCAAAAATTTAGAAAAAATGGCTAACAAAAAAACGCATCACCATAATGGTTAATGTCATATAAGTGAGTGTTTTTGAAAAATTTGGATAAAAAAAAAGTGAGTTAAAAACTGTTTTTAGCCTTTTCGAGAGTTATGTGTGCTTTCCCTGCTTTCCCAGCTAGCAAAGCACAATAGCAACGGGCTGATATTCTTTTTTATAAGCTTGGCGTTTAAAAAACGTGGATAGAATATTGATTAGTTAAGGGATAGTCGTAAAGGTTGCTGTGTGCTCCCCAAGCTTTCTCAGACTACAGACTGTGCTGAGGTTTTATGGTTTACCTACTTTCGTTATTAGCTTTAGCCATTAATCTGCTATAAAATGGACAACCGAAAACTTACAACTGCAGACTCCCTTCTCAAATCAGTTCTCTGCCCTCAAACAGTTTAACTTCAGAGCAATACGAGAAAAGAAGATAAAACAAACGAAGATGCAGTGATTTCCGTTCATTTTATCAGAAATTCCTGTCAGAAATTCCAAAAAGGATTTATGAACATTTTTTAATAACAAAAAATGTTGTTTTTTTTATCATTATTGTACACAATCTCACAACTGTTCAAGCGTCACGAACGCTTTCGTATTCGTGATGAAAGCAAACACAGAGTCGATCAGTAGGGAAAGGGAACAAAATTGTTTAATTTTTCAAATTGAGAAGATCTCCTTTTTGTTCGAGAATAGCAAGTTTTCTTTAGTTCTCAAATTTTAGTGCACGGGCACTCCTATGCGTTATGGTACAAACCGTGCTTATTACACAACTTTTGATATTGTCGTTCTGGCTCGGAGTGAAAATCATTGCCGTATTCAAATTAACTTCAGTTATAAAAACTGCAGCTTCCGTCGAGTTATAATGACTGAGACATTAGAATCCCTGAAGCTCGAGAAGCGTTTTTTTTTTTCTAATTTGAATGTTTGATTTCAGAACGCAGCATTTTTGGTATATGATAGTGAATCAAATAATTTGCCGTAAAGTTACTTCTTGTTTATCAAATTTCTGAAAGTAGAAAACAAAACCTCTGGCTAACCTTTTGAAGGGAGACAAAACGCCGTCGTGAAAACAGCTACATTTCTTGTTGTCCGCTTGTGCTGTTCTTGTAAAATGAGGAAACCGACGGGAAAGCATCAACAAAGCCCAAAATTTATTAATTTCAGTAATTTATTCTGACTTTAAACCTTTCATGGTGTGAGACCACTGATGTTCCATCAGAAGAATTTATTAAAAAGGACTTCCTTGTTATCACGTTGTTAATACCGTCCGCAAATTAGTATGCCATTAACAGCGCTAGACACTTCGCTTAATGATTTCCTTGCACACCTGCAATTTCAATTAACTTGGTATGGTTCAAAGCTTTTAATCGAATGTTATAGCATTTAACACATATTGCTGACGTGAAGTTTTCGTAAGTGTTCAATTCTGGCTATGCACGAAAGCTAATCAGCGTGCTTTTTGTTTGGCTTTATTGCACTTAGCGTGGTACTGTAGATGTAAAATCGCATTGGTGATGTCGAAAGTACTACAGAGAAATGAGAAACAATAAAGAAATGAAGAGCGGCCATAAAACTCAACGTGACAACGCGGAAAAATTGAAATGGCATCGATATTGTTCCAAAATTCAGGCTTTTAAACAACGCATTCATTAAATCCTTGTTCGTTTATTTCCTCGTTCGTTTGTTTGGTGAGAAACGTGAAGAAGTTTTGTTTCAAGTATATGGGTCACGTTCTCACTTTAAACGAAATTTAATTATTTCACATAGTATACTTTTTTAAGAATGGGAAACTTACCAAGACGTATTTTGCAACAGCAAAATTATTCGGTTCTACTTATTAAACATTTTGTTAAGCAACGTTAAGTTTCGTCGCCATTGCCGCTGTGGTTTTCTCAAACATATATGTAAAAACTAAACTTAGTATCAATGTAAAAGATGGTAGAAAAGCAAAAGAGTAAGACGGCTTTGGTGTCCAAAACCTGGCGCCAAAAAGAATGTCACGTATCCTTAAGGACAGGGTACACAACGATCCAAATTGTCACAATTCATCGGGAACAACGATGGCCTCGACGTAACCGACAAACAAGCATTTCAAGACCAGTGTTCTACTGATTTGTTGATGGCAAGTTTACAGCGGCGGATCTAGGAGAGGGCCCCCCCCCCTCCTTATTTTGATTAAAAAACGAAGAAATAGCAGAAGGAAGAAGAGCCGGCAGGGCAAGCAAACCCCCCCCCCCCCCTCCCCCTCCCCCTTTAGCTTAAGGTCTAGATCCGCCATTGGTTTATATTAGTTCGTTTTTCTCAGGAGAAATATGTCTGGACGTGGGGCCTTTCCCAACAAGCTCCCTAAATAATTCTGCCATTCAGGCAGATATGTAAGTATGCCAGAAAGCCTGACCGGCGTGAATAGGCCATTTCTTTCCGATCTACCTTTTCCCTCTGTGTCAAAACGAGTCTTCGTGCGAACCATTCATATGAAAATATGTTCTTCCTAGTGGTTGATTTTCATGCAATATCAAACTCATTCTTATATGAAATTAAGGTTATACACGAGGACTCATTTTGAAACAGAGGCACAAGGTAACTCGGAAATGCAACAGCTTCGGCTTCGCCTATAAGAGATTGGGAACGAGTTTAGGCCTTTCTCCATGTTGAGTCAGTGATTTTAGCACCCGCTGTTCTCAAGAAGCTTCACAAGACCTGTGTCATGAGTGAAATTTTGTTTTAAGCAGCAGGCAAATTATAGAGGCGTTTTTAACATGCAAATATTGACTGGAGCCACTGGGCTACAACTGATAGCAGTGGCATGAAGAAAAACAAAATACAACAACAAATTTCATTAACAGCCGGGAATATCCGAGAAAAGCATTGACCTGTTTAGTTAATCAATGACCAATCTTCATATTTTATGTATTTGACCAAAGATGTTTATTATTTCATAGTTCATTTGCCAAGAGAGAAGCAACACAGTCTATCATATGGTCTGTTTAAGGATGTCAACATTCGCTTTCTTCCAGTTTGTGCTCTTTACGTGGTTCATTTTAATTGGTGGTAAGATTCTAATTAAGCTTTTGGTTCGCTGCTTGTAAAATACTCAAAAACTGCGCTTTAATTTGGGACACAGAGGGAGGGAAATTCGTTTGGAATCTTTCCAGATATAAAAATTTGGGACCAAATTCTTTCGCTTAATTAACGCTCTAAATCTCCCTAGCTACGTTCTTTAATCCAATTTCCACGGTACTATACATGGTTATAATGGGGTTTTCTTATTTCTGCGTGTGTGGAGTAGATCGAAGGAAGGTTGCAAGGATTCTGTCGACATGGGGAGGTATAGATTAATATGCGAAATCATTTGCACCCTGTTGCCATTTGTGGAGCTCTAGTTTTGACGTTAAGTGCTAAAGGAAGTCCTAAACAGCTGTACGTTTTATTTTGTCTTAGAGTCCAAACATGTTAGAACCAAGACAATGATCAAAAAAGTGGTCCCGGAGCAAGCTTCACCCCTGAGAGACCACATCAAGATGCACGCTAAAGCTGCCACATTGCCATCGACACATGACAAGCTCAACTCAGCCCAAGAAGAAATATTACCTAAACACGAGGGAGAAAGGACAGGTTAGTATTTGATATCATATGTAAAACTTATTTCATTTACAGAAATTGTTGCATTGGAGCTTCCCAAGACCATTAGCCCAAATATTGTTGTTAACTAAAAGAGGTATTCTTATTAACAATTATCTCACGGGCACGGGTTGGATATGAATTGGTACATAGCCAACGAGGCGCGTAGCGCCGAGTTGACTATAACCATCGCATATCCAACAAGCGCGAGTAGAATAATTGTCTGATCAGATTAAAAACGCCCCCAAAATATAGAAAACTAAAATAAAATAAAGGTAACAACGCCCCCCCCCCCCCCCCCGCCACCCATAAAAAAATACGCCTATGCTTAGCATATTTGTAAAGCATGGTATATACCATGATGGCTAAGCCAATGAAAACTCTTGAATTGCATTATCCAGTGGTCCAGTTTTTTTTAATAATAAGACATATCCTGACCTCATTTATAGACAACTTCACTACTCTCATTATCATTACACATCATAAATATCCTTTTGTACCTGATAACAGCATGCATGAGTAATTTTGGTTTGTTATCTTTCTATTTTCAGCAAATGTGTGCAAAGGAGCGGCAGACGGTGACTATATTGACGTGCATAACCCCTACGGATATATAACTTGCCTGGGAGGTCAGACATACCGCAAGAACTGTGAACCAGGATTGAAATGGGACAATATCTCCAAAAGCTGTGTCAGGCAACTTAAGTGATCAATCTCGTGACTGTCACAGTATCCTCAGCTGGGTTAATTTGTGAATAAAGTTAATCACCATAAATGGGTGGAGAGTTTTAATGAAATTGCAATGGTTTTTGTCTTGTCCTAAGCACTAAGATCGTACGGGAAACTCCGTACCTACATACATATACATCTTGATAAGGCAGGTCTGAATATGGTAACCTAAGGACTGGTGTGGACCTGACATAAAATGTAACTAACCTAATGTAATATTTATGCAAAGAAAGAAAGTCTTAAAAATATAAAAAAATCGGGATTTTTAAAACTAATTGAACAAGCCTATTCTTCAAATTGGATATGGTCGAGAGGCATTTTTAAGTTGCAAGGACGAAAAATAAAAGGCCGCAGGGATGAAGCGTCCCCATACGGTGGGGCCCCTATACCTAACGCTATTTCTACCAAGTTCACTGTTATACCGTAAGCTTCGCGGACTTCCATAGACTACCACTCTAGTATTTTATCACTTAAAGGATCGTAATTTTGTCTTTATTTGCGATGCATAAAGCAGAAAACACACGTATTCTAAAACACGGCTGCATCGATAGCCAATTAGATTACGAGGATTCCCTGAACTAAAGTGGCTTGTTCTTGGTCGTTACAGCGCGAGCTGCAATAGTTTAATAACTTGTTCGGTTCTGAAGCATTTTTTTTTGTACGTCCCACGTTCGTGGTATACATAAGAACAGTTTACCCCATGTCTTTAGTGCTGAAATGACCTGTTTAAGGAGGCTGGCGGTCATTCTTTTTATAAAACAGGTTACCATAGCAACAATACAACCTGCTTTAGTGCTTATAACTCAAAAACGAATTGTGAATCAAGGTGACGCTAAACTCTTTTCACATAATTTTTTTAAACTTTATAAAAAGTTGCATCTTATCACGCTCATTTTAACTGCACATTATCTGTTCCTCAAAGCTCACAGTTTTCCTCAAGCTTCGCTCTCGGAAAATTGATCGGAAAAGATAATGTCCACCAACAAATATCCGAGATATTTTGGCGCCAAATGGAAGTCACTGTATATATACTGCTGAGTAAAGCTTTGAAAGAAGCCGTTTCCTTTTCAGCGAAAGTACAAGACACACGTAGATTACGAGTAGTCGGTTTTTGTTCCCGAAATTCTCCGTATGCAACCTCGCCGTTCGCCGCTCGCCGCTCAATAGCATGTTCTAGAAACCTAACTCCTCGCAGGCTAGGAAAAAAAAGAGACTGCTCGCAGTCTAGTTCCGGAGGAAAGAAAAAAACAAAAACGCATTTGTTATTGGAATTAGCCTTTAGAGAGAAAATAATTTAGAAAACGCACACATTCTTAACGTACAAATGTTTATTTTGATATCAAACCGAGTTGGTAGCGGGTGCTATATTTAACAGGGCGTGTTCTCTTGAGATCTGTCAAACGTAGTCTTATTTCACACTCTTTTTTGACTTTGAACATAACAATGTTGTATGTAGCCGACCTTCATTGCTTTCATAGCCGAGTCTTTTCCATTAATTTCGAGAATGCGAGCAGCACTTCAAAATTTGGGACGCAAGAACAAGCACAAAATATTGATAGAAACGAATCACGTGTGTCTTAGACTGCGAGCAGTCTATTTCTTTTCCTAGCCTGGTTCAGTTTGAAGCTCATAGCAAAAATATTACGATCAGTGAGTTAGTGGTGCTGGAAACGATGGAATGGTGAACGCGTTCTTTCCCTGATTTCTTCTCTCGTTTTTCTACCCGCCAAAAGAAAACCTCGGGTAAGACAGAATTAAAAAGTCAAAAGAGTGTGAAATAAAACTACGTTTGACAGATCTCAAGAGAACACGCCCTCTTAAATATAGCACCCGCTGCTGAACAGGTTTGATTCCAAAATAAACAAACAATATTCCTTCATTTGTACGTTGAGTAAGTGTGCGTTTTATAAATCATTTTCTCTCTAAAGGCTAATTCCATTAACAAATGGGATTTTTGTTTTTTTCTTTCTTCCAGAACAGAACTCTAGTTCTTATTTATTAATTTTTTATACGATTACCTAATTTTTAGTACGCCTATCGATCATTACTTAGTTTCATTAAGAAACCGAGTAATTTCACAAAGGCTTAAGAAAATAACTTGTGATCCATACACAGATATTGCTCATCAGTCCTGCTGCTGTTTACCTACAGCAAGCAGAAACAATACAGCCTTTGTGGCTCTGAGCTCGGGAGGGAAGGTGAGAGAAACCAATTACAAGTAAATCGATATGTAGTGAAAATCAGGCGACTTGAAAAAAAGTAATTAATTACCGCTGTTACTTTCGAGTAGGTAAATCACAAGTTGATGCCTCTCGATTTTAAAATAATCAATAGCCCTCTTACCTTGCTTCACATAGCTATGAAAACTAAAATAGGCGCATAATTTCGGTACAATATTTTTTCCAGTTTCTGACCGGTGATAGTATTCGATCCGTTTAAAAATAATTTCAATTTTTGCGCGTGTTTGTTAATCTCTAGAAATTAAAAGGAAACAGTTCAACAGGAAGTCGAAGATTTCACTTTTCGACTATAGTAGTCTCCCCGTGCTATCAGCTTGAGGAACACTTGCACAAGCTTCTGTCAAGGTGGGTAAAATTGCCATGGATGATATTTGCGCTAGTAATGCTAGCGATGCTAAACTAAGGGTGTCATAAACTCCATTTTTTTTTCAATTTTTGACGTAAAAATATTCGAGGAATTCAAGTAGTCAGAACATCAGAGGTCAGAAACTTTCACTAAGTTTTGATTCGTTGCGCCCAGTTTCTGACCAGATTTTCCCGAACGTGAAAAACCGTTGCTGAATCAGTTAAACTGCGTTAAATACAGTTAAATATAGTTAGGATATGCATCGG
This sequence comes from Orbicella faveolata, assembly GCF_042242905.1. Taxonomy (NCBI): domain Eukaryota; kingdom Metazoa; phylum Cnidaria; class Anthozoa; order Scleractinia; family Merulinidae; genus Orbicella; species Orbicella faveolata. The sequence goes on along the minus strand of NW_028301547.1, from coordinate 29,428,606 downwards.
CGATGCTAGCTACGCAACACTATGGAAAGTTTATTGATTTCATTTTCGAGGCGAATTATCTTTTGTGTGTTTGTATCGCGTGAACGCATTTTGTATAATAGGGAGCGTAAGGAAAAATCTTTTCTGCGTTGTATCACGGTGCTCGCTCGCTCGCTCGCTCGCTTAACTGAAATATGTAGCTAGCTGATCTTGCTTTCGGAATTGAAGGCCAAACCACTTTGTAAGTGAAAAGAAGCTAAATACATCCCCGGGGGGGACTCCCATATAAAAAGGATGGAGATGCTCCTAGGGAATTTTGAAAGAAAAAACCCCTAATAAGAGGTACCAAGTTCCAGTTTTATGGGCGTGGCTTCAATTATTTTTTTTGTCACATTATCTCCTGTCACATTTTTTCGACTCGGCACTCTAAAAGTTACCTCCAGAGCTCCCGTTGGGGACCGTTTGAGGCTGAACAACCAAAGGGGTACCAAATCTGCAGTTTTGACCCCTAAATCAAAAGGTGCGACGAGCACCCCCGTCGGCTTTTTATAGGGGAATGCTCCCTGGGAATACATGAGTTGGCTGCCGAAAGCTACGTTGATACTAAATTTGTTGGATAGTGGACTTACTGCACGGATACTGGGAAATTTAGGAGCTTTACAGAAAATGAAATTGTTCGAAGGCTAACACCAACCCTTTTGACATCGCATAAAATAGTTAATGTATGACCTCGGGCCGGGCCAAATTTCAGGCCTCCAGCGACCGAGCATGCAAAGATTTAGTAGTCTCAATCTGAAGAGATCAGGCGTACCGGGCACTTATAATGTACCAGTTATTCGCCTACCAATTCCAGTGACAGAGATAGATTAATCGCCATAACGAATTTGAAAAGCTGAGCCTTGTAGCAGAAAGCATTTATTTAATCATTGACGACTTGTTTGCTCAAACGACAGGATAATCCTTGAAATTCACATGGGCAATTTAAGGAAAGAATCATTTGTCTTTTTGGTACCGTGAATATTACGTTTACGATACAAACGTGATAACATGGTTTTTGGAGGTGACTTCATTAAATGAAATGTTGATGTTCCACTAGCCTGCTTGCCGGCCGTGCACTGTTTTGCTCTAAAACGGAAGAAGTAACGTTTTTGGCGTGAAAGCAAATATAGGACGTGTGCATGCAGTCTAATGTTCGACTTGGTGACTTTCATTTTAGTATGATGATTCTTTTTCGTTATTTTAGGTTATTGTGATGCAGATCAAAGATGTGCACGTTATCTTTCACGTGCTGGTGACTTGGTTTATTCAAAAGAGTGGTAAGTATACTCATAAGACCAGTGAAAGTGTACTTTTTGTAAAGAAATACATTTTTTACAAATGATAGAACTCAATTGTTATTAGTCAGTAGCTGGTCAGTAGGGTTTGTGACTAACCGCGTCAATAGGCCAAATGATTGGAAGGGTACTAGTTTGCAATGGAGGCTTATGCGAGAATATCATTAAAACGAGGTTAATGTTATTTGCATTTGAAAAAAATCCCTGCATTAGCCTCAGTTCCAAGCTAGTTCCAGTCCAATACCGAGAATACAAAAAAATTGCATAGTTATGAATCCTCCGTAGGAAAAAAGATGGCAACTGATACATTTACCCATAGTTCTTAGCGCACGAAAACCTTAAAAACGTTCATAAAAACGTACAGAAACGTTACAAAATCTTCAAACCTAGGCTACTTAATGTCCTTAGCACAGGGACAAACATTGTAAAAATTTGGCTTCCTTTGTGTCTTTTAGGCTGTGTTAGGTTCGCAAGGCATTGTGGTAAAATGTACAGCCGCCATCTTTTTTCCTACGGTGGATTCTAACTTGCATCGCTTTTGCAAACTTAGCAGTTGCGACGCCTTTATACAAGTTTGAGATTCTCACTGTTGTTTACTTGAACAAAGTTAGGAGTACGATAGTAGGATTTACCTAACGCGACCACATATATAGCTGCTATTAGTACTTTAGCATAGATTTTGACACTGAAATGCACAAGAAAACTCAATTTTTTTTTCTAAGACCAAGAGATTATCGAGACACTTGTTTTCTTTTACATTCCTTATTTTCCCTTCCGTCAGGAAACGGTTCTTTCCATAAAGATGTCCTAGTTGAAATAACTGTATGCAAAAGCGTAATCATATTTTTAAAAGCCGTGGTCTGCTGTGCTAGCGAGATTGCGCGCGTGAGTGTTCGCTTCAGCGACGGAGCCTACAACGACAACAGCAAATCCGAGAGAGGAATGGGGGGTATGGAAACTATTTAACAAGAAGACTGAAGACAAATCCAAGCGTATTCAAAACACAATATTTTTCTCTCTCAGTTGGCAAGCATCTTCTTGTTGCTTACTGGGGCCAGAACAGTTCAGGAGGGAAGTTTCCCCAGAATCCTGAGAAAGATCTCAAGGATGTCTGTGCAGAGAGAAAATACGACATTATAGTGATTGGATTTGTGGTGACATTTTTTGGAAAGAACAATAAAGGTAAGTATCCCTAATAAATATTGTTAAATCTTTAATCAAGCTAAAGCTAGGGAACCATAAGCAGCATAACTACCAAAGTTTAAAAGAAGGCGTGAAAGTCACTCTCTAAATTAAATAAATAAATAAATTAACTTTGTTTAACGAAGGTAACACACAACAGTCTTACGACTGACAAACCCGTAGCCCTCGAATTCCCCATCGAATTGGGATTTAGAAATGTTGATTTTTGTGGAGGGAGGAAAACCGAAAAACCCGGAGAAAAACCCTCAGAGCAAGGCGAGAACCAACAACAAACTCAACCCACTTATGACACCGGGTCCAGGATTTAAACACGGGCCACATTGGTGGGAGGCTAGCGCTCTTACCACTGGGCCGCCCCTGCTCCTCTATTGCTAAATGTTTATTTATATCCATGACAGGGTTTTTTTTTAACCAATATTTTTTTCTCGACATTTACTTTGTCCTGTCAGTAATCTGTTTTATTGACACTAAGCCTGCAACGTCTTGATCATTACATGCTGTATTTTAATTGGAGCTCCCGTGCGCGCAAAGGGTGCGAGCTGAGTACCACAGGTAAGGAAATCTGGTAGCCAATCAAGCTAAAAACAATTCGTTGTCCCTTGACTGTCCGTACGTACGCATGTACTTCAATTACGCAAATGTACCGTGAATTTTCAAGGCCTTAGTCTGGGCTAAATTTATTTATTTCTCATAGCAAACATAAACGTGCATGACTGAAATACCAGTGGATCTCTTTCTTGATCTTCTTCTTTATAAGAGTGAACGTATCAGAGTTGGATGAGAAAATTATTTAGTTTCTTATCGACTACCATAATAAGTTGTAGGTTTTACATTAAATTGTTAACGCCTGATGTATTTACCGTGTTTTTAAATAAAGATGATGATGATGATGATGAAGTTCAGAAAGTAACGACCCCCGCCCCCCCTCTCCGTCTGTTAAGTAACGGCCTTTTGAAAGTAATGACCTCAAAGGCAACTTTAGGGATTCTGTTTAAGATGACAGAATGCTCTGATATGTTATTAAATTATCCTTTCCCCAATGCGGCAAGTATAGCAAGTAAGAAATTAAACGACTGATTGTGAAGGTGAATCAATCAGCATGACACGAGCGTGGGACAAAGAAAAATTCTGAGTCCCCGACAGGAATCGAACCCATGACCTCCCGAACACCGGGCGGGCGCTTTATCCACTGAGCTACGAGAACTCATGGAGAGCGAGGTCATTTAACTGAGTTCATATATGATAGGTGTCCTGCATACTGCTAGGATCAACGCTATCGAAGTCATCGTGAGTAGTGATAAGTTAATAAAGATGGTGAAATTTAAGCTCGGTAATGAAATGTGAAGGTGAATTAATCAACATGACCTCGCTCTCCATGAGTTCTCGTAGCTCAGTGGATAAAGCGCCCGCCCGGTGTTCGGGAGGTCATGGGTTCGATTCCTGTCGCGGACTCAGAATTTTTCTTTGTCCCACGCTCGTGTCATGTTGATTAATTCACCTTCACATTTCATTACCGAGCTTAAAATTCACCATCTTTATTAACTTATAAACGACTGATTGTATAGACGCACGCAAGGACTGACACCATTTGCCAGCGAAACAAGCAAAAACGTTTTTACTCTCTTGAGAATTTTACATGTTCAGGTATTAATGTTTGCAGTCAAACAAGGGTTGCCAGCTCCCGTCAAATCTTGCATTGAGTGTTTTACTGAATTTTCTTTTGGTGTTTACCGAGTTTGTCAATTTCCATCACAGATCAGATGCCCGAGGTGAATTTTTCTCTCCATTGCTGGGATCCTGCCTCACCCGCGCACCCAAACCTTTACAAGTGTCCAAAAATCGAAGAAGGCATTTTGGCTTGCCAGAAAGCAGGAAAGAAAGTTCTTATCTCGCTTGGAGGAGCCACTGGAAACAACGACCTTAAGGACGACCAAACCAAAGATCTTGCTAAAAATCTGTGGGATTTGTTTCTTGGGGGAAAGGAAAGACCTGATATTCGACCATTTGGAAGGTAGGGGAAAATTTTAAATTTAAAATAAACCTTCTTGCTCTCAGATCAGTGTTCAATTAATGACCTGGAAAAAAAACTAATTAAAGATTACTTTTCTATTGAGTGTCCCAAAACCAAATCCAAAGTAATTTACTCTGGCCGGTGATAAGCGACAAAACCAATCAGTTGTTCGGAAAGACGAAAAGATGCCACAGGTTTTTCTTTCGATGAGACTACTTTAATACAAATCAAAGCTTTTACAGGCACAGCTTACATGTTCTCTGCAGCTCTGGTGTAACAAATAGCGTATCACGTTACTCACAAATTGTTTTCACTAGGGTAGGGAAAGGCTAAATCGCGTTGATGTTTTCACTCCCTGGACGGGTATGATGGGTCCTAACAACAGTGAACCAATCACATGGACATGTAGACTGGGCAAAACGCAGTAACGTGTGATATGTTTAACTTCTAATTGGTTTTATTTCTGACTGGATGAAAAAAAGAAAGCGATTGGTTTTAAGCCAATCGCTAAACGTAGTGTTTGCAAACAAAAGCCAACGCTAATTACTTTCGACACTCAAATGAAAACCGCTCTAACATTCATTTCTTCCCAAAAGTGCAATCCTTGACGGCGTCGACTTGGACATCGAAGACCACAAATCAGGCGGCTACGCTCAGCTTGTCAAAAGTCTTCGAGAACTGGAGAAAACAGCAGGAGCCAAAAAGTACCTCATTACAGGGGCTCCTCAGTGTCCATTCCCTGATGCCTCTCTGGGCCCCAAACCGGGCACTGCCTTGGGTGACCAGGGCGCCGAGTTTGATCATGTCTATGTCCAATTCTACAACAACTTCTGTCACACTGGCGATGAAGCGCAGTTCTATCCAAATATGGATAAGTGGCTTGAATTTGCAGCGAATGCAGCTCAAGCAAAGGACGGCTTTGCCATTGTCCTCAAGAACAGAAAAAGATCTATGGGAGCAGGACCCAAGATATTCGTTGGTATGCCGTCAGCTACCGGTGGCGCCGGGGATCCCAAGTTCTACAGGAAACCCGAGGAAGCGGCGAAGATTTATGAGGTATGTATGCCAAGTTAGAAGAATAAAATGATTTATAAGGCATATGTGCTGTCCAATTCTATCCTTAGAATATGAAATTCTCTGGGGACCTGCGAAGAGAAGACTAAAGCGTACCCATACCAGGAAAATTTAATTTATCTTCTAAACGGCTAGGAAGAGCGAGTGAATATTTACAATGCAATACTTTATTTAGACACGTCACGCCTAAGAGCTGTACAAGCTCGTTCAAAATACCTACGTGTATTCTTAAAATACAAAGATTTACGTAATTTACAAGTTATAAAATCTAAAACATTAAAAATTTACGATCATCTGATACACACCTAATTAATTGCATGTATTAACTAATCGAAAACACTAAGAATTAGATATATACAGAGAAATTTAAAATCCTAACAAAATAACGGTGGAGTAAATAAAGGTCTAATATTCTTAGTTTACTCTTAAAATGGGCAACATTGATGGCCTGTTTCACATTTGAAGGCAGACTGTTCCAGAGCTTCGTACTGATGTACATGTAAGTAAATGACTTCTTCATAAAGTTGAGGTTAAACTGTTAGGCGCACATAAATTAACGCCATTACCTCTAAGATTATATAGCGTTTCTCTGACGCTAAAAAAGTCCTTGATGTACTTAAGACCGTTGTTATTAAGACATTTATGAAACAGGATAAGAGATTGCTGTTTTCTCCTGTGCTCCCAGAAGGAGGGGACTACAGTATTCTCAATGTGACAAGATAAAAGATTTATAAACCCTTAACATTACATTGCTAGCTAGGCACAAAACGCCTAATTTGCCTGAGAGCACCACTTTTGGAGTATACCTTATGAAGCTGTTGAGAAATGTGTTCTTTTGAAATATCATAAGCATATATTTGAGAAAATCACACGTGCCAGTTGTCTAGTTCCAAATTATTACTTTTGTTTTAGGTCTCGTCCACACGTGTCCGGATATTTTTGAATCCGCAACTTTTTCTTTCCGGATTCAAAAATTTCTCCGTCCCCACGTAGCGTTTTCAAATCGAATTCGCCTGTCCACGCGCATCCTATGGTATACGGATTCACTCTAGAGAAACTAGTCCTACACGTTGTGTGGCCAGATTGGTTTATTGTTCGGTAAGAGACTGGACACGATTTTGCCACGTCATCGGCGTCCACACGTTATCAGATTCGTTGCAGATTTTTTTTTTTTTTTTTTCCACTCTGGAGAGCGGATTTAAAAATATTCGGATTCGCTGCCAAAGTCGCCGGGTGCGTGTGGACGGAAGCCGTATCCGGAAAGAAAAAGTTGCGGATTCAAAAATATCCGCATACGTGTGGACGGGGCCTCAAACTGATCTCCATTTTTGTGAGTAAATAATCGAACAGAATAACACATAGAACATAGGAGGGTTTATGAAAACGTTTTATGACAGGATATGAAAACCAAGCCAAATTTTGGTGGATTCATGCTATGGGATGCCGCCTGGGATCAACAAAATGTCATCGAAGGCAAGGTATACAGTGACCACATCGCAGACATTATGAGCAGGAGTGGGGGGCCCTCAGGGCCAACCACAGCTCCAGGCACCGGAGCTGCCTCCACACCGGGTGGTTCAACACCAAGTGGGTCGACTCCAAGTGGATCGACACCAGGGGGCTCAACGCCTACTCCACCCAGTCCTGGAGGAGGTGGAGATGCTGGTATGCTCATTTTATCTTACTTATAATTACTTTGAAATTAAGCTATTAGCAATGTATTCATATGTCAGGTAATATCTTCTGTTCTCGGGAAATGCAGTCAAGCAGCTGCGCTCAGTTGAATCTTCAAATGTGCAGTTACTGTCACCAAGCAACTCGTAAGCAACCTGCACGGGGGGGGGGGGGGGGGTAATCTTAGTTTCCTCAGATACAGCGAAATTCCAAAGGTAACGACCTTGCGAAAGTACGTACTTTTCTTAAATAACTATTGAATTAAGAACTGTATATAATTATAGAATTTAACTTAACGGTTGTTAAATTTCGAAAATAGCTGGCTTTCTGCCAATCCCGAGAGAATTTTTCACTGAAATATTTATTGTATGTACATGTAAATATTTGCCACGAGTGGCGGGGACCATGTACGATATAACATTTGGCTTCTTGTAAGTAACGAACCCCAAACCAGTCACTGAACGTTTCAATTAAATGAAACGATGGGAAAAGCCCTGTAAATATTATTATAATTCCCAACCAACGCAACGATACCTTTGGCTCTGCAGTATATGAGACACAGGGCGTCCTTACCTGGGTAAATCATTAGTGCAATTTAATTCTGGCATTTGAACTGAACTCCATCACTTAAACTTTACCAGCAACAATATCCACGGTCTCCTTTTTAGTTTTGTTATCTAATTAACCACAAGTTCGGTGCAGAGCGTTAAGCGTGAACTAAAATGGAGGTCATTTTGCTTGTTTATATAGATATCATAAGCTGAAAATAGAAATCAGCGCAGCCGATTCTGTAACGTTTAGATAAGCTTTTTGGTACCAAGAGACCATGATCTCGTTTTCTAGAAAAGTGCTGACTTAAGGTGGCTCAAAACAGTTCCCAGCACGTTTCAAGACGTATTTTTTAATGTGTTATTATAACCACTCTTTATCTGTTGATGCTACAATCGTGGCATCAAAAAACCACCTAATCATTGGTGAGCACCCTAGTGTCATTTTCGCGGCACAATAGGTTGCCATAGTAAAAGTGTAAGGTAAAGTCTGCATACGAGCCAAATGGCCCATCAGGCCGGAGCTTATCCCGGTTTCTGTAGCATGAAGCGACTAGGAGTATTTCTACTCCCCCCTGGATGGGATGCTAGTCCATCGCAAGGTTACCCTCAGCATTAAGTTCGCCGGTACCCATTTATACACCTGAGTGGAGAGAGGCACTGTGAGAGTAAAGTGTCTTGCCCAAGAACACAACGCAATGTCCCCGGCCAGGGCTCGAACCCGGACCGCTCGATCCGGAGACGAGCGCACTAACCATGAGGCCACCGCGCCTCCCGATAGTAAAAATGTGACCTGCTAAAAACACCCTTAATTTAAGCTTTAAGTACTTATATTTCAAAAACGGCACGGTGAAACCGTTTTAATTTTCTATCATCTTATTTTGATGCAATTTGTGTCGAAGTTTAAAAGAATTCTGTAGATGGGGTTCAGAGCCACCTTGCATTTTGAACATTTAATGTCCGAGACAAGCGTTGGAAACCTGCACTGTTGCTTACTTTTTGGCCTGTTTACTTTTTTGGTGTTTTTAAGCCTAAGGAAAGTAATTTTCCGTAGTTTTTTGGGACAAATATTGTAGATCAGATAACTTTAAATATTACTGATACCTTCATTGCATGAGATCTATACTTGAAATCAACATTTATGTCAATATATATTTGTTGATCTCTAAAGATTTCTGTAAAGGAAAAGAGGATGGAGATTACGCAGATCCGGATAACCCCTCAGGATACATCACCTGTTCTGGAGGGAAAGCTTACAAAAGATCTTGCGCAGGTGGACTTGTGTGGAATGCAGAAAAAAAGATCTGCGACTGGCCGTATAACGTGAAAGACTACAAGCCACAGGACACAGAGGGCTCGCGGGCGCAGAAAGGAACTAGAATCGAGGTATTGAGACGAGCAAGCCTGGAAGCGAACCAACGAACACATAAATGAAGGAAGAGAGGAACACACTCGAGTAAACCAGTAAATGAGCCATCGTCAGTCGAATGAACGAACGAACGAACTAACGAATAAAAACATGAATGAATGAACGAACGAACGAACGAACGAACGAATTAACAAACGAACGAAGCTAACTTAACTAAGAGGCACACAAAGCCAACTTAATTTTCCGACCCTGTTTATCCATGTTTGTTAGAGTAAAAAACAAACATGAGAAGAATGAATAGCCCAAGGTAAATTTCACATTTTGTGTTGTTGAACAAAGCATGTGAATTACACAAGAGGTAAAACATTTTTCACTAGAGCTAATCAAATTTGTATTGCAAACAGCATGCGAAAATAATTGCTTTGAAAAATAGCTTTAATTTGAGGAGGCGTTCTTTCTTAGACTACACAAGCGAGATCAGTGGAACTCAGTGATAGCGATAGGAACCGAACTTACTGTTGGGTAGAAGGTTCATTGAAAAAAAGGGCGGAATTGTTAATTTTGTTTCTAGAGGGAAAATTCACAAGATTTATATCCGAAGAACTACGCATGTTTAGGAGTTGGCCTAACGATTTCCAAAGCGTTGATCGAAGGGCTGCAAAAGAGTGGAGTCAGAGTTGTGAATTCACCAGGGGAGGAAATGACGGGCGATGACTATTTCATCTCCAATTTTACTTGCCTTTGAACAGTTCAAGAGATTCGAACGAATGGGAATTTCCGTAAAGCAAATATATCGAGACTACCGCAAATCTGATAATTTAAATGTTTTCAGCGTCGAGATCGATATTCGGCTTGTCAGTGGCTTGAGTTGAGCAATCTTAGCATTACTCATAAAGTGCCCACACAATGCAAACCCTTTAGTTACTCGAACTTTTGTAAGATAACTCATTTGGTAAATGAATTAGAAAATTACAAACGCGCGCACGCTAATTTGCACTGCAGTGCAAATTAGAAACTTGGCCTGTTTTAAGCCAATTTAGTGAGAATATCATGAAAATTTATGTCGAAATTCACTTCCCCGTAGCAGAGTAAACTCTCTGCTAATTGCTTCTATTGTAGAAGTAACCTTCTAATTATCTTAAATGAGCCCACTGACCAGTAATTTAGTGTCCTGACGTAGTTATAATAAACTAGTTAATTTGTTAGCACTCTTAATTATCCATTAATTGCTTGCTATACTATGTATTTCGCAATACAACCTAATGACGTTTATTGATGTCATTACAAAAGGAGGTTTGCCCTTGAAAATCAAAGGGTGTAACCTGGCATAACACTCTTATGACGTAGAAATTAAAGGTGTTGTGTTTGTGTGAGTGGCCTAATTACAAAGATTCCGCCAATGAGCTCGCGGTCTATAAAAGAGGAGTTATAGTGACTTTCATTATTCTGGAAATCATCCTGATCCTGAATTCACCAAAAACAAGGACATGGAGTTGGTAAGAAAATTTAAACAGTATCTGGCCCAGGAGAAACGCGGGACCTCATCGCAGAAGTAGGCCACAGCTAAAGGCAAGGAAAGCGAAATGAAGACGCTGGCATGTCCAACACTGGTTGACGAACGGTGTAGATCCTGCAGCGAGTCCGACGTCACTGCAAAGAGAGAGCAAGAGCGTAAAGAACAGCGGAAGCATTCCTCTGACAGAGCAACAGTCAGAAACCGAACTCAGACTATATCCTGTAGCAGTTACTTCGAAGACGACGCCGCTACCATGAAAGGCCGAGTGTTGACTGAAAATGCCAAAGATTTAAGCCCAGAACAATTGCTCGCCCTGGAAATGGACATCTTCAAGCCTTTGGATTTCTACGAAATCTTGTTCGACAAATTGAAAGCTGAAGATAATGCCGTGGCCGACCGAGGAATCAGTTCATATAATTGATCACTGCTCATATTAGGGGTCCGATTAGAGCATTTGACCTCTCTCTAAGGTCGCTCAGTATTTTGACTGATTATTTGTCAGCGAACTGAACCGTTAAATAAATACGCCTTAATCCTTGATTATTCATATTGTCATCCCGCCTTGTTATATTTATTTATTGCTCATTTTCAATTAGTATTCTTGTACAACTGACGATGGATGATGTTTCATCCGAAACATGTTTTGTTGTAAGATATGGATTTCTTTCTTTTATCGTGGGCAAAAATTTATTTTAGAGTTAAGTACGTACTAAAGGGCTCGCAAAGTAAATACAACGTAACTTTTCAAACTGTAGTCACTAAATATATTCAGTTATTGGCTGGCACAAACGCGAAGCAACTGGAGATGATTGTTGTTATTGCTGAATGTTTATAGTGGTCAGTGTGCAATTAGACACGGAAAGCAATAAATTTGTATTTGTTGGTTTATTAAGAGCCCCTGATCTAGCCGAAATTAATAACATGTATCTATTTGTATGGAAGATAACGTTGCTTTTTTGATAATGTCAATTTGTATCATGAATGTATGGTTAATTAAAGCATTAATGATCAATACTCATTGTAGTCGATGGTCCGAATCTTTCTGCAATATTTATGGGGATATTGACCAAGCTTGTTCGGTCAGGATGGCTGAATATTGGCCAAGTTCATTTTGTGCGTGTTTATGGACGGAGTCGAGGTCCACAAGCACGCAAAAGAAAAAAAAAGAACGAGGCCAATATCCAGCCATCTTGACCGAACAAGCTTGGTCAACGAGCTTTTCTTGCGGGACACAGCGAGTAAAAGAAAATTTTAAACTTTTATTTGCTAAAAAAGTTAAAAACAAAAGTGAAAGTGAAGAATGATCATCGCGGTTAATTTTCCAATTTAAGCAATTGGAAAGAAGAAGCCTGAAAAAAAGCAGGGCTTCAACGGGATTCGAACCCGTGACCTCCGCGATACCGGTGCGATGCTCTACCAACTGAGCTATGAAGCCACACATTGGGACCGCGATCGCGGAGGTCACGGGTTCGAATCCCGTTGAAGCCCTGATTTTTTCAGGCTTCTTCTTTCCAATTGCTTAAATTGGAAAATTAACTGCGATGATCATTCTTCACTTTCATCTACAATCGCAGTTCATATATGAATTATTTCATATAAACTTCACATCATTTCACTCCTCACGGGAAGATATGAACTCAACTAATTGACCTCGCTCCCATGGCCCAATGTGTGGCTTCATAGCTCAGTTGGTAGAGCATCGCACCGGTATCGCGGAGGTCACGGGTTCGAATCCCGTTGAAGCCCTGATTTTATCAGGCTTCTTCTTTCCAATTGCTTAAATTGGAAAATTAACTGCGATGATCATTGTTCACTTTCATCTACAACCGCAGTTCATATATGAATTATTTCATGTAAACTTCACATCAAAGTTAAAAACACTTAGCGATAAATCACGAAACATTTTGGTAACAAAAACTGCTTTAAGTTTTAGCGGGCCGTACAGTAGATTACGACCCGCTAAATTGACCAATCACAGCGCGCATACTAACTGAGAGATATAATAAATATAGATTATTGACCAATAGTGAGGTCAAGATGGCTGGATATTAGTCAATTTTTGTGTGTGTTTATGGATCGAGACGGCGTTGAGGTCCATAAACACGCCAAAAAGACCAACATCCAGTAAGAAAGGGCCAATATTCAACTATCTTGACCGAACAAAGCTTTGGTCAATTATATGCAGAGTGGTCAGTCCATTTTCTAGCGGGACACAGCGAGTAATCCCGACTGGGCAGGATAGAGCTATCTTGCCCGCTCTGGCAGCCAATCACAGCACAGGATTCGCTTCATTTGCCCACTCACGGAGCTAGCCATATAATAAGTTCAAATTCTACAGAACTCCTGGCACGCCTTATTGCGTCCAAAGACTGAGGGAAACTCTTCCTGTTCTTTAGTAGCATAGAGATTGCAAAGTCCTTTCCTTGACCAGCAGTCATCCTCTGTGTGGCAAGGATTGTTGTAGAACTGGACAAAGACGTGAAAAAACTCGCTGCCCTGTTCAAGCAACGTTTTGCCCTCTTCAAGACCCAAAGATTCAACAGGAAATACACACTGAGGAGCCCCTGTGATGAAGTGGATTTGGTTGCATCTACGTTTTCCAACTGTCGAAAACTTTTGACAAGTTGACCCTAATTTCTTGTCTTCAATGTCCAAGTCGCTGCCGTCAGTGATTGCACTTTCGAGAAAATGAGTAAAGATGAATGTTAATTCAAACCTTGAATGACTCTATTCTCAAAAGTAAGAGCTATAAGATATTTTTTCAGTAAAGGGAAACGAAGTAATAAAATGTTCTTATTTCCTCCGCAAATGCGTCAATAAAGGACAAAAGAAAGAACGCTTGTGTCACTGGCTCTCTGATCCTTCCAACGTGTCAGACGTCCCAGCAATTGTCTATTCTTTTATTTTGTTAGTTTTATTAAGTCGCAAAAGCAACAGCAACTAATGAGAACATCGCCAAACGAGAACTTTGATGTGAAGTTTAACGAGGGTCCCCCTTCAGGTGAGCTTAGTAACATTCTTAGCTGTCCTTTGCGAAATAACAACGCGATATGAACAAATTCTGTGCAAAATTTTTACGAAGAAAGTTAAAAACGGCGACTGAATTTTGCCATGTTTCTGTCTTCACATATTCAGCTCGAGCGAAAAACAATTTCTATATATTTACTAAAGCATTGTGTGTTCTTAGATAAAATGATGTTTCGTCATTTAAAAATTGACGCCTCATGCACCTGAGAGATGACAAACACATTTCTTTCAAATTTGTCGCCTCTTATCCAGTTCTTATCTATGTATCCATTTCCTGTTTGAACACCGAGAACAAGAAGGTTTGTTTCAAGTAGAAACTTTAATTTTTCCTAACCTTCCAAATGGCCGTATATCAGGCGTACCTTTTCCCTCTAGAAACAAATCCCACAGATGTTGAGCAAGGACTTCTGCTTGTTTGTTATTAAGTTCATTATCCTCCAAGCGAGATGAGAACTTTCTTTCCTGCTTTAATTTCTGGCAAGCCAAAATGACTTCTTCGATCGTCGGACATTTGTAAAGGCTTGGATACTCGGGCGATACTTCATCCCAGCAGTGGCTAGAACGATTCACCTCGGGCATCTGATCTGTGATGGACATTAACGAACCGTAAAGACAACAAAATAACAAGATCACTTGAAAATCGAATAGATTTAATCCACTCTTGTTTGATCCTATCCCGAAGGGGAGGTTACTCAACGAAGCTTTTTAGTGGGAAGCTCGCCCCGAGGTACAAACTCTTACCCTTTGTGGCAAAAAAGGTAACTCCTTCATGCAGACATAAAATAGTTTCACATACCTACAGTAAGCTTTTATCCTTAACAGTACTGTAGAAATCTTTTTACCCCCCCCCCCCAAGAAGACGCACCAGAGCATTTCTGCACTAAAAAATCCTCAAATCGATTTTTAGTTAAACCAACAATGAGCGTTCACATCTTCTAGTTATTAATATACCTGTACGAGATATTTTAAAAAGCCTTTTAAATACCTAGATGACAGTTTTTCCTATAAGAAGTATTGCCCCCACGTGGGACCATAGATACTCTTACCTGAACCTCTTAGAAGCCTACCAGCTGTGTCCTGCAAAAACATTTCCCCGAAAGCCATATTTTACTTCGCTGATGCAATAGCTTTAAATCTTTATACCCACAACTACGGGTGTGACTAAAAGTGGGACGCGGACTTGGGGACTGGGACGTGGGACTTGGGACTCGGGGACGTGGGGACCTGGGGACTCGGGGACGTGGGGACTCGGGGACGTGGGGACGCGGGGACGCGGGGACGCGGGGACGCGGGGACGCGGGGACGCGGGGACGCGGGGACGCGGGGACGTGGGGACGTGGGGACGTGGGGACGCGAGGACGTAAGGACGTGGGGACGTGGGGACGCGGAGACGCGGGGACGCGGGGATGTGGGGACGCGGGGACGTCGGGACTCGGTGTCGCGCGGGGACTCGAGGACGTGGGACGTAGGGACTGGAGGACGTGATAAACAAGCAAAAACCTGATTTTTGCGCTGAATTTGTAAAATACGATTCTCGACGGTCAAGTGAAAGGTAATATATGCTGGAGAGTTTGTCAGCTGACCAGTAGCTGATGATTTCCAGCGTCCATGGTGCGGCCTTGCCCATTTTACCATGAGAGCTCTGGGTACTGAGAATAGTTTCAACGCAGGAGGTCTTAATCGTCGTGGGCAGCCATGGGGGACCTTCCTGGTAAGTAATTGTGTTTTCTTGTCAATCCTTGAACATCCGTGCCGTATCCTTCCTAATTTCGATGGTAATGTTTACTTCAGGAAAACCGTTGTCCAAAAAATGTATATTTCTTCCATTTTCATTCCTAGAATGTGAAGGTGCAGATACTTCTCGTAATGATCTCGACCTGGAAAGTGAGTGGGAATTGAAGAAAAGTACATACTAAGAATCTGAAGAAAGGCACAAAAATTACTCTTCATAGCTTTCACATTTCATTGCTAGTGACGCTAAACAACACTGGAAAAAACGGAAAGGTGGTACGTGATTGTGATATGCCTCACGAGTACAACAAACAAAATGTCTGTTGCATCGCGGTCAGGTCTTAAACTACAACACGGACATTTGATAAAGGAGAGCTATAACACATAGTGCCAAAGGTCAGAATTTATCTAAGCTATGTATGTGGTACTGGCTCGAAGTTTTCAGTTGATGAACAAATCAGGCTAATGCGAGAGCAGATAAGCAAATTTTAGTCCTACCGTGCCAAACAAGTTGTCGACACTTTTCCGTTTTAAAAATTTGCTTGCGTCATTTATTCAACGGTTGACCAAAATATCTTGAGTCAAAATGATATGTTAATTTTAATATTAATGTCATTTAATGTTATCCGTTCTTTTTTGAGGGAATGTCATTTCATCTAGTGTGATGAGATGGTTTGTTACGATTCAGTTTGAAAACCGATTAAACAGAGCTATTCTTAATCTGAAGTAAAATAATTATGAGCGATGAATTATGAATACTTACGAACCTCACAGTGCTTCATGAAACACAAAATTCATTACTCATAAGATTTAATAGTTAGGGTTAGGGTAAGGGTTATTGACATATCTGTAATGACTCTAAGTCAACAAAAAGGGAGAAAATTGATCCAAAAAAATATACTTTTAAATTTATAAATGAGGATCAATGGACCTTGGAAAGATGATCAAGATCTTCAAAAGGCTTTACAACTAAGTTTAGAAGAGTGTTCTCTTGACAATAGGTACGCTATTTTTGAGAAATCGGTTTCTTGTTTGTGTAACATGACAAACATAAGTTAAATTCAAATCTTTTGCAGTATTATTAATTGTATTCTAGGAAAAACTGATGGGTTATAACAGTACGGATGGTCCAAAAAAGGTTCATAAATTGATGCAAACATCTATGGGGCGCCGTACTGGACAGTATTACGAACATTTCTTAAACATGCTCAACTCCTACTTAGCGTGACATACTTTATATTCTGTATGGTCATTGTCATATAACCATGCCAAAATCTAAATAAA
This sequence comes from Orbicella faveolata, assembly GCF_042242905.1. NCBI lineage: Eukaryota > Metazoa > Cnidaria > Anthozoa > Scleractinia > Merulinidae > Orbicella > Orbicella faveolata. The sequence continues at coordinate 29,411,856 of NW_028301547.1, read as the reverse complement.
GATGCTCAACTTATTTTATATTCTGTATGGTCATTGTCATATAACCATGCCAAAATCTAAATAAAGATGCTCAACTTACATTACATTCTTTCTGGTCTTTGTCTTATAACCATGCCCAAATACACTTATATCAAACATTCTAAACTTCCAGCGTATGCAGCATGGTATGATGCACCGCGGGCTTGTTATGGCAAATACGTCACCAGATCTCCCTCGGCCACTACAAGACCGCCATGTTAGATGCTTTTACCACGTGATTTCCCAGAAGCGTTATCAAATATCGCTCGTCAGGCAAGATCATTACTGCAAAATTTCAATGATAGTAATGTGCAACCTATTGAACAACCAATGTTGGGTCAAAGGCCTCGTGAATCGGGAATACTGTCGACGAGAACGCCATCATCAAGTCAGACTGTGAATGTGAACAACACAAGTATCAGAAATGTGGAAAGCACAGCGGTGGCCGCACAGTTACGGAACTTATTTCCGACTGTTGGTAAAAGATCATTTGGTGGCAAGTCGTCCAATAGCAAACGTGTTAAAGGTAAGAAGCCTCCAGCCAAAAAAGCAAAGAAAGATGTAGTACATAAAGATGTCGTTCTTCTTCCTTCTCCTGACACGAAGTCAGTGCCTACCCACCAGACGCGATGTCGGTTAGAAAACAACGGATTTGTTGTACATGCATTTTCAGTGGACAAGTCCCTGCAGGAAGAAGACCTTCGAGCTCAAATTATAGAGTTGTTCCCACCCCTTGCAGAAACAGACTTTGAATTTGTAAAGTCCTGTTACGGTCAAATAATTACACCAAAATTAGCCACTGGTGGAAATTTTTCAGCTTCACGTGTTCATGGCCTTGCTGGACAAGAGAGCATATACATTCGACCAGAATGTGATATTTCTGCTAGTCTCAACAGTGACACTGATAGCCCTTCCCAGAGTCCTGATCATGATCCAAGAGGTGGAAATCCAAGCCCAAGTTCACCCCTTCCTGAATAGGTGGAAATTGCTGATGATGGTGAATGTAGTGGCTTGACAAATGTTTTATACCTTTCAACTGTCGCCTTATCCAGCAGTGCAACAAATCGAGGGGGGCTGGATCAGTTAGAAGATATGTTCCCTGGAAAAAGCACCAGCATACTGCAGAATGCCCTAACCTGCCATGGGAGTGTCAGCCGGGCTGCTCTTTTCCTCTCCTCCCAAAATCTCCCTTTTGAGAGTGACATTGGTGAGGACGATGATGATAGCCTTTTGGAGCCTGTTTTTTCCCCAGCAAATGAAAAAGCATATTCCCTGGATACAGTGTTAAAGGAATTTCAGAAAGGTTTGAGTACCCAGAAAGAAAAGCTCAAAGTTGACGAAGATGATGTATTCAATGATGCTATGGCATACTATAAAGATCCCAGCTTTGATCCTACAAAGCGCCTAAGAGTCCTTTACACAGGACAGCCAGCTTTGGACACAGGTGGAGTAACCAGACACTTCTTTAGCCAGCTTCTTCAAGTCATATCTCAGATGTTCTTTCCGGGCACCAATTACAAAAGTCCCATTTATAATGCTGACATTGTAGCTTCTGGTATGATGAAATACATTGGAACAATCATTGTGCACAGCATTTTGCTAGGAGGTCCTGATTTCCCTGTGTTTAGTCCTTCAGTTTATCGCTACCTAGCAACGGGGGATGTTGATACAGTAATGGATACACTGAACTATGGAGACTCTCGGAGCCTGTGAAAAATTTTATTGACAAGGTGTTGTACATGTATTTGTGCTTGCATACTAATAGTAATGTTTTGTCCCTTCCCTTTTTAAGTAGTTTGCTCTTTCAGTAAGTGCTAATATCTTTCAACAAGTGCTGATGACTAACAAAAGAGAAGTCAGCCTCCTTGTTTTATTCAGAGTTAAGGTGGACAGAGGGTGGAAAACATTCATAATATAATTTCTGGCCCAACCAGGTATGAGGAAACTGTAGACACACAAAGAAAGATAATGGCATCACTGTGCACTGTGTATTGAATGAACGTAAACTTGAACAGATTTATATCCTTAACAAAGGAAGGATTGACCAGGATTTTTCTTATTAACAGATTGCTCAGGTTGAAGATGTCGCCACACTGGACCAAGAAGAAGTGGCTAGATTTTTGTCAGAGTGTGGCATGTCGGTAGTTTTATCTGTAAGTCTTCAAAAGATAATAATAATAGAAAGTGATTTCTTTCAAATTTTTGATTTAAGGGAAGTACCTTTTTTCATTTTACAATAATAGTTTATTGAGTGTCCCCAGCTACCACAGCAGGTCTTTATACCCAACACTAAAATAACTGATTTTTTTTTTCAGAATGGCAACAAAATGAGGATCATCCATGGGATAATAATTCATGATGTCATAGGCCGACCCAAGATTGTTCTAGATCAGCTCGGAGAAGGACTGGCTGTACTTGGCTTTCGTGCTAAAATGGCAGAGTACCCTGACATGTTTGAGAAGCTGTTTGTGCCCAGCAGTGATAGTAGGTTGAGTGCAGCACAATTGGTTGATGTACTACAGTTTCCATCCGAGATGAGTGAAGATGACAGAACTGTTGCAAATTACCTTAAACAGTACTTACATAGGGCTGATATTCAAATGTTGGAAAATTTTGTCATTTTTGTCACTGGTTCCTCTGGTTTGCCCAACTTTGGACTAAGTAGAATCAATGTAAAATTTGACAATGTTCCTTCTATTTTTGCATCAACATGTTTGCTTTCATTAACTCTTTCAAATCACTTTGAAAGTGAAGAAAGTTTCAGTTTATTGCTGAATGCTGTCATTAGTTCTACAAAGAAATCCTTTAACTGCGTGTAATTCATATCCACCGGTTTATTCAGTCATGACATTGTAGTTAGCATGTAAATGTTAGAGTTCAATTCCTCACTTTTCAGAGGAATATTTTCCCACTGAAACGTCAATGGCATTTGTTGTTATTACATTGATTTTTTTAAGAAGTATTTCAGCCACATGTTATTGGTGACATTTATTGTTGTGCCCATTGAAATTTCTACATGTAGAACCCTAGTCCTTCAAGGTTTAATTAACAATTAAGATTTAACTTGATGTGTGAATTGCAGAAGTTCATGTGCAGGTATGACCATTTTTTAACTTTCATACTGTACTTTCACTGGCATTGACTATTAAAAGAGAATATTCAGGGAACATGCACTCACGAAACCACAGTGTTAAGTCATTTTCACCAGTAGTTCTGAGTTCTTTTGAAACTAGCTATCCTCAAATTCGGATTGATCAGGAAATGATGTTGTAGCTGTTCACAATGTTTGTTCATGAACAGGGAATACCTACATCCCCATGTAATTTACTTACTTGTACTGTTGCATGACAAACATCTATTTTTGTGTAACAGTGGAAAAAAATGACAAAGTGACAATAAATGTTGTGTTTTATTTGCCATTTTATGCTTCCTAAATTTGTAACTAGAGTCACTTAAGTCTCCACATAACCAAGGTACCTGTAGTTGTTTGCCATATCATATAAGAAATGCTTGTGGCAATTCATTATCAAAGGGTAATAATGTAATTTGTAAAAGATGCTATTGGGTGAATTTAAACATGAATAACTCAGTTGGAGTCCCTCAATACAGCAATACATGGACCTAACTGTCCTGCTTGTTTGTCTTTATAGGATCTTAGCTGTCTAATGATTACCTAGTGACCTGTTTTGGTACTGCTGATGCCAAAAACAACAACATTAATTAAGAGCCGATTCCTGTAAATACCGAGAATAGTCGCGAAATTTCGGATTTCTTCATATTTTATCCAAATAACCTCTAAGGTGAGTTGTTTTCGAAAATACCATTCAAAGGTCCTGAAGCGCTTTAGTTTTATCGAAATCGAGGAAAGTCCGAAAATCGCCATTTTAGTTGCCTGCCGCCGCCGAAAATGGCCGAAAATTGTGCATTTTCTTTTCGCTCGTACAGATCAACGCGATGATATCTATCAATATACTTTGGGTAGTTCATAGTGCATGTCTTGCTGTGTCTAAAGCATTAATTTGATTAGCAAAAGCTCCAAGTGTTATAATATTTTAGGCCGATACAAATACCTTCATCGAAGCTCGTGAGCGAAAGCGCTAATTTTAGCTAATTTCAATACCATCAAAAGCCCACTGGTACATTGAATTTGAAGTCGAAACTCAAATTTTCTGAAAGCCCATACTCCATATTATGTTGTGTGAAAGTCTCCTCCGCGGCCCCAAAAAAGTATCCTGTCGAGAGCAATAAACGTGTGGTACATTTTGAGAAATTCGTCATTCGTGAAACCGACATGGAACTTGGAAAGCTACCTTCATCAAGAACAAAATAAGCGAATGGAAGCCTTTTTCGTCAATAAACATGCTTGCAATCTGTTTTTTTTTTTTTTCCCCCTTTTAGATTGAGCACATGATTAACTTTGGCAAACATTTGCGGTTAAATGAAAAAAGACGCTGCTTTCGGTACATTGTAATGTTATGCAAATTTATTTCGATCACCGGCACGTGCATATCGCCCGAAACTGATTTTACTTCCGCCTACTGTATGTTTCTTTTGGAAGGTTACAACTGTAGCACACATTATTCGTTCAATATCGGCACTTTTAATTTCTGTGGAAGAACCATAGCCGAACCTGACTTCAAGAAAAAAAAAAAAGGCATTTTGAAACGTGAAACTTGAGTAATCAATCGAATACAGTTGCATCCATCATGTTTGGCGTAAATATTCGAGCACAACCATTTTGATGTAAACAGGCACACTCTACTTTAAAAGTAACCGTCTCATTGTTGTATTTCTTGAAATCCTGATCTGAGACCAGGTAATAATGATAACAAAGCGCGAGCAGTTGGCGAAACCTCATGATTAACTGTCGCAAAGTTGTGGCATAATACGGCAGGATAATTCGACCGTTGTATTTCTTACCCGTGTGCTTGCAATTCTAATATAATGGTACAATTGCCCCTGTCTTTACCACCAGATTTATAGATGAATAGTTCGTTTCCTATCACCTAATATGGTACATACCACTGAATAAAACACATACTGTGACATCATTTTGCTTGGAGTGTTCTAACAGTCGTCCGCCACTTGCAAAACGTGAGCAGCAAGACAGAAAACCACGAATGTTTCTTAGTCAATTGCACTACGCTGTCCACATTTCTTTCTTACAAAAATTCCAGACTTCGCTCTCTTGTAAAGTTCCAAGACTTCGCCGTTCTGTTGACCAGTCTGAATAACTGTCATGGTGTTAGTTGAGTACTTGACTTTGTTGAGTGGTCGTAGTTCAGACAATTCGGCAAATGTGGATTGCGTGACAATCGTGAACATATGATGTTTTGCAAAGTGAGTGAAGATGGCGACGTAGACCCCGAGGGGAGGGGGACACCCATATAAAAAGGACGGGGTTGCTCGTGGAAATTTTGAAAAGAACCATTATGAGGTACCAAGATCCTGTTTTGTGGGCGTGGCTTGAAATTTTTTCTCTCCTAAGAGATACCAATTCTTACGTAACACATCTCCTGTCATATTTCTTTTCGGATCAGTAGCCTAAAAGGCATCCCAAAAGCTCTCGCTGTGGACCTTTTGAGGCTAAACACCCTAAAGGCTACTTAAACTTCATTTTTAACCCCTAAAAGGTAGGAAAAGCACCCACGTCATTTTTATATGGGAGTGTGCCCGCCTCGACGTGGGCGTGGACAGGGAATCAAAACTGTTCCTTACTCGCCTCGTGTAGGCAGGGTGTTTTCTCTCTACGTCTGCCTGAAAAAATGAAAACTACAGTCGAACCTCCACTATCAGCTACCTCTACAGAAATGGTCACCTCTCTGCAACAGCCACTTTTTTTGTACTGGTGGACGGTCACTCTTATTTTAACCTCTCTAGAATGGCCACCTTTACACAACGGCACCAGCCACTAAAACGCGTGCCAACTGCCAAAATAACTTCTCCGAAACGGCCAGTTAATCAACAACTGACGAACCCTGTCTACAAAACCCCATTTTTTATTGGACATGGTCACGATACTTGATCTATACCGCGCGTCGTTGGTCTCTATTTCTGTTTGGTTTCTGACTTATCGATATATTTTGATTGTGTTACGTAGTTACATGTTACACTGAGCATTTTTTTTGAAGATAAAAATCTTGAATCCCAAGAAAATATCTGATACCGTTCCATAAAAGCCACTTTCCTCTGTTCCCAACGTGACCGTTGTAGGTAAGGTAAGGTAAGGTAAGGTAAGACTTTATTTTACGAGGGTAACATTTGCCAGTATTAAAACTGATAACCTAATGGCCCTCAAAAATTAAAATTTTAGAAAAAGAAAGAAATAGTACAATCGTAACAATATTAAAAATAATTGAAATAAAATAATTAAGCCTACATACATCGTAAAATATTTATAAAATGTGATTGTTTACAAATTTTAAAAAAAAATTTACAGGAATAGTTTGCTAAGAATTTGATTATCTAAAATTATTTTAAAAAGGGAGCGCTTACAATTTTTTACACTGGTACTCTGTTTGATGTCTACGCTTAATTTGTTCCATTCTTTTGTGGCTCGCACAGCAAACGCTCGACCCCCTTCAGTAATTCTCTTGAATCGCGGGCACATTAAGTTTATATTACAAAAACGGGTTGATCTATTATGAGTGTCAGAGTTTCTGATAAGTAAATCATTTATATATTCCGGGGTATTGCCATTCAGCCTTTTGTAGGTTAGAGCGCATCGATTTATATATGATTCAGCATAAAAGGGAACCCACTTTAAAGTGTTAAATAAGCCGACAGAAGGTGCTGTTCTTTCGGCATCGAGGATAATTCTAGCCGCACGTTTTTGAAGACGCAGGACTTTCAAAAGATTTTCTTTACTGCAAGAAGTCCAAATCGTGCTACCGTAAAGCATTTCAGGTTTAATGATCGTAGAGTAGTATATGTCTCGTTGATTGCGTTTCAAATAAGGACTTATGTGACGAAGGAGTCCAATACGTTTCGCCAACTTTTTGCATAACTCCTCAATCTGGCGACTAAATGAAAGATCCTGATCTAACGTTACCCCCAAGAAGTTTAAAATCAATAACATGTTCAATATTACTTCCATTCAAGTGAATATCTACTGAGGTAGAGGCGACAAGGTTCCGCAAACGTTTGCCTGTTACCAGCATGGACTTCGTTTTCTGAGAGTTAATAAACATTTTGTTTCGTGCCGACCACTCATCTAAACGTTTGAGATCTTGATTGAGAGCCTGTGTCAGATGAGGAACATTTTCCCAGCTAGAGCATTTTGATAGAGTTGTATCATCAGCATAAACATCCAGTGTTGAATCACGTATACTTAAAGGCATGTCATTTACAAACAATAAGAAGAGTATGGGTCCTAAGATTGATCCTTGAGGCACTCCTTGTAACAACTGCTTACTGGTGGAACAGCAGCCATTTATACGCACATATTGTTTTCTTCCAGTGAGATATGACCCAAACCACTTTAATGATAAATCGTTGGCCCCATAAATAGATAGCTTCTTAAGTAAAAGCTCGTGATTTATTACATCGAAAGCCTTTCTAAAATCGACAAAAGCTAAGCCAGTAACCATATCATTATCCATATTAAAGAGCAGTTCGTCAGTTAATTTAATCAGCGCCGTTTCCGTGGAATGATTTGGTCGAAAAGCTGACTGGGGGTTGTATAACAAATCACAGCTGTGTAGGTGTTTGAAGAGAGATGTTGCAACGTGTCGTTCAAGTATCTTCGAAAGAACAGGTAATACAGAAATTGGTCGATAGTTGCTTGTGTCTTCACGAGAGCCATTTTTAAACAAGGGAGTGACTTGAGCGGTTTTCCATGTCGATGGAAAACATCCAGTAGAGATGGAAAGATTCATAAGGCGACAAAGGGGGTGGACCAGAACAGAAGCCGCTAACTTAAGAACCTTCGCACTAAGGCCGTCACATCCAATCGCCTTACTTGAAGGGATCTTGGTAATGAGATCAAGCATCTGCGCCTCAGTAATAGGTGGTATTTCAAAGGATTGGTTTCCTGACTTTGGCTTTACAAATTCATAGAGAGCCACATCATCAAAATCTAAATCTGCAACGCGCTGACTATCAGGGGTAATCTGTGAAGCAATGTTGATAAAAGCGTCATTCATATTTTCAGCGATTTCTTGTTTATCTGTTACGGCGCGATGCTCCGTAATTAATTGTCTGATAGAGATCGGGTCTTTCTTAACACCGCTTAAAGTCTTTAGCGCCCTCCAGTTTCGACTTTATTACCGTTATTAAAAAACCACACCCTTCCTATTCAACTTTAAAACACAGGTATATTGTTTTTGCTTTTGGTATAGAAATGCACCGGGGACATGACTGGGATGGGAAAAGGAGGCCCAGGAGGCACTAGTCTTAAATGGGTACCTGTTGAGAATTTATTCTTTTTACCTTCTTTTTTAAAACTATATAGACTATACAGTCGAACCTCCACTAACGATCACCTCTCCACAGCGGACTCCTCTCTACAACAGACCCATTTTTTGTCCCGGTGGACAGTCCATACATTCGCTCTTACGTTTGCCTCTAAAATGTGCAAAATAAGACTACAATACATAATGCTAACTATTTTATACCGCCTAATTACGGATGTAGAAGTTCGCTTTGTCCATAATTGTAAATTCTCAAGGTAAAATAAAGGAAAATTTTAGCTCTTCTGACTGTCCGATTTTTCTGCTACCGAATTCCCGGCTAAGGAGGTATATATATGGGCGCTTTCCATTCGGCCAAAAATGTCCGGATTTTCTGGAACCTTTCCCTGGAAATTTCCGTACCATTCATGCCTGTTTCGAAAATTTCAGAATTTTTTGTCGAATGGAAAGCGCCCATATCATAGTTTATATAGTTTAGCAGAAAGCAACAGGGGTGAATATGTATGTAAACGCGCACCGCGTATCTAAAATCCGATGCCCTCTAGGCTTCTTTTGCTCTTTTTGTATCCCAGCACTATCAACGGTGCATTTCTATTCAAAAACCACAAACGACAAACATGTATTTTAAAGGTAACGAGGAAAGGTGTGTTGTACAACTTTTGTGAACGCGGTAATACTTTCCATTAATCTACGTAGACATACCGCGATAGCAGGACCCGCGGCTCTGTGATTCGTCGAGTTCTGTCCTTTTGCAGAATTAAACAACACCCTCTTCCCCGCTACATCTTCTAATTTCGTCTAAAAATTTTAAATTAGGCTGACAATGCCAACTACCTTACTTGCACGAGCAAACAGTTTGGATTCACTCGCCGCCGTCTTCACTCACTTCGCAAGTGGCCGTTTGTCACGTGTTTATCACGCAATCCACATTTGCCGATTTGCCTGCACTGGGACCACCGAAAAAAAGTCAACTACTTACTCAACTAACACCATGACAGTTATTTGGACTGGCTAACAGAATGGCGAAGTCGTGGAGTTTTCAAAGGGAGCGAAGTCTGGAAACTTTGTAAGGAAGAAATCTGGAAAGCGTAGTGCGAATGGCGAAGAAACATTTGTGGTTTTCTGTCTTGCTGCTTTATACGTTTTGCAAGTGACGGACGACTGTTGGAACATTCGAAGCAACATGATGTCACAGTATGTGTTTTATTCAGAGGTATGTGCCATATTAGGTGATAGAAAACGAACTATTCATCTATAAATCTGGTGGTAAAAAACAGGGGCAATTGTACCCATTAGAATTGCAAGCACACAGGTTTTGAAAGAAAACATTAGTTGTCAATACTGTGTGGCATCTGCAAATTGTTTCCTTACTGAACTCACATGCCACATCTGCTGCCGTGAGAGAAAAGAGAAAAGAATTCCTGGGTCTTGTGAAATGAGTGGAAGACACTGATCCAGTTGTTCCCAGTTATGGCAAGGTTGTATACAAATAAATTTCTAAACTTGAAATTAACTTAGCAAACCTAGACTGAACCTCCATATGTCGTTTTCTTCCACTATTAAGCAAGCATTTTTTGGTACTGACATTACTTTTTCCAGTCCTCTAAAAGGACCTGTTACTTTTCCTCAAGTTACTCCCCATACAATAGTTATGTTCTATTTATTCCTGATGCATAGCATGAACAACCCCAACAAGGTCAACATATTTGGGGATTCTTTCGCCCTTTATTAGGTTTGTGGGTATTAGGGAATGAAGGTGGTCTAGTTGACTTCCACTCAGAGGTATGTTACTACTTGGAACAACTACCTCTTGGTCCTCTTCTGTAACGGAACTGTCATCTTCACCTACTCCGTACCAAAATAATTCTTCCTCTGTTAAAATAACATCTAAAGGCGAGTTCCTGTCTGTTGCAGTTCTCAGAATGCCCTCGGTCCAAAGCTGGAGAGGAGATGAACCACCTTCTGTGCTAAGACCATGGTAATTCCATTGTCTGGTAAATTCTTCCAGAGATTTGTTAATTTCCTGCAAATACACAAGATGAAGTGATAACAAATGAACTTCATTAACAGGGTCTAATAGGCCAGAAGTTTCCATCATGTTAACTCGTCGATATAACTTTTGAGGACACCACTGGTTACATCCCTGTGAAGCCGTTCAACTCTTTGATTGTGCACAGAACTTCCGGTTATCATGCTTCCTCTGTTGACTCCCCGGCACTCCAACATCATTCGGGCCACGCCCATGTTTCCAAGACCATGGTCACTTCTAACTCTTGAAGGTATGCCATAAGATTGGCAGGCATTCTGAAACAGTTCAAGTACTGTATCTGATTTGTTATTGTCTGCACAGTACACGTATGGTATCAACCTGGAATATCCATCAATAGCCGTGTGTACCACAAATCGCCAGCGTATCATCTTGTGATTTCCGTCGATGTGCCAGAGCGCATTTGGACATCGTACATTGTACTATCGTCTACATATGGTTCCTCTCCACCGAAGTGCTGTTCCAGCTGAATCCAGCTCGCGCATCATTTCTCGGACTTTCCATCGTTGCACTCGTATTCCCCTGCTATGTAATGCACCTAACATTCGGGTATGACCAATTCCGGGAGTGACTAATGAACAAAAAAAAAAAAATGCGAAGAGCTTTACTCGGTAAATTGAACATTGTAAATGACATTTACATACTTAAAAAAAATTAGGGCGTAGAAGTTCTTGCCCTGACCATTTCTCGGTAATAAAAAAAACTTTTACATAAAATATACACAACTTAGTTGGTGAGAGCGCTCTCCTCTCTCTCTCTCTCTCTCTCTCTCTCTCTCTCTCTCTCTCTCTCTCTCTCTCTCTCTCTCTCTCTCTCTCTCTCTCTCTCTCTCTCTGTCTCTCTGCCTCTGTCTCTGTCTCTCTGTCTCTCTGTCTCTCTGTCTCTCTGTCTCTCTGTCTCTCTGTCTCTCTGTCTCTCTGTCTCTCTGTCTCTCTGTCTTTCTGTCTCTCTGTCTCTCTGTCTCTCTGTCTCTCTGTCTCTCTGTCTCTCTGTCTCTCTGTCTCTCTGTCTCTCTGTCTCTCTGTCTCTCTGTCTCTCTGTCTCTCTGTCTCTCTGTCTCTCTGTCTCTCTGTCTCTCTGTCTCTCTGTCTCTCTGTCTCTCTGTCTCTGTCTCTGTCTCTGTCTCTGTCTCTGTCTCTGTCTCTGTCTCTCTCTCTGTCTCTCTCTCTCTCTGTCTCTCTCTCTCTCTCTCTCTCTCTCTCTCTCTCTCTCTCTCTCTGTCTCTCTGTCTCTGTCTCTCTGTCTCTCTGTCTCTCTCTCTGCTCTCTTCTTCACACTAATTTTTTTATTGACTAACTTATTAACCGAATGTCACAGACTGTTTTCTTTGTTGTGCATGTATACTTTTTGCTCGTCGAAGAAAGTTTCAGTTTCTTCGTGGCTTTTTCCTTTGTCTTGTCCGGTACCAATTCGTTTGTGATATAACTTTGTGAATTCTCTATTTTCCTTAAAGTTTATCTTGTCAGGGTGATAGAATGCGCTCTCAGAGTGTTCAATCATTGTTTTCAGTCGCTACAGTTTTCAGGAAAAAAGCAATAGTTTTCTTAATTTCCTTTTACTTTGTGTTAGGACCTTTTAGCATGCCCGTAATTAGCCCATGGGCATTAACGGGAGAGTAATTTTCAAGTAAAGAATTAGATCCGTTTTAGTGTTAAGTATTTTTAGATTATTATGAATTAGGCATTTATTTTTATTTTTTTATTTTTTATATTAGTCGCACGTGATGCTCTATGATTTTACCGACGTACAGTGTATACCATGTAAATGTGAATAATACACTAGAATAAGCCAATCAGAGTGTGCATTATATCGGCTTTAAACACAAACCATATGTAATAAATGTATGTAAATGATATTTTTATGACAGAGAACTGGACAGGGCAAGAACTTCTCCTTCTTTTTTAAATTTATATATTCATTCCTCTCAGCGCTGTCAAAATGTCTCAGGAACCTTCATTTTTGATAGTCCATTATTTTCCACCATACCCAGCACAGAAGCCCACCAAATCCTAACTAATAACCAACATGTGTGTATCTCTGGCCTTTGCTGTGTACTACGTGTATATTCTGTTATCCTGCCTTAACTGCTAGAGGCAATTTTGACAAAGTTGTTTCAACAGTTTCACTTAAATTAATTTCCAGTAACAGCGCTACATGTAGCAGTGTTATTGAGTATGAACTTTATGGGGGGTTTTAAATTTTTATCTTTTTTATGATTACAGAAGACATCAAAATATACATGTGTATACATAACCTGATGTTGGTGTTGGTTGCGAATCGTAGTTCGTAATAGTCATCCTATTGCAGGTAAGGGGGAAAGTTCAGAAAGTTTAGAACATCTCTTCCCCCAGCACACCTTCTGTCTACAGGTGCAATAATTGAGAGGTTATATATATATGAAGAGTAATGTTACAGTGCAGCTCAGATATATGCGAACTACGCATACGCGTATTATACGAGCGTATTTTGCGTATACGCGTACGTTAATACGCGCACATATACACGTATATACGCACACATATGCGCGTATATACGCGCGTATGTCTCTTTGTTATGCATTCCCATAAGTTTCTTTATGTGAAGCAGTGTTTGTCAAACAAAGGACATTATATTTCTGGAAATGAAAAAGGCTTCAAAGCGAAATTTGCATGTCGTTAAAACGTCCTGCCGATCAATGAAAGCTATCATATTTCGAGTTTTCGATCACTTCGCAAATTCACCGACAAACTACTGTTTATTAACACTTGCTTGATCTTAAGCTACCAAAAATGGGAAGAAAATTGAAACAGTCGCTTGAACTCCCTATTTTAACACGTGAACTTAATGTTTTTACAAGTAAAGATCCGTGTTTCGGCACGTGTCGGCAAGTCGTTTGCGAAAAGTGTGTCTGAATTAAGCGTTCTGAAGATCCTCGGCAAAAAAATGTTAAAGTTTCTATGGTGCGCCGCTCACGGGATGTTACTAAGACTGGTAACCGGGAACGGGGAACGGGGAACCAGGAACGGGAGTCTGGGAACGAGTGTACAGCGGTAATCCGCCTGAGAATTCAACATGGCGGACAAAGGAAAAGAAAAAGGAACAATTTGGGCAAATGTGAGGAAGTGTTACAGTTGTAAACGTGAGTTTCTACCGGCTGTGCCCCCTGATCATGTGCCCAGTACGTTCTTGTTATAGCACAGTCCGATTGGCACTGTGATAAACAAAGCATGAAATGGGGCCTGGAGGAAAAATCGAATCGGTATTATCACAAACTACGTCCCCAATCGGTCAGGCCACAGTCATTCTTAAATAGAATTTCAAGCGTTCATAGTCTACTCATATCTTCTCAGTTTGTGCGCGAGCTGTCATATCAATACGATTTCGAGGACAAGTGACATAACACATGACTGTCTTTGAACGCGGGTCGTCCGCTGTCTTCGCATTCGGCAGCGTGGCGGCCTTTCGGAAATCGGCAAGTCAGCTGGCAAATCAGGTGAGCAGCAGATAAATAACCTGTGGCCTTGCCGCTTTGTCAAAGTCAAAATATATGAAGAAACAAGCAAGGAATATTCCACAATAATGCTAATGTTGGTGAAAGGTGACCGCGGAAAAGCGACTGCGTGACACTCGGTATGTTTTCAGATGACATGTCACTTATCAGACGAAAAACAGTCTTTATTCTCTGTCTGCGTTTTGTGCTGGCTGCCTGGCTCCGCTAGCCCCTATGGTTATTCCAGGCAGCTAGTAATCAAATTTTTACTTTTAATATTTTCATTGAAATTGTATTTTTTTTTTCTTTAGCAAGAGTGAGTACAAATAAAGACTGATTGTGCCTAATCTGCAGTCTGCATTTTGTACCTAGTCTGCATTTTGTACCCGGTCTGCAGTCTTGCAGTCTGCATTTGTACTGACCTATTGGGTAAGCATGTTATAATACCGATTCGATTTTCTGCCCAGGCTCTATTTTATGCTTTGTTTAACCCAGTACCATGGCCTCATGGTTAGTGCCCTCGACTCCGGATTGAGCGGTCCGGGTTCGAGCCCTGGCCGGGGACATTGTGTTGTGTTCTTGGGCAAGAATCTTTACTCTCACAGTGCCTCTCTCCACTCAGGGGTATAAATGAGTACCGGCGAACTTAATGCTGGGGGTAACCCTGCGATGGACTAGCATCCCATTCAGGGGGGAGTAGAAATACTACAGATAAGCTCCAGCCTGGTGGGCCACTTGGCTCGTATGCAGACTTTACCATACCCCATTACCATATTGGACTCTGGGGCACAGCCGGTAGAAACCCACGTTTACAACCGTAACAACTTCCTCACATTTCTGTTAAGGCAGGTATATTTTGCAGGTTGCAGGTTGAAATTTAATTATAACTGGAAAACCGCTGGCATTAAAAATAATTAATACCCTATACACTCTTCAGGGGTTCTTACATAAAGTAGTTCGCCTCTTTCACATAGTGAAAACACGATCGATCGGCTACAAGTACTTATCGATCGACACGCTGAGACCAGTGAAATCTCTTCAAAGCCATCTGGATGGCCGCTCCACAGATGTTTCCATCGATTCCAGATTTGGCTCGGGTCTTCCCTCAACAACAGAAGATTGCCATCACAAATGAAGCAAATAAATAAAGAAATGAAATAATATAAGATTTTAACCGACGGAATATACTAGCACAAGCTCAGTGTGCTTTCATTTTGGTACTCACAGGAAAGAAACCAAATTCAGCAGATATTTCAGATGATATTTCAGACGTTTCTTCAAAACCAATAATTCATTGCAGGCTTAAAATCATAAGGAATATACTCTCCTCCCATCGCTTCGGCCGGTTTGGCACTTAGGTGGAAGCCACCTTTCTGAGCGACTGTAAACAGCATCATGTAACAGTCACGGTAAGTCTACCACCTGTGCGTTTCTTTTAAGTGCCAGCGGTTTTCCAGTTATAATTAAATTTCAACATGCAACCTGCAACCTGCAAAATGTACCTGACGTTTCTGTTCCCTTTTCCTTTCCTTTGTCCGCCATGTTGAGTTCTTTGGCGTGTTACCGCTGTACACGGATTCCCAGACTTCCGTTCCCGGTTCCCCGTTCCCCGTTCCCCGTTCCCCGTTCCCCGTTCCCCGTTCCCCGTTCCCCGTTCCCCGTTCCCCGTTCCCCGTTCCCCGTTCCCTGTTACCAGTTTTAGTAACATCCCCGCTCATGTTTAGTTATTTTTTCTTCAAGGAAAAGTTCTGTGTTTCGGCACGCGTCGGCAATTCGTTGCTTATTGTCTGAACCGTTCTGAATTTCTTCGTTGAAAAAATGACATCTCCGGTTTTATTTGACACAAATCGTTCATTCAAACGGTAAAATGCTCTTTCTTTAGCCAAATAATCGTTTATCAAAGTTTCTATGGCGCGCTGCTCACGTTTAGTTATTTTTTTCTCCAAGGAAAAGTTCTGTGTTTAGGTATGCGTCGGCAAGTCGCTTGCGAAATGGTTATTGTTTGAAGCGTTCCGAAGACCTCGCCGAAAAAATGTATACGCGTATGTGCGTATATGCATACGCGTATACGCGTATTGGGCTGACGCGAATTACGCGTATATTTTAGTTCGGATATATCTGAGCTGCACTGTAAGTTATAAACTTAACATTAAAATCTGACATTTGAACGCCTCCTTTGCTCAAATTAGTCACGATTTAATTGTTATCACTCCCGGTGTATTCATAGAGATTCCAGAGGCAAATTATCACCTAATGTGGAAGTCCTGTCTTCAAGTGAGGAAAAATGACACAAAAAAGTTACAATGAAAGTAAAAAGAATGGTAAATGTTGGTGTACATTGTACATCGTGTAAAGGTATTTGGTGAGTGCCAATGGCATAACATTTCATGTATTGCTTTTTCAGGACAAATTATATAACAGTGACATTTTAAAAAGTGTGATCAGAAAAATAATGAGTACATTGTCCAGTCAGTACCAGTTTATGGACGGCATATGCAGACAGTAAGAGGAACTGTAAGCATTACCGGGTAAGTTTGTTTTATGCTTTTGACTTCTTGTACTGTACTTGGATTTTGTGTCATTTCATCACAAGAATAGGTGATGAAAGATGCAACAGTTGTTGCAATTTATATTTGAAGGCAAACTTATAAGTCTGCTTATGCTGGATAACAGCCATGTGTAAACTGAATGTAAAGCAAACACACTGTTAAAGATGGGGCAACCCTAAAACCAGGAAACCGGAATCCGGAATCCAGAACCAAAAACCGGAATCCACAAATCAAAGAAAACAAGTTCTTCAAACACTCGAAAATTGTTTTGCTTAGGTTTATGCTTGTAAAAAATAAGCGGCCAAGTAAAAAGGACCTCAAACTTAACCTTTTTTGAAACAAAAATTCCCCATCTGTTGAAATTCGTGCAACCGTTATTTCTAGTGAGGGCTATGATTATGAGAATCTTAGTAAAGTGCGTCATAATTTTATTCCAAGCACCCTGAGAGCGTCTAAAATAAGCTTGCTGGTAATTAACCGCGTAGCCATGGGCCGAGCGCAGTTCATGTTCTACCCCTGGTTTATTAAGCGATGACGTATTGTGTGATGTCATCATTTTATGCTGGCATGCATGCATTCCTTTGGATAGTGATTTCGCATAGTTTGTCGCGCTTATGTCCGTGCGCTTATGTCGCGCATAGTTTTTATCCCCTTGTGGAAGCGAAATGCACTCTGGGGGTTCCTTTGCTGCTTTCCTTTGCTGTTTGTAGGTTAAGCGGAGTGCTTTTAATTGGA
The DNA here is from genome assembly GCF_042242905.1 of Orbicella faveolata. Classification (NCBI taxonomy): domain Eukaryota; kingdom Metazoa; phylum Cnidaria; class Anthozoa; order Scleractinia; family Merulinidae; genus Orbicella; species Orbicella faveolata. Next base: position 29,394,627 of record NW_028301547.1, on the reverse strand, counting down.
CCTTTTAAAAGAGGATTTAGGGGTGGATTTTGGTTTAAACAGTATCGGATAAATTTTCGTTCACGGGCAAACTCATAATAACATATCTTCGACACACACAATTTTAGATAGACAAGCGGGTCGCACACGCGATATGACAAGTCAAGAGAAAATGATTTTCTGTTGGACAAGTATATGGTTAAAACAACAAATTAATTTCCGGTGAGGTAATTAGCTTTGCCAAGTATCTTTAAAGATAATAAGGTGCTGATTTCAGAGAGAGGAACTTTTCAGCGGAGTGCTTTTTATTTGGGTTGGTACATTTCGCTGACCCCTAGCACATGGACTAACAAGATGGACCTGGTACATGAACTACTTGAGTGAACCACCAATGGACTACCCTAAATGTAAACCCCCAAAATTTCTAACCCAAAAGTTTAAGAATCAGTTTGTCTGCTCATGTTCCAATCTTCTAGGAACAATTTTTAAACGTCATCACTTCTGCATGCATTGCGTGCTGTTTTTTTTTTTTGTCGGTGACCAGACCCAAACTTCCCCTCGGCCAAATTTTGAATCATGCAATCTGTGATGTATATTCGCCAAAAGCTGTTGAAACATTAATACAAGGACAATGTTACGGATATTGTTTTCTTTATTTATGTGTAAAATATATTTTCTCTTGGTTTTATCGAAGCGTTGGATTCGAAGGGAAATAATAAATATGCTAAAAACACTAAAAAAAAAGGGCATTACGTCAGCCATGAAAAGTGCTGACGTTGCAGCTTTCATTTTCGCTACGTGACAAACAAGATCATGTTTACTTTGCAAGTTTATTTCCCCAGAAGCGATGGTCATGAATTTATTTGCAATTTTGGGAGTATTCGTGTGGGTTTCGGCAATTGAAGCGAATTCTTTGGCTTTTTCATGGCAGTGAGTTAAGAGATTTGAAGAAAAATTAAATATTTGCGAGGTAAACAAGAGCTTGCCAGAACTTGCAACGTTTAAGTTAGTGCTAGGAGAAAAAACACAACTGTTCTAAAATTAGCCATGGATAGCCGTTTATTAATAGCGTGACACTCGTTTCCTTTTGTATCATTCATGGGCATATCCAGAGCGAACTTCCAGATTAAGACCATTCTGTCATCATAGATTTCACAAAGGCTAAGAGTGATGGTGCAATAAGTTATAAAACAGTTTGTGTTGATCAAGTGATGTGTTTACAGTAATCAATGAATCATCAAGGACTGCTTTGGAATGTGCACTGCGTTGTGGCTGTAGTATTAACAAAACAATTAAATTTTTAAAAAACACGGTCATAAGATCTAAAAGATTCTCTTGTTGCCATTTTGTTTAATAAGTGATCTGCAATTTACTGGACGTATAAATTTACCCTTTATGTCTAGTAGATACTGAACAAGATAGAACATGCCATAGAGAACAGGATGTCCGTCAGTGGCAGCCCCTGTACATTGACGGTCACGCCCCCTCTTTCGAAGTCCAATGGCTAACCTGGCTCATCTAAATATAAAATTTGATTTTCCCAACAGATACGAGACTAATTCCAGATTAACACTATTTCCACACTGATACTGTGACAAGTCAGCATTTCATATTCTTGGCGGCCATCATATTAAAACAATTTATAGAAATGTTGCACACTTACTTCCGTCTGCTTCTCGATTGCTAGCACATTGGACCACTTGTTGTTAAAAGATGCTAAAAGACTGCCAGAAACTCACCACAATAGCTTGTTGTTATTGTGCTACTCACCAGTCTTCTCAGAGCAATTTGATCTAGACAAGAACCGTGCTCTCACCAGGGCCAGGCTGAACAAAAGATGGGTAACTTAGCCTATGAGCAGGCTCTCGTGTTTGGGCCAGGGGCATGAGCGGCAAAGCCGCATGAAGGCACTCGCTCACATGCTAATGCAGAAAAACACTAGACTCTTATTTAGCCTGCTCAGACACTAGAGACAGATGCCAGAGCCTGCTCGCAGACTATGAGTAACTCTATCCACCCGAAAAATCACTAACCCTGACTAGATAGTGATTTACCCAATGGATGGCTTTATCCAGCTTTTGAACAATTGGGCCAGATGTATAGCTAAGGGTTGTTCAGAACTAGTCAATAATGTTTCAGTAATTACAGCTTGTGGCTGATGTAAAGCCAAGAAAATAAATAACAGCAAAATAATTTTTCCCCATATTTATTTATTAGACATTGCTGAAGTGAATTATTTCTATCATCATTCATAATATCTGGATTACGGATTCTGGTTTCCGGTTCCGGATTACGGTTTCCGGTTTCAGTGTTTTAGGGTTGCCCTTAATGATGTACGTGCATGTTAATCTTGAATAATCTGAAATTTCAGAGAGTTTAAAAATATCATATCATATCTGTGATGGTTCTGAGGTGGAGGGCTGTTACATTTACATGTACATGTAAATGTCTCATGCACGGTTTTTCACTTGTTATGATTCAGCTGCCAATAGTTTCTGTATCTGTTGGTGTGCAACGATCTACACCAATATTTCAACCTAATAACGTACAGTGTATATTAATTAACCAAATTATCCTGTTTTTAGTTGACCAATGCTGCTACATAGTAATGTGATGTTGAAGCGCACAAATTTACAAACATGCCAAGTGTCAACTTGTCAAATATATGAACTGGTTAGACAGTCTACATTACAAAATTTTCTGAAAGTTGGAATTACCAGGTAAGATATTTCTTAAACATTATTTTGTAATTAATGATTTTTCAGACATTGTTCTCCTCAAGAAAAGATTCATACCCCACGTAGAGGTTTTTTTCTTTAAGGGCTCCCTCCTCCTGTTACTTTGGAATTTCTAATGACTGGCCATGAATGTGTGTTGGGTGTGAGTATCTTCTGGAACTGCACATTCAGATTAAGTCAACAAGAACATCAGTATTTATCCTGACAAAGTCTGATTTTCAGCCTGGAGGGCCCTTTAATTGGGACTGTGCACATTGTTGTACTGCAATATTCCAGTTTCTTGTTTAAAGCAAATTGCATGTGCTCTTGAAAGCAAGTCGCCAAGTTCATAACCGTTATATATGTTTGCTTCGCATCTCAGGGCAGAGCCTGCTAATGTGAAAGTTTTGGTACCATCCCCCTAGCATTTGATTCACTACTGTAGACACTCAGTAAACAACTAAAAATAAAGTACACTGTATATCAATGAAAGGAATGTCATCTGTTGGTTATAAATTATAATCGATGTGTCTTTGTATGTTCAGTGGTGTTCAAGTAGCAGCTATATACAGTATGATTACATCCCTGTTCCTGCCAGTCAATAGACGAACAGTGTACACATGGCCAGCCTGGATTAAAACATCACAGATTTTCAAAGCAACCATAGCCAGGTGAGATATTTCTAGAGAAATATTAATTCAAGGTCCTTAAGATTGCATATAGGGATTGATTTTTATTGTAAACAATACCTTACTGAATGTATTTTTCTTGTGTACTAATTGTTGTAGAACACAGAGACCACTATTATGACAGAGATATTAATGTGTGAAAAGTTCCATAAAAAAATGCACTGGGAAGAAATTAAATCATCATAGATGCACCTTCTGAGAGATCCCCAATATTAATGGAACATACATTGTACATACCTGTAAAGGAGTTCAATAATTTATTACTTAAGATTGTAATGCTTTGTTTGGTTTCTCTATATTTACAGACAACTTGATGCCATAATAATTTCTTGACTTGGAAGTTGAGTTCCGCAACCCATACTGTGTGTAGTAATATCATGGCTACAACATTGTGACAGATACACTGTATTACATTATTAAGAAACACCTATGATACATGTATTAACTAATTATTTAAAGTGTCTGTTAAGTTAATCAGTTTTTCTTAGAGATAATTTACTCATCAGGTCATGGTTTGGTGAAATAATTGCTTTTTTGGCTTAAAAATGATATTTATTGTGCTTGGGTTATGTTACTCTTAAATCAATTTTGTGATAACCTGCATTGGGCATGGCATAAATTAATATTTTGCCAACACGAAATGGAGAAGTGGGTCTTAAGCAAAGTTGCAGGATTAGTATTTTTGTAGAAAGAAAGAGTTGAGAAATTTGTGACATTCTACCGACGGCCTTGCCATTCGCAACGTCCAATAAGGTTAATTTGTTCCCTAGTGTTGTACAAATAGTGTTCTCTAATTTATAAATTATTGCAATCTGTTGTTTAAATGATTGCCTTATAACCCCATGTCCAGCTTTGGTGCATGTAGGATAATGATGTATTGTTTATCCATTTTGCTGTAAATTATCTGTAACTGATGTGTCAATCAAAACATATCTTGGATATGCTGGCTTTTTCTGACAAATGTACCTAAGCCTCATAATCTTTGAGTGCGTTTGGTTGTGTAGGGCAGACAAAATACACATACATAACATAACTTACTCATAGCTTACTTATAATTCTTGGTATAATTTATTCATAGCAAAATTAAATAATGGTACCCAATAACAGCTCCTGTAGTCCACAATCTCATTCGAGAAAAAGAACAAACCACTTTGGAATTGAATAATAACATTATTATCAGAAGCCTGTGCAAGTATTCATGATCAGCAACAAAATATCATATTTATCGTTCATGCCAGAGTGATTTTGCTTATAGTTATACTTTGAGATATGGTGCAAACCCTTTCAGCAGGAGGAGACTCCATACAAAAATGAAGATGGCTAACTATCTTTGGGGAACAAGTTAGAAAACGAAACTTGTTAACTTTTTACATGTGTATACCATTTTGGTATTTTTGTGAGATTTCATTTGGTAGAGATTTGGGGACTGCGTATTTTGTAACCACTGCATTTCAGTCATACCCCACAACAAAAAAATGTGTAAACTTCTTTTGTGCGGGAGTCCCCATGTTAACTAAGAAAGAATATAATGATTAATAACAATGTCTTGTCTTTCTCAATAAGAAAGAACAAGAAATGCCATCAAAAAGCACAGAAGACAGTTCTGTTATGTGATCAACATTTTTGGTGGCTCCCCAGAAATCCTTGAAATCATGGCTCTATTTTAATCATCACACCATCTCACACCTCAATCTGCCGATGTAATCCTAGTTCGGGCCGAAACTATAAAATCGCTGGCAGTTTACCTCACATACATGTACATGTTGGATTATTTTCGTTAGTAACAAATCTATTGGCTAAATCTATATATTATTTGTTTACAATTAGCGTCCTTCCTTTGGAAACCAGAGCATTTTGAATTTCAGGGTTATGGAGGTTGCGTGACACAAGGCTACGATCGAGTTTGTTGAAAAATGTATACTTATCCCATGATTTTGAGCCTTTTTAGAAGATAGAGCATTAGGAAAAGTGCTTATGTAAATGTTTGTTTGTTTAGTACTGATAATCAGTCGCCTAGAAAGCCAAAGTAAGTTCCAGATGTTTGCACTATATTCCGGCGGCCATATTGGTGTACCACGGATGTACACCAACATGGCGTTTTCTTACTGGGCTCTGTAAATTTCTGGGAAACATTTACGACGAATATCTGAAGTTTGGGGAAACGCACAGTCCTAAAACTTGGAAAAGTGTCTTATTCAGTTATCTTCTATAGCGTAAATCACAATCTCTTAGCTTTTCCCATTGGTTGGTTTTCGATTTATTATTTTTTTTTATTGCGTGACAGTGAAAACGATCTGTACCCTTCGAAGAACAAAACAGCAACTGTGGGATATTTTTGTCGTAAAATGATAAAACATGTTTTTTAGTTCATAATTTTTGTACCTGTCCTCACCTTGCTCTGATATAAATCCATACCATTCCTTATTTTTTGATCGGGATCATTTGCGGTCCGGGATCCTTTGCGGTTCAATTTGGAGATCATTTGCGGTCCGGAATCATTTGCGGTCCTGGGATCATTTGCGGACTCGTACAGTTTTCCTCAAACACAAATCCAAAATGACCGATGATTGTTGCTTTTTCAAAATGTTTCCGGCGTAGTTTGGACTAAAAACATTTGATGCATTTTGAGAGTGAAAACGGCGTTTTCAAATTTCTCCGGCGTAGTGCGTCGGGACTTTAAATATAACTCACATCTATTTTACGAGATGGAATAGACTGATCTGAAGACTGGCCTGTTTTGTTAAAAAATTAACTCCATTTATAATCAGTATTAAATAATTTAACGGGTTCCAACGTTCTGCTACTTTTCAAAGCTCCTCGCTAGCAATGTTAGGTTATGAATAATGTTTAACCCCGAGTAATTATAAACATCTTTTCTTTTCCCAGGTATTGATTGCAGCAATGACGTCTCGACAATGGAATGACGGCCTTAACTTAGTATTAAAATGATAACTGGGAAAATAAAAACCGAGGAATAAGTTAGTAAATGTGGGTATTGAGTAAATGCGGGATGCGGGGTTGGGATTCTGGTAAATATGGGTAATTTGAGAACTTCAAAAAATGTAGCAAGAGTACAAATAAAGGCTGAATCATTCAATAACGTTTCTCCTGTCTCTATTCTTTGTTGTGAGGGGGGGAACAACCCCCCCCCCCCCGCTTTCCGTACCCTGCTCTCTCGCTTCCCTTACCTTTATCTCCCAACTCCCGCTTTTGTCCGTCTTGCTACTGTCTCCTGTAAATAAGGAGACGCAAAACACATCCTCGTCATTTAGCTGCGCAATCCTTGGGCGTTTCTTTTCGTTTTTCCCTTTCTCTTTAGCCTTGCTCCTCTTGCTCACGTCTTTTGACAGCTTAAGTGACGACATTTCATGACCTATGACGTAACCACCGAGTTTCCAATTTTACCGGAGGTAAACCTCAGTTTTACAGCCCAAGAGCGAATTTTCATTTTTCCGTCGGTCCAGAAGTCTCAAAATAAGCTAAATGTAAGTAAAAAAACATCTTGGGTTCTTGTTTTTGAAAGTATTTTAACGCTTGATAAATGATTCCTTCTTAGAACTCCCGCTTCCCGCCCTATCCTCTCCCGCCTCCCGCCCCCTATTCTCCTGGGCTCCCGCCCTCCTGTCGCCCCTTTTATTAATACTATAAGTAAGGGAAAAAGGAAGATCAAAGAAACTCGATTGAAAACTCGCGGTGAAGCACAATTGGTTTCCTGATCGCAAAATAGACAAAGACAAATTTGACATACAAAGACAAAACAGACAAAGACAAATTTTCCGAGAACCCGGAAAATCATATGATCCATTCTACAATCATGGACAAAAATCTTGGGACAAATTTGCACTTGTGAAACTTTTTCACATCTTAAACAGACAGTCGCGCGCGAATGCAATTTCACTTGCCCAGCCCCTCCCCACAGCCAAAATGTTGAACACGTTTGTTGAAGGGTTAATTCTTAAAATCTTAAGATTTTGCAAACTTCAGCCTTGATATTCTTACAAAAAATAAAGAGAGTATGGAAGATTACTGTCAGCTGTCCAAACGAGTAGTTCATCTCCAGCTCTTTCGACATAATATGTTTTTCAAAATCTAAATGCATGGAGATCAACGGCTATATATTGCTGGCGGAAGACACTGAAAACGTTCTACTCCCGAATAAAAACGAAAAGAATATACAAATATAAAACCACTCTTAAAATCAAGTCTACCAACTGTAAATATTTGGAGCTGTAAATATTTTTATTTTCAACAAAAAACTCACAAATGCTCAACTCAAACAAACATAGCTTTCGCGCTCAAATTATTGTTTACAGGTAAATGTCGGAACCACTTTGAAAACAACGCCGTTCAAAACAATTGCAAGAGAATGTGATTATAATTCAACACCTGTTATGAACACGGTTCTTAATTTAAATAAAAAGTAATATTAAATGTTTTGTGTACGTCGTCAGTATCGACACAGTTCTTTCACACAAGATAATATATGTTGGCATATAGCTTTTGGTGTTTAAAAACACAACCTCTTAGTTCTTCGGTAAGGCTGTGTTTTTAAACATATCCTTAAATAAATCAATTTATTATGAGAACTTTACGCATAACACTGACTAAGCAGTCGGTCTCAGTTTTGACCAAAAACGACACTAATCAAAACAAGTACAAGTAGGTATTTTCACCGTGCTTTTCATAGCGGCGCCCATAATTTTCAAATATTTTGAATAGTCAGAAGGAATTTACTTTTTCGTAAATTGACCGACATTCTCTGACAACATTTGAAGAGTTATAAATGTTGTCAGAGAAGCAAACATGACCAAATGTCATAAACGTGGCAAACTGAATGCGAGACGGCTATTTTATTTGCCCGTAAAGTTCACTAGCGTATTCAAAAGAACAGAAAGAGCAATATTTTGAATAAGGTAAAGAGGTACGTAGCATAAATTGGACATTAAGCCAAATTCGGTCTTACTCACTGAGCCGGTCTATCTGCGTTTGATAGTAGTTGCTCTTAATACCAGTGGCTTTTACCTCTTCACCAGTTTCTAAGTATCTTTGGTTCTGTGACATGAACAAATGGAGTTATATAGCACTGAAGAGATAATACAAAAATTGTTTTCAAGGCCGCCTAACGGTCTACTTAATCGACCCATCATGCGTTCGATAGTTTGCACCCGGCAACAGGTGATTGAAATGTGCTTTACATCAAACAAGTCAAACCTCTTGCTCACCTATCTAGGCTTGACCATTTCTGCACTTGTACCGTAATAAAGTGAACAATATCAACTGACTTGGAAATCAGCCCTAACGTATAACAAAGAAATTACCAAGACATTTGTCCGATAGTGATATCTAGGAACATTGTGCAACCGAGACTCCGATCATCTAGAAAAGTTTTTGAGTATCATTAGTTTTGATTTGAGAATTTTCACAACGTCACAGGAAAGCCAAAAACGAAAAAGCTAGTCTCTCGGGGGACCATTGCTTTTGGGGTTCAAAAGGAACGTTCTTTCCGGGAGCTGTTATTTTCAGAGGGACTACTCACCGTTCGGAATTCTGCGATATACGTATTTCGAAATTAAAATGGAAGGAGCAGGGATCGGAACGGCTATCTATTGCTTTGGAAAGACACTGAAAACGTTCTACTCCTAAACAAAAAAGAAAAGAACATACAAATATAAAACCACTGTTAAAATTAAGTCCACGAAGTTTGGCTAAGTTTATCCTGCATGCCAGGGAACTGTAAATATTTTTAATATTTTCAATAAAACACTCACATATGCTCATAACTACTCAAAATACACATAGTTTTAACGCTCAAATTATTGACTACAGGTAAATGTCGGAACCGCTTTGAAAACAACGCCTCAGTTTCAAAACAATTTTTGAGAGAAACCTGTTAAGAGCACAGTCCTTAAATAAATAGAAATATTTATAGTTAAATGTTTGGTTTACGTCGTCAGTATCGATACAGTTGTTTCACGCAAGGTAACATAAAGAAACCAGTTTCATTGTTTGGCCCGTCTCACTTTTCCCCCAAATATTTATTCAACTTGCCTTAAAAACATGGACATATTGCGCGCTTTCAGTAAAACGCAAATAACAAAAATGGACCGACAAAAAAAAACTAAAAAAGCCTACCGCATACTAGCAACATCGAGAGGTTCTTTTCAAACTACAAAACCACTCAAAACTAATAAGATAAAAATACTCTCCACGCAAAAAATTATTAAAACATTAGAATGTCGGAAACCTTTCAACGAGTTTTGAAAGCATTATTAAGAAGGTTGTTAACAAAGCAATTATTGGCAGCTGTTTCATAATCAGTACGAGTAAAAATATTGTCAATAAGTTTATAGCACCGGAAACCTTCTAGAACAAAGATATAACTATCAAAACAAAACCAAAGAGGTATTATTTATCACATGATCCAAAGGCCACAGCTTACTCTAGGTATTCAGCCTTTAACAACAGTTCTCGATATTTTCAGTTGCTCCGAATCATTTTTATTTTATAACCCTTACATTTATATTCGTCCTCGGAGAAAGAATCCATGGCCGCACCCAAGACTTTAAAGCAGACTGATTGAAAAGACTTTTCTCGGGTTTGCAAGGATGTTTATCCAAATGGGCATTACAGCTTACTTCACCTGTATCATTAAGAATATATTTATACCGAGAACCCATCGGATATCCTTGCGAGAAAGAGAGCCGGCGACTTGCATTTTTTAATAAAAAGTAAAATTATTGTCCTTTACCAATAAGTCTTAGGTAAAGTAACTGGAATTCCACCACTAACAACTGGGGAATCCAAATGTATGGGTTTTACGTCTCGTTCTTGTGCAATCTATTTATCCAGTGTGAAATCTTTGTTACATTTGCGCTTACAGAACTAAGTCTTTTTTTGTCAAGCAAAAATATATAAGAAGAGAACTGAAACAAGGGGGCAGGAATTTAAAAATATTTAAGCTGTTTAGAGATGAAACTTACAATATTCATTTGGCCTTGGGGGAGATTCGAAATTAAAAGCATCCCGTACAGAGGAAGATTGGAAAATAAACAGCTACAAACGCACACCGCCAGACAGTTAATAATTTTGTAGTCAATGTAGCCAGATCAACACGTAGAAATGTTTTTTCACGTGCATGTTGTTCATATTCTAAAAGGCAACCACCTCTCAAAAACGCATAAATTATGCGGCCTATGGGGAATAAATGAGAGTGTGTCTTGCAGTCTTCATCAGTACTTGAAGAGGGTATTTGATATTGCGTATTCATCCACCGTCTCAAGTTCCAGTTTTCAAGCTAAGGTAGGACATCAAACTATGCTTCAGTATTTTGAGTTAAACAGAGGCCTTTGAAAGTAGCCTGAATTGCTGAATAAGCTTTGGGTTAGGTCGTTGAGGGTTAAGGGAGCTACGTCACGGTTGCGCACCTTGAAAATGTTAGCCTAAATTTTTTCAATTTTGTCGTTTGTAATCCACGTTATTCTGCTCCATCCTTAAAGTGCCACTAACCCCCAATTTTTTTTTCCTTCAATGACATCTACTAGTTTCCCTGATACTTCAGCGAAAAAATTATCTCGATTGATAAAATCCCTGCGTTTCTACACGCGTTTAAACATGTAATTTCTATGTTCACGACCGCGCAAAGTGGGATCTCAAGAGACTTTTGACTGAGCTTCGAGGGCAGTCAAAACATTTTCGGGTTGTTTGTGATTCATATTTTATCAAAACTGGACAAGAACGTTAAGTGAAAGAACTGTATCATCTAGCATTACAATTCGGAGTCTAGCTACGATTTGAACGGCTGCGAAGTACATATTTTTTTTCCATTTCGAAGTGCGGGTCGCCAGTCGAGATCGCCGCGTTGTATAATTATATTTAGGCCAGGATCGACAATTTGCCGGTCCATTTGGGTTACAAAGGTACAAACAATGACTGGATAGTTAGCTCACAGCTCTTGAAGAGTTATAAAGATGTCAATCAACACGAAGAGTTGGTAATTTGACTTTACGGAACGTGCAAATTTCGGAGTGTCAAAACACTTTTACATTCAAGTATTAATTTCCCCCGAAATATAAGTTAAAATGCGATGCAGTCGTACTCTACTTCTGCCTACTTCTCCAGATCAATGATTGAAAATAGTTTTAACATAAGAGATAAGCAGAGATGTCGGCAAACAATACTCGAAGGTGAGGTAACTTTTCGCTTCGTTATTGTCGACCGACCGTAGTATATGCGTATTCAATTACTGTGCACGAACACAAGCTACGCAAATTTGAATATTCCGTACTAGTGAAATCATGGAAAATCCTTCGACAAGATCTTGAAAAGAGGTTCAGTATACTTTCAGTTAAATGAATACATTTCTACTTCACTGTTATTTCAAATGAAATGTCCATTTTACGCACGCTAATAACCTGGGAGTCCTCGACTTATTAGTTTGCGTTTCGGTTGACTGACAAGGGCTTTCTTCTTTCATCACAACAATCTCCGTCTGTAGCTATGGTGTCGAATCTTTGAAATCTTTGTACATTTCGTAGGCGTCTTCTGCAAAATGACAACAACTTGAAATGACCAAGTTCTGTGTATTTTGCAGAACGTAGGCCACGACGGAAAATTTTTAGTTTATTTTTTTGGAATTGATCGCTGGCATTACGTATTTAGTTTTAGCTCATTTTTAAACGGTTTGGCGTCCTGAACAGGTTAAGTTGTATAATTACGAAATTCGAACATAAAATAAAAATTGGTTTTTTGCTAGGCGTCTTTCCTGCCGTCGCAGACGCGACTGCTTAATGTCCCTAATTAATTTTAAGAGACCGTAGTCCACTGTACTACTTGGCGACTCGTGTGTTCCGGAAGAACGGTTCATGTTTTCAAAGCCAAGGAGAAACATTTGAAAAATATCCACATTGAAGACTCCTGTCGTCTGACTTTTCAATTTGTTTCGCGTAACGCCTTACAAAACGACCAATCAATGTTAACAAAGTATTGGCAGAATTCTTAAAGTTAATTTAGGGTAGGCTTCGATCATTGTAAACTTGGCGTTTTTATACGACGGGAAAAAAAAAGAAACAGACCAGCGAAATGACGATACATTTCGTTTTACCATGTCGCGTGATGTTTAAGATAAAACGTTCGCGGGAAAATTCAGCCAACTTTCTGAGTGAGGATTGGGCGGGTTTGAAGTGTTTACACACCTAAATAACAATATCACATTTTAAATATTCTTCCATGCAGTCTAAGAATCTATTTTAAACAGATATTTTAGTTAATGTTGACGGAAAGTCGAAACAGAGGGATATTATTTACAAAAAATTTGGCGGAAAATATTTCTTACGTACTTTCCAAGACCATTTACACCGATATAATTTTAACTAAACTGGTTATTGATAAAATAATTAAATTCCTCGATGAATATTGTGCTGTCATCCCTGAATTGGCTATTTGAAAAGAAACGATTGTCAACATTGTACCGGGAAGGTGAAAACTAAGAACCAAAAAATCTTGATCTAATGTGGAAAGTGGTTATTTTACATCATAACCAGTTAGTAATACTTTATTGTTTTATGAGAGAAACATTTCATGATTAAGCATTGTACGAGCACACAAGCTTATATGTCAATCTGAAATCTTTCTAACGTCAGAGTCTGTAAATAAAGGTATGTGAAAGATGGGTTGGTATTTTTCAATTTATTTCAATCAATTAATCTATTGTTACTTTGAAACTGGTTATTACCACTAAACAATAGATGATTGAGCGCAATCCCCCGTAGGAAAAAAGGTGGAGGCTGTACTTTTACCACAATACCATGCGAGCCTAATACAGCGCGTAGAGTACAAGGAAAGCCAGATTTTTGCGGTATTTGTCCCTGTGCTATCGACATTGTGTGTGTTAGGTTTGAAGATTTTAGAACGTGTCTGTACGTTTTTATGAGCGTTGTTTAAGTTTCCGTGCGCAATTTCGAAAACATTTTACGTCTCAAGTCTAATCAAGACAATTTCTGAAGAGAAAAAATAATTCCCTTGGTAACACATGACGAACTTGCCTAGTCGACCCCACTGGGTAGCCGTTTGTTCTTTTTTGTTTAAAATCGAGGTCTTTGATCGTAATTTTTTTGCTCAACCTGATTAACCTTAAACTCGAGTTTTAGAATAAAAAAACGTTTGTCAGTCGGGAAACTATTTCTGGTTGGTCCTACGTTTGTTAAAATTTTTCTTATTATGACGAATTTCCAGTTTTTCTCGCTCGGCAAAAAAATATCATTTAGTAAATATTTTAAGGCCCACCCTAGACAAATGTAGTTGGGCATGCGCTGTTTCCAAGCTTTACAGATACAAGCAGGTGCGGGCAGTTGTAACACGAGCTTTCAATAATACTTTTTACCCGGGCAGTGACGCCTGGGTTTAAATTTCGGCTCCTTTTTTTTTTTTTTTTTTTTTTTCTTTTCCACGTTCAGTCACAAATCGCCGTCTGGTCTCTAAAGCGCATGCGTCACCTGTGCATGCGTACAGCACATGGAGTTTACCGAAGTTGTCGTCGTGAAAAGTTAGCACCCATGATTTCTAGGGCGATGAAATCACATACAAACGAACACACCGTTCGAGGTAGACCAACGCCAAAGGACGATAAGCGTTTTCGGAACGGGTGGGTCTGCAAGCCTTACGAGAGGTCAATTTATGAGCGAACATTTTGAGGGAATTTATCAAGAATAATGTTATACCAAAGGAGCCATCAACCGGGGCTATCAACTCTTCAACTTGATAAAAAGCATCATCAGAAGCGTCATCGTATTTTTAGACGTGGTCATGAGCCAAGCAGAATCCCAGCACGAACTCAAGAACGTCTGAGCAACAAGAGCAGAAAGGTTAGAGGATTTGTTTACGAATGTATCTGTTCGAGTACACCTAAGTAAAACGCTCTGAGAAACTTCGTAAAGTATAATAAAGATAAAATCTCGAACTAAACGATATTCTCTCGTTATTTTCTTGTAACAGAGCTATGTGTCTTTACAAGAGTGAAACTCATGTAGCGGATTATTGTACATTTAAGCTGAAAGAAACTAATATATGTTGACCCCAGCAAAACAATTCTTGGCTTGCATTGTCACGCAATCCTGACGCAATAATAAATTAAAATTAAAATTAAAATTAAAATCCTAATCCTTTAAAAACCTTAAATCCTAAATCCTAAAAGTTAAAATCCTAAGAATTAAATACGCTATATAATACAATTAGACTACAAATAAAAAGTAAAAACTACAAATCAAATGCACGCTTAAAAAGATAAGTCTTAAGATTAGCCTTAAAAGCTGCCTCTGATGATGAAAGCCTGATCTGAAGGGGTAGTTTGTTCCAGAGCCTTGGTGCCGCCACGGAAAAAGCCCTTTCACCATACGTTTTAAGATTTGCTCTAGGCTCATCAAGCAACCTGTTGTTTGAAGATCTTAGTGTGCGACCAGAAATATTAAATCGCAATAGGTCTCCAATATAATCAGGGGCCAGTCCATTCAGAGCTTTGTACGTTAACAACAACATTTTGAAAATAATCCTAAAATGAACTGGCAACCAATGTAAGCTCCTTAGTATTGGTGTGATGTGTTCCTGCCTTCTAGCCAAGGTAACAAGGCGGGTTGCTGAGTTCTGTACAAGCTGAAGTCTATTAATCAGATACTTTGGGAGACCGTACAGTAGGGCGTTACAATAGTCCAAACGCGATGTTATGTAAGCGTGAACAATAGTATCAGTAGTACTCTGGGATAGGTATCGCCTAATTTGAGCAATACTACAAATGCGGAAAAATGCGCTCTTGCAGGTTTTTTAAGCTGAAAGAAACTAATATATGTTGACCCCAGCAAAACAATTCTTGGCTTGCACTGTCACGCAATCCTGACGCAATAAAAAAATTATTCGAACACCATTTAGTGGATAAAATCAAGAAATTGTGATATTATAGGAGATTAATAAAGATGACACTCCTCTAATTTTTAAGTCTGTGCGTTTTCCCAAGCTCATATATTCGCCGAAATATTTTGCACAAATTTACAGAGACCAGTATGGAGCCGCCATGTTGGTGTACCTCCGCGGTACGCCAACATTGCGGCCAGAAAATAGTGTAAACATCCGGAACTTACTTTGGCTATCTAGGCGACTCATTATCTGTACTGAACAAACAAGCATTTACATAAGCACTTTTCGTAATACTTTAACTTCTGAATGGGTTAAAAATCACGAGATAAGTATATGATTTCGACAAACGCGTTCGTAGGTCCATGTCACGCACTGCCATAACTATGAAATTCAAAATGTCTCGCTTGCTTGAGAAACGCAGATAACAACGACAAAGGTTAAGGAAAATAGACTGAAACGTTTATAGGCTGATATAAAGACCTTGACTTATTTCACACTCTAAAGACCTACAAACGAGTAATAAGCTATTAATCGATTCCAAGAAATGCAATCAAAAGCAGAATAGCTTAAGCACATTAATTCGATTGAATTTCGTACAACTTCAAATGCAGAACATTTAGCTCAATTGCAATATAGCTAGTGCTTCTCAGTATAAGGACTGCCTGGGTACACGCAGCAAAGCGTCTAGTTTAATTAACAGCTGTCAGTTTCAAACTTATTTGTGTCATGTTCAGGACTTCTTAAAAGGAGGCAAAGTCACAGTTAACATTCAGTCCTTTACAGAGAGCTATCCTGTTCGGAAGGTTTCGCCTATCGCGTAAGACTGACATCAAACGACTACATCAAAAGAGAAGACTCCAGCTCAGTAAGTTTTGTTGTTTGTAGCGGAGCTCCGGCGGCCCGAAGGGCCACCAAGCGGAGCCCCATACTCATATAGGAAAGAAAAGGAAACCCATGAGTTGATTTTCTCATGGTTATCATGGCTAGCGGTATTGCTCGTGGGCGCGTACGCACGACGGCGACGACGACGACGGAGTTGCGCAACATGGCGACAATACTCCAAATAATAGGTTGATAGAGACATGCAGCCTTGGTTTACCGTGTACTTCTTTGAGATTGGACATCCATGTTATGATCAATTGAAACCTGTCAAAACAAGGTATCCGCTGATCAGTATCACGGGACCATATCGTGGGCTCAAGTTTACAGCTCGCGTGTTTTACAGGTCGCCTGTTTTTTTGAAGTTTCTGAAGTTGAAGTTCTCAGGTTAACTTGTTGAAAACAAGGCAGTATTGTTTGGAAGCCGGTTAACGTTAACCCAGGATTAAAAGTTAACCGAATTATAACTTTTTCTTCTATAGAAATGTTTTTTGCTGCTTTGTTTTGTGCATATAGTGATTATTAAAACTGAAAACAGAAGGCCAAACAATATACAGAAAACCTCAACGCAAAGTTACAAAACTTAAATCAAAATTCTACCTTTTCCTGGGTTAGCTTAATTTGGCTCTGAACAACCTGGCCCAGGAGCTACGCTTTTAGGCTGACCTAAATCTATATATTAGATTTTACCTTGTTAGCAGCTATGTGTTACCAGCTATGTGTTATCATGATATTTGCCTGTGATTCCATGCCCACCCCAGGAAACTGGAAAAAAAGTTTCCTTTTGAAGGACCTTCCTTTCTTTTTCTTAGAACACAAATTCCGAATAGTTTAGATGGCTAGATGGGACCGAAAATCCAAAATCTCGATCTGTGAGAAATGTTTCAATGTCAATATTTTTTGCACTTGGTTATTTTCTTGTGATAAAACTCTAGGACGATGATGGGCGAAGATGAAATACGATCAGCATAACTGAAAAAAGTGC
This sequence comes from Orbicella faveolata, assembly GCF_042242905.1. Taxonomy (NCBI): domain Eukaryota; kingdom Metazoa; phylum Cnidaria; class Anthozoa; order Scleractinia; family Merulinidae; genus Orbicella; species Orbicella faveolata. The sequence goes on along the minus strand of NW_028301547.1, from coordinate 29,377,477 downwards.
TATTTAAATTGTTCGACGGCTAAGACCAACTCTTTTGATATCACATAAAATAGTTAATGTATGACCTCGGGGCCAAATTTCAGGCCTCCAGCGACCGAGCATACAAAGATTTAGTAGTTTCAATCTGATGAAGTCAGGCACACTGGGCACTTATAATGTAACAGTTATTCGCCTACCAATTCCAGTGACAGAGATAAATTAATCGCCATAAATATAACAAATTTGAAAAGGTGAGGTTTTGAATGTTAGCCTTGTGGGAGAAAATGCTTATGTGATCATTGGTGATTTGTTTGCTTAAACGAGAGGATGATGCCGATAAAAACGTGATAACACGATATGCAAGGTGACTTACATGAGATTCTGATGTTCCACTAGCCTGCTTGCAGCCGTGTAGTATTTTGCTCTAACGCGGCAAAAGTCACTTTTCCGTGACCTGAAAGCAAATATTGGACGACTGCGCGCTAGCCAATGCTCGACTTGGTGACGCTAATACGATTTCTTGGGTAAAAGGTAATTGAGCGACTCCGAGACCGAACATTGAAATCGTTCATTTTGGTATTATATGAATTTTTTTTTCTCGTTTTTCTAGGTTATTGTGATGCAGATTAAAGATGTGCACGTTATCTTTCTCGTGCTTGTGACTTGGTTTATTCAAAAGAGTGGTAAGTATGCTCATAAGACCAGTGAAAGTATAATTTTTTTTAAAAAAGTCTCTTTTTTTACAAACGATAGAACGCAATAGTAGGTTTTTTTCATAAATATAACTAACCGCGTGAACAGGCCGTATTCGTATTCTCGGTATTGGACTGGTACTAGTTTGCAATGGAGGCTTATGCGAGAATATCATTAAAACGAGGTTAATGTTATTTGTATTTGAAAAAAGTCTGTGGCTGCAGTTCAGCCAGATTGTGTATCAGCGGACATTCTTCAAGTGCGAGGTAACCGCTCACTAGTCGTGCTTTCCGCCATTTTGTGTTTTCGCATCGCGTGGTGCTTAGATGTAAACAAAATCGTTTTCCATCGGATCGTATCATGTGTTACCGAAGACCTAAACGGTGAGAAACAGTTCTATCTTGTATCTTTTGCGAATTGTTGTTAGTCTTTTTCTTGGCGATGTGTTAGTATATAAGTTTATTTCTTTTCATTTTTGTCATCCAGATTGTTATCTCGGGTAAATCGTGCATCTGTGTAATTAAGTGTTAAGGAAGCAAATTGTACGCCGAGCAGTACTCGCTACCTGTGAATAAACGTCGTTTTGGGTTTGAAACTCTTCTGGTGAAGTTACCTAGAAGCAGCCACAAAATCCCTGCATTGGCCTCAGTTCCAAGCTAGTTCCAGTCCAATACCGAGAATACGAAAATAGTGTATTATGAATTCTAACTTGCATCGCGTTCGTAAACTTAACAGTTGCGACATCGTTTATACAAGTTTGAGATTTTCTTTTTTGTTTCCTCGAAGAAAGTTAAGAATATGACAAAATAAGAATTTACCCAAAAGCGAACACATATGTAGCTGCTATTGGCACTTCAGCGTGTATTTTGGTGCTGAAATGCGCAAGGAAACTCTTAGGTGAGGAAAAGGTTGTTCCTTTAGAGATGTTCTTATTAAAAGATCTGTTTACAAGAGTGTAAACAAGAGACTTTTAAAAGCTGTAGTCTGTTGTGCTCGCGAGATTACGCGCTTGAGTGTTGGTTTCAGCAAGGGTGCCTCCAACGACAGCAACAAAGCGAGAGAAAAATGGGGAGAGGGAAAATATCAAATCCTGAAATGCAACTAGTATTTAGAGCGTAAAAACGTAACAAGCATGCGCGAGTTTTAGCTGCAGGCCAGGGAGCGCCAGGCTCCAAGTATGAAAAAATGGCGGGAATTTCGTCGATCGCATAAAAAAGAACAGTTACGACCTTAATTTTCCCGGTAAGTAGCCAACTTTCACGCCACGAAAGGAAACCTGATGTAATGGTTTTTAACAGAATCATTTTTTTGGAAAAAATTAACATGAAGAAGGCTTCCGAACCCTTAATTTCCCCGCGGTATACAAGAATTAGGGAGTTTAACAAAACCACGACGGCAACGGCAACGGGAACGTTGCTAAACAAAAGATTTAATTAGGGGAAAAATGGTTGTGCACGTGCGTTATAATTCTTGGTACATTTCTTTACCGTCCTCGGCAAAACAACAGGGACCTTTAGCAATGACGACGAGAACGTGGACGACGACGTATATGACCGATTGAGCCCTGGAACGGGACCGTCGTCCACGGCGGGAAACGTAAACACTTTAGTAAACCGGTTACGTGGACGAACCCTTTACTGCAGCTTTCTGTGGCAGTCAACAGGAAAATGTCAAACAAATGTCAAATGTTCCGTTAATTTGAAAATGCAAAAATTATCCACTACAACAACTTAACGTTTATTCAGTGTTGTAATCAACGTCAGGTGATTCAGAGCTAAGCTAAGTGTATAGTCGATCCGAGCAGTTCGAATATTCTTCAAAGCCCAGAACTCTTCTTAAAAATGCCAACTGGTATATATTACAAAACTATAACGAAATGCCCGCGATTTGTATTTATAAAAGCACTACTACGTACCCTGCAGTACTTTTATTATCATCCGCCATTGCTTTCTCCACTTTATACTGTAAAGCTCTACCTGCAACTCGAAAGAAATCAAGTTTTTTTCCATCACGGTACGATCAAATTACTTCGGCACTGTATTTATTCACTAAACGACCCTTTACATTGAAGAAATTCCTAAGATACGTAAGTAGAAATTAGAAAACAAATAAAACATACTCGCGTTCTCGGCAAGACGGCAGATGGCGGCAAATGGCGTCCTGAACGAGATGTGGACGACGAGTAGTGCTCGATTGGGCATGCGTGGTAGCTTCGAAGTTCGTTTTCCCAACTTCCGGTCGGTGACGTTCACGTTCTCGTCGTCATTGCTAAAGGTCCCTAACAACGTGAAATGACCAAATTCTGCGTTGTCTGGAGAGCGTGAACCACGACGGCTCATTTTTTAAAATTTTATTTCAAGTTTATCGCTGTCCCAGATTCAGTTTCGTGAAAGTTTTGTCAGTGATAAACAAAGTAAATGACTTAAGAGTATCGCGAGACTCGTAGGTAAAATGTAAAGTCATTTTTTAATCGACGTTGTCCTCGGCGTCGCCGTCGTGGTTACTTAAACTCCCTAATGTCGGTGCCAAGACACACCTTTTCCGCAAACCCTCTTTACATATTACATCCATATAAGCACGCCATTTAATGTATAAACAAGAGAGCCCCGCAGCAGGTAGAGGGAGCCTTGTTTTCTTAACATTAAAATGCCGAAAAATATTCATGCTTGCCAAAGTAAAAATAAATCAAGCGAGCGACATTCTCCAGTTCCTTATTAGAGTCCACCGTTTTCCCGGCCATTGCAGCCCGCTTTAAAGCCTAAGCCCACAAGCAGGGCTAGTGATGCGCAGAAAGCTGCGCAGTACGTTTTTCCGATCGGAAGGTATATGCAAACTGTTTAACAAGAGGACTGAAGACAAATCCTCACGTATTAAGAACGCAAATTCCTTCTCTCTCAGTTGGCAAGCATCTTCTTGTCGCTTACTGGGGTCAGAACAGTTCAGGAAGGAAATTTCCCCAGAATCCCGAGAAAGATCTCAAGGAAGTCTGTGCAGAGAGAAAATACGACATTATAGTGATTGGATTTGTGGTGACTTTTTTTGACAAGGACAATAAAGGTAAGTATATAAATAATAATACAACCTTTTAAATCTTTAATCAAATATTACAGGTAGGAAACCATACGCAGCATAACTAACAAAGTTTAAAAGAAGGCGTGAAAGTCACTCTTTAAATTAATTAAATAAATAAATAAACTTTGTTTAACGAGGGTAACACACAACAGTCTTACGACTGACAAACCCGTAGCCCTCGAATTTCCGATCGAATTGGAATTTAGAAATGTTGATTCTTGTGGAGGGCGGAAAACCGGAGAACCAGGAGAAAAACCCTCAGAGCAAGGACGAGAATCAACAACAAACTCAACCCACTTATGACACCGGGTGCAGGATTTGAACCCGGGCCACATTGGTGGCAGGCGAGCGCTCTCACCACTGCGCCGCCCCTGCTCCTCTATTGCTAAATGTTTATTTATATCCATGACAGGTATTTCTTTTTAACCAATATTTATTGACATTTACTTTCTCGTGTCAGTAATCTGCTTTATTTATACTAAGCCTGCAACATCTTGATCATTACATGCTTGTATTTTAATCGGAGCTCCCGTGCGCGCAAAGGGTGCGAGCTGAGCACAACAGGTAAGGAAATCTGGTGACCAGTCAAGCTAAAAAAAATTGGTTGCCCCTTGACTGTCCGTACGTACGCACGCATGTACTTCACTTACGCAAATGTACCGTGAACTTTCAAGGCCTCGGGCTAGGCTAAATTTATTTATTTCTCATACCAAACATAAACGTGCATGACTGAAATACCAGGGGATCTCTTTCTTGATCTTCTTCTTTGTACGAGTGAACGTACCAGAGTTGGATGAGAATATTATATAGTTCCTTATCGACTACCATACAGTTCAGAATATAACCTCACCGCCCCCCCCCCTCCCCCCACCCCCTCCGTCTGTTTAGTAACGGCCCTTTGAAAGTAATGACGTCAAAGGCAACTTTAGTGATTCTGTTTAAGATAACAGAATGCTCTGATATGCTTTTAAATTATCCTTTCCCCAATGGGGCAAGTGTAGCAAGTAAGGAATTAAACGACTGATTGTATATACGCACGCAAGGACTGACACCATTTGCCAGCGAAACAAACAAAAACGTTTCTACTCTCTTGAGAATTTTACATGTTCAGAAATTAGTGTTTGCAGTCAAACAAGGGTTGCCAGCTCCCGTCAAATCTTGCATTGAGTGTTTTACTGAATTTTCTCTGGTGTTTACCGAGTTTGTCAATTTCCATCACAGATCAGATGCCCGGAGTGAATTTTTCTCTCCATTGCTGGGATCCTGTCTCACCCGCGCACCCAAACCTTTACAAGTGTCCAAAAATCGAAGAAGGCATTTTGGCTTGCCAAAAAGCAGGAAAGAAAGTTCTTATCTCGCTTGGAGGAGCCACTGGAAACAACGACCTTAAGGACGATCAAGCCAAAGTTCTTGCTAAAAATCTGTGGGATTTGTTTCTTGGAGGAGAGGGAAGACCTGACATTCGACCATTTGGAAGGTAGGAGAAAAGTTTCAATTTAACCCTCTTGCTCTCAGTGTTCAATTAATGAATTGGAAAAAAGAAACTGATTAAAGACGACTTTTCTATTGAGTGTCCCAAAACCAAATCCAAAGTAATTTACTCTGGCCAATGATAAACGACAAAACCAATCAGTTGTTCGGAAAGACGACAAGATGTCATAGGCTTTTTTTCCAATGAAACTACTTTAATACAGCAAACAGCTTTACACGTACAGCTTCCGTATTTTCTGCAGCTCTGGAGTAACAGACGCACATCACGTTACTGACATATTCTTTCACTAAGGTAGAAAAAAGCCAAATCGCGTTGGTGTTTTCACTGCACTCCCTGAACGGGTGTGATTTGATATTGGCTCTGACAATAAACAACAGTAAACCAATCAAAACTTGAGGCAAATACATGTAGACAGCGCAAAACGCAGTAACTTGTGATATGTTTTACCTCTAATTGGTTTTACTTCTGATTGGAGGAAAAAGAAAGCGAGATATTTAAGCCAATCGCTTAACGCAGTGTTGGCAAACAAAAGCAAACGCTAATTACTTTCGAAACTCAAATGAAAACCGCTCTAACATTCATATCTTCCCAAAAGTGCAATCCTTGACGGCGTCGACTTGGACATTGAAGACCACAAATCAGGTGGCTACGCTCAGCTTGTCAAAAGTCTACGAGAGCTGGAAAAAACAGGAGCCAAAAAGTACCTCATTACAGGGGCTCCTCAGTGTCCGTTCCCTGATGCCTCTCTGGGCCCCAACCCGGGCACTGCCTTGGGTGACCAGGGCGCCGAGTTTGATCATGTCTATGTCCAATTCTACAACAACTTCTGTCACACTGGCGATGAAGCGCAGTTCTATCCAAATATGGATACGTGGCTTGAATTTGCAGCGAATGCAGCTCAAGCAAAGGACGGCTTTGCAATTGTCCTCAAGAACAGGAAAAGATCTATGGAAGGAGGGCCCAAGATATTCGTTGGTATGCCGTCAGCTCCCGATGGCGCCAATACACCCGAGCACTACAGGAAACCCGAGGAAGCGGCGAAGATTTATGAAGTATGTATGCAAAGTTAGAAGAATAAAAAGATTTATGAGGTATATGTGCAGAGTTAAAGAGTAGTCTCTCCTTAGAATATGAAATTCTCTGAGGGTCTGCGAAGAGAAGACTAAAGCGTACCGTCACCAGGGAAATTTATCTTCTAAACGGCTAGGAAGAGCGAGTGAAAATTTACAATACAATACAATACAATACTTTATTTCGACACGTCACGTCCAGGAGCTGTACAAGATCGTTCAAAATACGTACGTGTATTCCTAAAATACAAAGATTTACGTAGTTTACAAGTTATAAAATCTAAAACATTAAAAATTACTATCATCTGACACACACCTAATTAACTACATGCATTTACTAAACGTAAACACTAAGAATCAAATATATACAGAGAAATTTAAAATCCTAACAAAATAACGGTGGAATAAAATAAGCAAAAAATTAAAGGTCTAATATTCTTAGTTTACTCTTAAAATGGGCAACATTGATGGCCTGTTTCACATTTGAAGGCACACTGTTCCAGAGCTTCGTACTGAGGTGAGTAAATGACTTCTTCATAAAGTTGAGGTTAAACTGTTAGGCGCACATAAATTAACGCCATTACCTCTAAGATTATATAGCGTTTTCTGACGCTAAATATGTCCTTGATGTACTTAGGACCGTTGTTATTAAGACATTTGTGCAACGGGATAAGAGATTGCTATTTTCTCCTCTGTTTTAGTGTTTCCATGTTAATAATACGTAACAGATCCTCGTATAAAATAGATTTGCAGTAACCCAGCAGGGACCTAAGAATGTAATTATTCACTTGTACTCTCCCCATGCCACTCCCAGAAGGAGGGGACTACAGTGTCTAAATGTGGCAAGATAAGAGATTTATCGCGGAGTTCCGGCGGCCGGAATGGCCGCCAAGCGGAGCCCCATACCCGTATAGGAAAGAAAAGGAAACCCATTAGTTGATTTTCTCATGGTTATCATGGCTAGCGGTATTGCTCGTGGGCGCGTACGCACGACGGCGACGACGACGGAGTCGCGCAACATGGTCGCCATACTGCAAATGATAGGTTGATAGACATGCAGCCTTGGTTTACTGTGTACTTCTTTGATATTGGACATCCATGTTATGGTCAATTGACACCTGTCAAAATAAGGTATCCGCGGACCGGTATTACGTGACCATATCGCGGGCTCAAGTTTACAGCTTATCGAGCTCGTGTGTTGTTTTGAAGTTGACCGCTGACTAAGTACTGGTTTTCGATTGGACGGCGGGCTCATCTCAGGTTAACTTGTTGAAAACAGGGCAGGGTTGTTCGGAAACCGGTTAACGCTGACCCAGGATTAAAAGTTAACCGAGTTATAACTTTTTCTTCTATAAAAATGTTTTAAGTTGCTTTGTTTTGTGTATATAATGATTATTAAAACTCAAAACAGAAGGCCAAACAATATACAGAAAACCTCGCTGCAAAGTTACAAAACTCAACTCAAAATTCTACTTTTTCCTGGGTTATTTGACTCTGAACAACCCGGCCCGGGAGCTACGCTTTTAGGCTGGCCTAAATCTATATATTATAGCTTTAACATTACATTGCTAGGCACAAAACGCCTAATTCACCCGAGAGCGCCACTTTTGGCGCATACCTTATGAAGCTGTTTAGAAATGTGTTCTTTTGAAATATCATATGCATATATTTGAGAAAATCACACGTGCCAGTCGTATAGTTCCAAATTATTGCTTTTGTTTTAGGCCCCGTCCGCACGTATCCGGATATGTTGAATCCGCAACTTTTTCTTTCCGGACTCAAAAATTTCCCCGTCCACACGTAGCGTATTCAAATCGAATTCGCCTGTCCACACGCATCCGATTGTATCCGGATTCACTCTACAGAAACTGGGCCTACACGTTGCGCGGCCATATTGGTTTATTGTTCGGCCATATTGGTTTATTGTACGGAAGCCGTATCTGGAAAGAAAAAGTTGCGGACGGGGCCTTAAACTGATCTCCTTTTTTGTGAGTAAATAATTGAGCAGAATAACACATAGAACATAGGAAGGTTTATAAAAGCCTTTTTATGACAGGATCTGAAAGCCAAGCCAAATTTCGGTGGATTTATGTTATGGGATGCCGCCTGGGATCAACAAAATGTCATCGAAGGCAAGGTGTACAGTGACCACATCGCAGACATTATGAGCCGGAGTGGGGGGCCAAGCACAACTCTAGGCACCGGAACTGCCTCCACACCGGGTGGTTTAACACCAGTTGGACCGACCCCAAGTGGGTCGACTCCAAGTGGATCGACACCAGGGGGCTCAACGCCTACTCCACCCAGTCCTGGAGGAGGTGAGGTGCTGGTATGCTCATTTCAACTTACTTATAGTTGCCTTGAAATTTAGCTATTAGCAATGTATTCATGTGTCAGGTAATATCTTCTGTTCTCGGGAAATGCAGTCAACAGCTGGGCCCAGTTGAATCTTCAAGTATGCAGTTACTGTCAGCGAGCAACTCGTAAGCAACTTGCAAGAGTGGGTAATCTTAGTTTCCTCAGATATAGCGAAATTCCAAAAGTAACGAGCTTGCGAAAGTAGGTACTTTTCTTAAATAACTACAGAATTAAGAATTGTGCTGACTTAAGGTGGCTCAAAACAGTTCCCAGCACATTTCAAGACGTCTGTTTTGATATGTTATTATCACCACTCTTTATCTGTTGATGCTACAATCATGTCATCAAAAACCGCCTAATCATTGGTGAGTGAGCACGTTGGTATCGTTTTCACGGCACAATGGGTTGCAATAGTAAAAGTGTGACCTGCTAAAAACACCCTTAATTTATGTTTTAAGTACTTATATTTCAAAAACGGCACGGTGAAACCCTTTTAATTTTTTATCATCTCATTTTGTTAAGGAGGATAATATGCAACTTGTGGCAAAGTTTAAAAAAACTCTGTAGATGGGGTTCAGAGCCACCTGCATTTTGAAAATTTAACGTCCGAAACAAACGTTGGAAACCACTGTTGATTACTTTTTGGCCCTTTTATTTTTTTTGGTGTTTTTATGCCTAAGGAAAATAATGTTTTGGGCGAATTTTGTAGATCAAATATATAACTTTAATATCACTAATACTTCCATTCCATGAGATCTAAACTTGAAATTAAAACTTATGTCACTATTTATTTATTTATTTATTTATTTATTTATTTATTTGTTTATCTCTAAAGATTTCTGCAAAGGAAAAGAGGATGGAGATTACGCAGATCCTGATAACCCGTCAGGATACATCACCTGTTTTCCGGGAGGGATAACTTACAGAAGACCTTGTCCAACGGGACTTGTGTGGAATGCAGAGAAAAAGATGTGCGACTGGCCGTATAACGTGAAAGGTTTCATTATTTATTTATTTGTTTATTTATTTATTTATTTATTTGTTTATTTATTTATTTGTTTATCTCTAAATAGAGGTATTGAGACGGGCAAGCCTGGGAGTGAACCAACGAACACATAAATGAAGGAAGAGAGGAACACACTCAAGTAAGCCAGTAAATGAGCCATCGTCAGTCGAATGAACGAACGAACTAACTAACGAATAAAAACATGAATGAACGAACGAACGAACGAACGAACGAACGAACCAGCGAGCGAGGGAGAGAACGAACGAACGAACGAACGAATTATCAAACGAATGAAGCTAACTTAACTAAGAGGCGCACAAAGCCAACTTAATCTTTAGACCATGTTTATCCATGTTTGTTAGAGTAAAACACAAACATGAGAAAAATGAATAGCCCAAGGTAAATTTCACATTTTGTGTTGTTGAATAAAGCATTTAAATTACACAAGAGGTAAAACATTTTTCACAAGAGCTAAACAAATTTGGATTGCAAACAGCATGCGAAAATAATTGCTCTGAAAACTAGCTTTAATTTGAAGAGGCGTTCTTTCTTAGACTATACGAGCGAGATCAATGGAACTCCGTGATAGCGACAGGAACTGAACTTACTGTTAGATAGAAGGTTCATTAAACAATTAAAGAGCCTAATTGTTAATTTTGTTTCTAGAGGGAAAATTCACAAGATTTATATCCGAACAACTACGTATGTTTAGGAGTTGCCCCAACGATTTTCAAAACGTTGATTGCAGGGATGCAAAAGAGTGGAATCAGAGTTGTGAGTTCACCAGGGGAGGAAATGACGGGCGATGACTATTTCATCTCCAATTTTACTCGCTTTTGCACAGTTCAAGAGATTCGAGCAAATGGGAATTTCCGAAAAGTAAATATATCGAGACTACCGCAAATCGGATAATTTAGATCAACTTTTCCTCAAACACAAATCCAAAATGACCGGTGATTGTTGCTTTGTCAAAAGATCTGCGGCGTAGTCTGGACTAAAAACATTTGATGCATTTTGAGAGTGAAAACGGCGTTTTCAAATTTCTCCGGCGTAGTGCGTCGGGACTTTAAATATAACTCACATCTATTTTACGAGATGGAATAGACTGATCTGAAGACTGGCCTGTTTTGTTAAAAAATTAACTCCATTTATAATCAGTATTAAATAATTTAACGGGTTCAAACGTTCTGCTACTTTTCAAAGCTCCTCGCTAGCAATGTTATGTTATGAATAATGTTTAACCCCGAGTAATTATAAACATCTTTTCTTTTCCCAGGTATTGATTGCAGCAATGACGTTTCGACAATGGAATGACGGCTTTAACTTAGTATTAAAATGATAATTGAGAAAATAAAAGCCGAGGAATAAGTTAGTAAATGTGGATATTGAGTAAATGCGGAATGCGGGTTTGGGATTCTGGTAAATGTGGGTAATTTGAGAACTTCAAAAAATGTAACAAGAGTATAAATAAAGGCTGAATCATTCAATAACGTTTCTCCTGTCTCTATTCTTTGTTGTGAGGGGGCGAACAACCCTCCCCCCCCCCACCCCCGCTTTCCGTACCCTGCTCTCTCGCTTCCCTTACCTTTATCTCCCGACTCCCACTTTTGTCCGTCTTGCTACCGTCTCCTGTAAATAAGGAGACGCTAAACATATCCTCGTCATCTAGCTGCGCAATCCTTGGGCGTTTCTTTTCGTTTTTCCCTTTCTCTTTAGCCTTGCTCCTCTTGCTAACGTCTTTTGACAGCTTAAGTGACGACATTTCATGACCTATGACGTAACCACCGGGTTTCCAATTTTATCGGAGGTAAACCTCAGTTTTTCAGCCCAAGAGCGAATTTTCATTTTTCCGTCGGTCCAGAAGTCTCAAAATAAGCTAAATGTAAGTAAAAAAACATCTTGGGTGCTTGTTTTTGAAAGTATTTTAACGCTTGATAAATGATTCCTTCTTAGAACTCCCGCTTCCCGCCCTATCCTCTCCCGCCTCCCGCCCCCTATTCTCCTGGGCTCCCGCCCTCCTGTCGCCCCTTTTATTAATACTACAAGTAGGGGAAAAAGGAAGATCAAAGAAACTCGATTGACAACTCGCGGTGAAGCACAATTGGTTTCTTGATCGCAAAATAGACAAAGACAAATTTGACATACAAAGACAAAACAGACAAAGACAAATTTTCCGAGAACCCGGAAAATCATATGATCCATTCTACAACCATGGACAAAAATCTTGGGACAAATTTGCACTTGTGAAACTTTTTCACATCTTAAACAGACAGTCGCGCGCGAATGCAATTTCACTTGCCCAGCCCCTCCCCACAGCCAAAACGTTGAACACGTTTGTTGAAGACAATTTCTCTTGAGGTTCAACATTGCATTGGATGGGGATGGGGGCAACAGCAGAGGGAGAAAAATCCTTTCTGTTGTTCCATGCAGTTGATACTGGTTGTAATTCAATGTCATGACGTCAAATCTCCTAAATATAGCACCAAGAGAAGTAATTTGTCTCCCCTAACTTAATGATTATTTATTTAGCCATGTTTGCAGCCTTAAGGATCCATTCAGAAGAGTTTCAAGTCATAGCCATAATGGCAAAGAAACTCACATAATTCACAAGCAGCTTAAAGAAATATCAATAATTATATGTTCCAATGCACTATAACGGGGGAGGTGACCAGTGGTCTAGTAAATATTGTTAAACAAGTTGTTTCGGAGGGCGTTTTCTGTATTTAGTTCAATACTCAAGCATGATTTCCCGTTTTATTCTTAAAAGGCACAAAAACGCATTTCACTGAAACACATATGGGAATATAGCCCCCATGTGAGAATTTAATAAAAGTACCATGATGATTATTATCAAATGAGTTGTATGATCTGGTATGTGTGTTTAACCTGTTTTAAACAATTCATTGCATGTCTTATGATACTTAACTTTAACATTAAGGTATAATTCATACGATGAGGTGCTTAGTATGTACTCGTCGACGTCCATCTCCTTGTACAACAACCGTGAAGTTTCTTCACGCTATTTACCAACGTGCCCTTAGAGGAAGCAATACAGATACTCGCCGACTCGATAGCGTTTGTGAATAACTGGTTCAATGAAACACACCACTTGAACCTCAGCAGAATGGACCTTGCAGATCTTTTCAAATTATCCACCAAAGATCAACTGTTCAGTTCAATAGACAACTTTATGAACAGACCAATGGCGTCGCCATGGGCTGTCCACTCCGGCCAGTGCTCGCTAATGTCCTCATGGGATCCATTGAAGAAACTCTGGCTCATGAAGGCAAAATGCCTTCATTATACAAGAGATACGTTGACAACACTTTAACTATAATGCCTGACACGGCATCAGCAGCTACCTTTCTTTCGGTCCAGGCTGAAAATTCTTATTTTTGTACCTATTTTAGACTGAAAATTTTCTTGTGAATGTTCTTAGATTATAGTGTATAATCTCTTGCAGAAATGAATTTAGTATCACACATAGGGCTAGCGCTGTTCTTGTTGTCTCCTGGATAGTTCTGCGCGCTTTTTAGAGACAGGAAGAATTTTATACGGTTTAGTTAAAAAGATAAAATTTCATTGTACGCAAAGTTTCAACACACATAATTCTATTCTTTTCAAAATCTCAGTGTCGAGTTAATTCTTAAAATCTTCTTAAAATTTCGCAAACTTCAGCCTTGATATTCTTACAAAAAATAAAGAGAGTATGGAAGATTACTGTCAGCTGTCCAAACGAGTAGTTCATCTCCAGCTCTTTCGACATAATATGTTTTTCAAAATTTAAATGTATGGAGATCAACGGCTATATATTACTGGCGGAAGACACTGAAAACGTTCTACTCCCGAATAAAAACGAAAAGAACATACAAATATAAAACCACTCTTAAAATCAAGTCTACCAACTGTAAATATTTGGAATTGTAAATATTTTTATTTTCAACAAAAAAACTCACAAATGCTCATGACTACTCAAAACAAACATAGCTTTCGCGCTCAAATTATTGTTTACAGGTAAATGTCGGAACCGCTTTGAAAACAACGCCGTTCAAAACAGTTGTAAGAGAATGTGATTATAATTCAACACCTGTTATGAACACGGTTCTTAATTTAAATAAAAAGTAATATTAAATATTTTGTGTACGTCGTCAGTATCGATACAGTTCTTTCACACAAGATAATATATGTTGGCATATAGCTTTTGGTGTTTAAAAACACAACCTCTTAGTTCTTCGGTAAGGCTGTGTTTTTAAACATATCCTTAAATAAATCAATTTATTATGAGAACTTTACGCATAACACTGACTAAGCAGTCGGTCTCAGTTTTGAACAAAAACGACACTAATCAAAACAAGTACAAGTAGGTATTTTCACCGTGCTTTTCATAGCGGCGCCCATAATTTTCAAATATTTTGAATAGTCAGAAGGAATTTACTTTTTCGTAAATTGACCGACATTCTCTGACAACATTTGAAGAGTTATAAATGTTGTCAGAGAAGCAAACATGACCAAATGTCATAAACGTGGCAAACTGAATGCGAGACGGCTATTTTATTTGCCCGTAAAGTTCACTAGCGTATTCAAAAGAACAGAAAGAGCAATATTTTGAATAAGGTAAAGAGGTACGTAGCATAAATTGGACATTAAGCCAAATTCGGTCTTACTCACTGAGCCGGTCTATCTGCGTTTGATAGTAGTTGCTCTTAATACCAGTGGCTTTTACCTCTTCACCAGTTTCTAAGTATCTTTGGTTCTGTGACATGAACAAATGGAGTTATATAGCACTGAAGAGATAATACAAAAATTGTTTTCAAGGCCGCCTAACGGTCTACTTAATCGACCCATCATGCGTTCGATAGTTTGCACCCGGCAACAGGTGATTGAAATGTGCTTTACATCAAACAAGTCAAACCTCTTGCTCACCTATCTAGGCTTGACCATTTCTGCACTTGTACCGTAATAAAGTGAACAATATCAACTGACTTGGAAATCAGCCCTAACGTATAACAAAGAAATTACCAAGACATTTGTCCGATAGTGATATCTAGGAACATTGTGCAACCGAGACTCCGATCATCTAGAAAAGTTTTTGAGTATCATTAGTTTTGATTTGAGAATTTTCACAACGTCACAGGAAAGCCAAAAACGAAAAAGCTAGTCTCTCGGGGGACCATTGCTTTTGGGGTTCAAAAGGAACGTTCTTTCCGGGAGCTGTTATTTTCAGAGGGACTACTCACCGTTCGGAATTCTGCGATATACGTATTTCGAAATTAAAATGGAAGGAGCAGGGATCGGAACGGCTATCTATTGCTTTGGAAAGACACTGAAAACGTTCCACTCCTGAACAAAAAAGAAAAGAACATACAAATAAAAAACCACTGTTAAAATTAAGTCCACGAAGTTTGGCTAAGTTTATCCTGCGTACCAGGGAAACTGTAAATATTTTTATTTTCAATGAAACACTCACATATGCTCATAACTACTCAAAATACACATAGTTTTAACGCTCAAATTATTGACTACAGGTAAATGTCGGAACTGCTTTGAAAACAACGCCTCAGTTTCAAAACAATTTTTGAGAGAAACCTGTTAAGAGCACAGTCCTTAAATAAATAGAAATATTCATAGTTAAATGTTTGGTTTACGTCTTCAGTATCGATACAGATGTTTCACGCAAGGTAACATAAAGAAACCAGTTTCATTGTTTGGCCCGTCTCACTTTTCCCCCAAATATTTATTCAACTTGCCTTAAAAACATGGACATATTGCGCGCTTTCAGTAAAACGCAAATAACAAAAATGTACCGACAAAAAAACTAAAAAAGCCTGCCGCGTACTAGCAACATCGATAGGTTCTTTTCCAACTACAAAACCGCTCAAAACTAATAAGATAAAAATACTCTCCACGCAAAAATTATTGAGACATTAGAATGTCGGAAAACTGTCAACGAGTTTTGAAAGCATTATTAAGAAGGTTGTTAACAAAACAATTATTGGCAGCTGTTTCATAATCAGTACGAGTAAAAATATTGTCAATAAGTTTATAGCACCGGAAACCTTCTAGAACAAAGATATAACTATCGAAACAAAACCAAAGAGGTATTATTTATCACATGATCCAAAGGCCACAGCTTACTCTAGGTATTCAGCCTTTAACAACAGTTCTCGTTATTTTCAGTTGCTCCGAATCATTTTTATTTTATAACCCTTACATTTATATTCGTCCTCGGAGAAAGAATCCATGGCCGCACCCAAGACTTTAAAGCAGACTGATTGAAAAGACTTTTCTCGGGTTTGCAAGGAAGTTTATCCAAATGGGCATTACAGCTTACTTCACCTGTATCATTAAGAATATATTTATACCGAGAACCCATCGAATATCCTTGCGAGAAGGAGAGCCGGCGACTTGCATTTTTTAATAAAAAGTAAAATTATTGTCCTTTACCAATAAGTCTTAGGTAAAGTAACTGGAATTCCACCACTAACAACTGGGGAATCCAAATGTATGGGTTTTACGTCTCGTTCTTGTGCAATCTATTTATCCAGTGTGAAATCTTTGTTGCATTCGAGCTTAAAGTCTTTTTCTGTCAAGCAAAAATATATAACAAGAGAACTGAAATAAGGACGCAGGAATTTAAAAATATTTAAGCTGTTTAGAGATGAAACTTAAAATATTCATTTGGCCTTGGGGGAGATGGCGTATTCATGCACCGTCTCAAGTTCCAATTTTCAAGCTAAAGTAGGACATCAAACTATGCTTCAGTATTTTGAGTTAAACAGAGGCCCTTGAAAGTAGCCTGACTTGCTGAATAAGCTTTGGGTTAGGTCGTTGAGGGTTAAGGGAGCTACGTCACGGTTGCGCACCTTGAAAATGTTAGCCTAAAGTTTTTCAATTTTGTCGTTTGTAATCCACGTTATTCTGCTCCATCCTTAAAGTCCCACTAACCCCCAATTTTTTTTTTCCTTCAATGAAATCTACTAGTTTCCCTGATTGCTTCAGCGAAAAAATTACCTCGATTGAGAAAATCCCTGCGTTTCTACACGCGTTTAAACATGTAATTTCTATGTTCACGACCGCGCAAAGTGGGGTCTGGGTCGGGCTACTAGTGACGTCACTTCGGGAACCGGACTAAAACACTCAAGAGACTTTTGACTGAGCTTCGAGGGCAGTCAAAACATTTTCGGGTTATTTGTGATTCATATTTTATCAAAACTGGAGAAGAACTTTAAGTGAAAGAACTGTATCATCTAGCATTACAATTCGAAGTCTAGCTACGATTCGGACGGCTGCGAAGTACATATTTTTTTTCCATTTCGAAGTGCAGGTCGCCAGTCGAGATCGCCGCGTTGTTTAATTATATTTAGGCCGGGATCGACAATTTGCCGGTCTATTTGGGTTATAAAGGTACAAACAAGGACTGAATAGTCAGCTCACAGCTCTTAAAGAGTTGTAAAGATGTCAATGAACACGAAGAGTTGGTAGTTTGAGTATACGGAACGTGCAAATTTTGGAGTGTCAAGACACTTTTACATTCAAGTATTAATTTTCCCCGAAATATAAGTTAAAATGCGATTGCGTCGTACTCCACTTCTGTCTTCTTCTCCAGATCAATGATGGAAAATAGTTTTAACATAAGAGATAAGCAGAGATGTCGGCAAACAAAATTCGAAGGTGAGGTAACTTTTCGCTTCGTTATTGTCGACCGACCGTAGTATATGCGTATTCAATTACTGTGTACGAACACAAGCTACGCAAATTCTTCTTTTTTTTTTTTCTTTTTTTTTTCTTTTCCACGTTCAGTCACAAATCGCCGTCTGGTCTCTAAAGCGTATGCGTCACCTGTGCATGCGTACAGCACATGGAGTTTACAGAAGTTGTCGTCGTGAAAAGTTAGCACGGATTCCATGATTTCTAGGGCGATGAAATCACATACAAACGAACACACCGTTCGAGGTAGACCAACGCTAAAGGACGATAAGCGTTTTCGGAACGGGTGGGTCTGCAAGCCTTACGAGAGGTCAATTTACGAGCGAACATTTTGAGTGAATTTATCAAGAATCATGTTATACCAAAGGACCCATCAACCGGGGCTATCAACTCTTCAACTTGATAAAAAGCATCATCAGAAGCGTCATCGTATTTTTAGACGTGGTCATGAACCAAGCAGAATTCCAGCACGAACTCAAGAACGTCTGAGCAACAAGAGCAGAAAGGTTAGAGGATTTGTTTACGAATGTATCTGTTCGAGTACACCTGAGTAAAACGCTCTGAGAAACTTCGTAAAGTATAATTGTTAGTCCACACGCCCAACAAACGACAAATTACAACAGAGCATCTAACCTTTTAATACGCACTCGTAGCGTTTCACGCCATCTTGGATTACATTCTTCTTTTTCTAGTGCCAGTCCCTTATCGTTCTATAATAACTAGTTCCAGTTCTCTACATTTCTCCCTTTCTGAAAAAAGATGTTGTCCTCAACATGAACGAATAGACAATAGTCTCTTCTAGGTTATCTCTTATAACAGTTCTTTGTACACTTGTATCTCATCCTGGGGTGAACAAAAGTATTCTGGTTGATCAGACCAGAAAACAGCGCATGTTGCACTCAGATGTCACTGTTCTGTCTTTGCGGCAGTATTACTTTCCAATACCTAACGCCTTTATCTATAACACGATTTGACTTCCTTGTACAAAGAATATTCCGAGATAGAGAAAAAAAAATTCTCTTAATGAAAGGAGATTGAACGTCCACACACAAACAAAACATTGTACGAAATTATACAATACCAAAAGGAAACATTTAACAGTCTTATCTAGGATGAACGTAGCTTCAGTAGGTGCAAATCAGTTCCTTTCTTCTCACGTTAATTTCTAAGGGCCTGCTAGTAACACCACATAGGCACAGGGTACATCGGCTGTGATGATACTGGAACAGGTGCAAAATAGCTATAGGGCTGCAAAACAGGTAGTAGCATCCATGATACTGTTACAGGTTGCCACAACTGCTGTGGGTATGATACTGTGACGCCTTGAACTCCTGCTGTAGAACTGGTTTGAAAGGAGGGTTGTCCCATTACATCATAGATCATCCTAAGAGGTGGTCTGCTCATACGTTGTGACTGTCTAAGGGGTAAGCTATCTGCAGCCTCATCATCTACTGTACCAACTGGTTGCTCTGGGTCTTCTTCTTCTCCCTCTGAGTCTGGGCTATCAACTTGACAAGGGTCAATGTCCTCTTCAACTACATGTGACTCTGGAACAATGCCACAATGGTCCTCACATTGATTTCTTGTAGACTCGTAAAGTTCTTGGAGCTTATCAGGTGTGAGGCTAAGAATGTCCTCATCAGTAGTTCCGATTGTCTCTTCTTGTGAAGCCTGCTGTCTGTTGGCCCTCCTAGATACTGTACGGCGACTCTTTGATGACTTAAGTGGGGTCTCAACTGGCAAGTAAGAACATGGTAATAGCATGTTGCGATGGAGAACTTTTGACCTTCAATTGTCACTCTCTGACTTTACTTCATAAACTGGCATATCCTTCCTCTTCTGAGTTACCAGATAGATTTCTTGCTCCCAGTAAGGTCGTAGCTTTCCCGAGCCACCACGCTCAGTCATGTTTCGTACAAGAACACGATCTCCTTCACACAGCGCAGTGTGTCTGACTTTCTTGTCATACTGTTGTTTCCCCACGTCTGCACTTTTCTTTGCATGGGCAGAGGCCAAATCATAAGCTTTTTTCATTGCTCGTCGCCAATTTCTGACATATTCAGGATATGTAGAAAATCCCTCTGGAGGTTTCAAGCCAAACATTAAGTCAATAGGTAGTCTCGGGTTTCTACCAAACAGTAGATAGAAAGGTGAAAATCCAGTAGAGTCATGACGGGTACAGTTGTATGCATGAACTACCTTATTGAGATGGTCACGCCAGCGGGATTTCTGTTTCTCCGGTAAGGCTCTCAGCATGGATAAAAGCGTCCGGTTGAACCTTTCGACCTGCCCATTACCCTGCGGGTGATACGGTGTTGTCTGTGAATGTTTAATCCCACTGAGTTTTTCAAGGTTGTAGAAGAGCTTGTTTTCGAATTCTCCACCCTGGTCATCATGGATGGTTTCTGGGAATCCAAACCTCATGATAAAGTCATTATATAATTTATCAGCAGCAGTCTTCGCGGACTTATCACGGGTAGCATACGCTTAAGCAAATCTGGTGTAGTGATCCATGATCACCAATATATACTGGTATCCGCCCGAGCTTGGTTCGAGATGAACAAAATCCATGGAAACAAGTTGGAAAGGTGCTGTAGAGACAATAGGTTGAAGTGGTGCATTAACATGAGGTTTTCGTTGCTTTAGGCAATGGCACACTTTCGTGACATAATGGGTAATGTCTGCCCTCATAAACGGCCAATAGAAACGTTCTCTAGCTAGTTCCACTACTCTGTCTGCACCCAGGTGCCCCATGTTTTCGTGTAGTTCTTCATACACCTTTTTGTGGTATTTCTTTTTAAGACCATTCGGTCTCTAGATCCAGATTTGTGGCAAAGAATTCCATCTTCAGCAATGAACAGTTTGTTCCATTCATGTAAGAGCTGTCGTACAATAGCTGACTCTTTCTGTCTCTCCTGATAGGTTGGACGGCTTCCAACTTGCATAAAGTGCAAAACACGACCGATTGTGGGATCTTCTTGTTGAGCTGCGATAAGTTCACTAGCTGGCATAGTTGGAATGTTAACACACTCTTCCTTTAAGATATCAGGCACTGCTGTAAGTGATGACAACCAAGCGGTCTGAACAGTGTTAGTTTCATGGAATGAGGAAGTGACAGCATCCAGAACATCTTGACTAGCTACTTCTGAACAACTTTCCATATAATTCTCAAAGCGGATTGGCATTCGGGACAGGGTGTCAGCATCCGCATTGGCTTTTCCTGGTCGATACTTGATTTCAAAGTGGAAATCGGCCAATTCATTAACCCACCGCAAACCTGTGGCATTGAGCTTTGCTGATGTTAGAATGTATGTCAAGGGGTTGTTATCCGTGAAAACAGTAAACTTTGGAGAGTAATAAAGGTAATCACGGAAATGGTCAGTCACTGCCCATTTTAGAGCCAGAAACTCAAGCTTGCCTGCATGAAGGTGGTACTTCTTTTCAGCTGGTGAAAGCGCTCGTGAAGCATAAGCAATTACTCTCATGACCCCATCCTGGTTTTGGTACAACACTGCCCCAAGATCGTCTTTACTTGCATCAGTGTGTAGAGTGAATGGTTTTGAGAAATCTGGGTAAGCCATAACAGGTGGATGACTGAGCTGTCTCACTAACTCTCGAAGGGCGAGTTGCTGTTCCCTACTCCAACAGGTTGGTGTCTTTGAGGGTGGTTGACCATCCTTCCCAGTGCTAGTTAAGAGATCATAAATTGGTTTTGCAATTCTGGCAAAGTTCTTAATGTACCTTCGGTAGTAACTTAATATTCCGGCAAGCTGTCTGACTTCACCAACAGTTCTAGGTGACACTTCCTTTAACTTCTCGACAGCCTTAGAACACCCTGGGTCCATCCGGTAACCATCAGCTGACACAACTCTTCCTAGAAACTGGACCTCACGTTTAAACAAACTACATTTACGCGGCTTCAACTTCACTCCATGTTCACACAACTTTCTTAACACGGTTCGCAGGTGCTCAACGTGTTCTTCAAATGTCCTGCTAAATACTATGATGTCATCAAGGTATGGTATGGCCACTTTGTTCCTCAGTTCACCCAAGCACCGTTCCATACACCGCTGGAAATTGGCAGGCGCATTCATCAATCCAAATGGGATCCTTATCCATTCGTACAGCCCCCATGGTGTAATGAATGCTGTGGCTGCTCTGCTCTCCTTGCTTACAAACCCCTGGTGGTATGCCTTACCCTGATCGAGAACACTGAACCAACTATTTCCACCAAGACTATCCAGGGTTTCTTGGACTCTAGGGATAGGATGTCTGTCAGCAATAGTCCCGCGGTTAAGTTGTCGGTAGTCGATGCATAGTCTCAGAGACCCATCTTTCTTTCGGACACAGACAACTGGAGAGGAATATGGAGACTTAGATTCAGTGATGAAATTCTGGTTCAGAAGGTCTTCAATGTACTGTTTCCAGATCAGGGATGCAACCAATATCTTCTTCACTGGATGAGAATGACTCATACTCTTCCCTCAGCATTGTCTCAGCTACAATTTGCTGATCTTGGTTTAAGCCACTAAGGTCAACTGCCGGGAGATGGTTTTTGCTTTCTCCATCTTGTTGCCCAGAAGGAATTGTTGGCCCTTGAGGCTCGTGCTCCCTTAGATGTTGTTGGTCGGTCCGGATACTGCATTCACTCAGCCTCACGTCTGCCGCAGTCACTGATTTCACTGCCTGAAGAACTCCTAACGAGGTGCGGCTCTTAAGCGTGATGTCATGATCTGTACCATTGTACACAGCAACTTGTACACGGGATGATTTTCCTGGTTGGATGTTTAACAAAGTCTCATTAACTTCCAAGCCCTCTGGCAACAACTGTACTAGTTTGTCTTGCTCAAACAACACTGGTGTTTGTTTGTACACAGGTCCTGTATTTGCACGACAACTGACAGCAACTGTGCTATCCTTAGGTATGACCACATCTTTTCTTCCAGTTCTCACTTTACAAATGGCATCTGAACTTGAACTCTGAATAAAGTTTACCAAGGCATCTAATTTTGCCTTATCTTTTCCAGGGAAACTCTTGTAAATAATTGGCCTGGGATTCTGGTCCTGGCTTACCAGCTCTTCAATGACATTGTATCCCAGAAGAGGACAGTCTAACTTTTCTTATGTTACAAGGAAAGGTACTAACAGTTCGTCTTGACTACTATCACTGCTGAGAGAGGTTAACTTCACTCTGACTTCCACCCACCCAACGTAGGGTACCTTAGTCCCATTTACTGCTGTTAAATTTAGATTCGTATCCAGGAGCTCTGACAACTGTCTAATAGCTACTTCAAGTCACATTCACAGTCATTGAGGAAGCACTTTACCATACACTTCTTACCAACAAGGCCAATAACTTTAGCATGTTCACTTGGAGTTAAATGGCTAACACAGGCTGGGTCTACAAAATCTTTAGACTTACTCGTACTTGCCTCAGAGAGATGACTTATTGCTTGGCACAACACCTTGTGTTCAGACCAGTGTCCTTTCTGACATTCTGAGGAACAATACCATACACTTCGACACTGACTACATCTCTTAAGCTGTCCATGCTCGACTCCAGTTTTACAACAGTTATTACATTGGTGAGACTTGGGTGGATCTACGACTGTTTCCTGTCTCGCGGAAGCAGTCGATTCCTGTTTAACTGCTTCCTGCACCCTCTTGCAAAATGAGAGTCGCTCCCACACTTAAAACAGTGATTGCAATACTCCTTCTTGTTTTCAAGGCAGCTTGAACACAAAGGTGGTCTTCTTCTCTCCGGCCACTTCCCATGGGGTACACTTTGGTCGGTGCTCTTCTTTCTGACCTCACTTTTCAATGCCTCAACTTCTGACTTGATTGCACTGATAGCTGTTACAAGATCATTCTGAGGGGTGTTTTTCTTGTTTTCTTCCTTTCCTTTAGGTGAGTCATCAGAAGATACTGCAGATACTGATAACGCTGGTGGCTTGGTCTTGCTATTGTTCCTTAGCTTTTTGTCCCTCTCCTTTTCTGCTGAGGTTGCCATACTCATCTGTTGCATTAACACTTCATCTGACACATTGGGGTCCTTCAGGAATGGGCGAATCTTAGCACGAATACTTTCATCCTGTAAACCAGTTTCTACTGTTCGAAGAAACAGACGCTGTATATGCCCAGAGTCATACTGTAGGGATGTGTCATCATCTCCTTAACTACATGCAAACAGAATCTGCTGCCTCAGATCTAGGGCATTCATCAAAAACACTTGGGGTGATTCTTTTGGGCTCTGACATAATGATGCTAGTGTTTGATAGAGTTCTGATGTATTCTTCGCACCATAGTGGCTACGGAGAATTTTCTTTAACCGATCCAATGTTAGATCTTTGTAAGTTTCCAGATAACTTCTAAGCACCATACCAGGTGTGATCGAACGAATAACACCATCAACAATTTCATTTTCAGCATAACCCTGGGCCAACCCCGTTTGAATTTGACGCGCCAGTGAGGAGACGCTAATTTTATCTTTCTGCTCAGGCTCCCCGATTTGACCACTGATCTTAAATTGTCTACGTAAAGCGCTGGTCGCCAAGAGTTTTTGGACCGAGTCTTCCTTCGCTATAGTGGGAGGTTTGGAATCACTTTGAACAATCTTTCCACTCTTACCTTCGTCCTTGATGCCAGAAGATGGTTTTTCTGTCAACAGCTTTTTCACATCTTCAAGGTACGGCACAACTTCGGCTTCTTTTAACTTACCAATTCCTTCCTCGAGTTGCTGAACGATAAGTTTCGCCACGAAGAGTTTGCTTTTCCCTTCAATTTCGACTTTTAAGAACTCTGCAATTCGCTCGAGTGAACTCCAATCCGCGGCATAAATGTTAGACTGTATTTAAAGTTGAAGGTCTTCGGCCATAGTGTGTCCTTCGCTCTTCTCCACACGGGTTGACAAATATGGCGGGCAACTTACGAAGCATGTGGTCGCCAAGAAAACACAGATATGCTCAAAAACATACCAAAATCGTTCGAAACGAGCGGTTCCTACTGTCCTTCATTGTCCTTGAGTTTTAGCTCCTGGCAGGGTCGCCAATTTTGTTAGTCCACACGCCCAACAAACGACAAATTACAACAGAGCATCTAACTTTTTAATACGCACTCGTAGCGTTTCACGCCATCTTGGATTACATTCTTCTTTTTCTAGTGCCAGTCCCCTATCGTTCTATAATAACTAGTTCCAGTTCTCTACATAATAAGGCTAAAATCTCGAACTAAACGATATTCTCTCGTTATTTTCTTGTAACAGAGCTATGTGTCTTTACAAGAGTGAAACTCATGTAGCGAATTATTGTACATTTAAGCTGAAAGAAACTAAAATATGTTGACCCCAGCAAAACAATTCTTGGCTTGCATTGTCACGCAATCCTGACGCAATAAAAAAATTATTCCACCATTATTTTACCATTTAGTAGATAAAATCAAGAAATTGTGATATTATAGGAGATTAATAAAGATGACACTCCTCTAATTTTTAAGTCTGTACGTTTTCCCAAGCTCAGATATTTGTCGAAATATTTTGTACAAATTTACAGAGACCAGTATGGAGACGCCATGTTGGCGTACCTCCGCGGTACGCCAACATTGCGGCCGGAAAATAGTGTAAACATCTGAAACTTACTTTGGCTATCTAGGCGACTCATTATCTGTACTGAACAAACAAGCATTTACATAAGCACTTACCGTAATACTTTAACTTCTGAATGGGCTGAAAATCACGAGATAAGTATATGATTTCGACAAACGCGTTCGTAGGTCCATGTCACGTACCGCCATAACTATGAAATTCAAAATGTCTCGCTTGCTTGAGAAACGCAGATAACAACGACAAAGGCTGAGGAAAATAGAGTGAAACGTTTATAGGCTGATATAAAGACCTTGACTCATTTCACAGTCTAAAGACCTGGAAACGAGTAATAAGCTATTAATCGATTCCAAGAAATGCAATCAAAAGCAGAATAGCTTAAGCACATTAATTCGATTGAATTTCGTACAACTTCAAATGCAGAACGTTTAGCTCAATTGCAATAAAGCTAGCGCTTCTCAGTATAACGACTGCCTGGGTACACGCAGCAAAGCGTCTAGTTTAATTAACAGCTGTCAGTTTCAAACTTATTTGTGTCATGTTCAGGACTTCTTAAAAGGAGGCAAAGTCACAGTTAACATTCAGTCCTTTACAGAGAGCTATCCTGTTCGGAAGGTTTCGCCTATCGCGTAAGACTGACATCAAACGACTACATCAAAAGAGAAGACTCCAGCTCAGTAAGTTTTGTTGTTTGTAGCGGAGCTCCGGCGGCCCGAAGGGCCGCCAAGCGGAGCCCCATACTCATATAGGAAAGAAAAGGAAACCCATGAGTTGATTTTCTCATGGTTATCGTGGCTAGCGGTATTGCTCGTGGGCGCGTACGCACGACGGCGACGACGACGACGGAGTTGCGCAACATGGCGGCTATACTCCAAATAATAGGTTGATAGAGACATGCAGCCTTGGTTTACCGTGTACTTCTTTGAGATTGGACATCAATGTTATGATCAATTGACACCTGTCAAAACAAGGTATCCGCTGATCAGTATCACGGACCATATCGTGGGCTCAAGTTTACAGTTCGCGTGTTTTTACAGGTCGCCTGTTTTATTGAAGTTGACCGCTGACCAAGTTCTGGTTTTCGATGGGATCGTGGGCTCATCTCAGGTTAACTTGTTGAAAACAGGGCAGGATTGTTTGAAAGCCGGTTAACGCTACCCCAGGATAAAAGTTAACCGAATTATAACTTTTCCTTCTATAGAAATGTTTTTTGCTGCTTTGTTTTGTGCATATAGTGATTATTAAAACTGAAAACAGAAGGCCAAACAATATACAGAAAACCTCAACGCAAAGTTACAAAACTTAAATCAAAATTCTACCTTTTCCTGGGTTAGCTTAATTAAACAGTTAAACAGTTGACTGAAGACAAATCCTCGCGTATTAAGAACACAAATTCCTTCTCTCTCAGTTGGCAAGCATCTTCTTGTCGCTTACTGGGGCCAGAACAGTTCAGGTGGGAAATTTCCCCAGAATCCTGAGAAAGATATCAAGGATGTCTGTGCAGAGAAAATACGACATTATTGTGATTGGATTTTTGGTGACTTTTTTTGGGAAGGACAATAAAGGTAAGTATATAAATAATAATAAAACCTTTTAAATCTTTAATCAAATATTACAGGTAGGAGACCATAAGCAGGATAACTAACAAAGTTTAAAAGAAGGCGTGAAAGTCACTCTTTAAATTAAATAAATAAACTTTGTTTAACAAGGGTAACAATCGAATTGGAATTTAGAAATGTTGATTTTTGCGGAGGGCGGAAAACCGGAGAACCAGGAGAAAAACCCTCAGAGCAAGGACGAGAACCAACAACAAACTCAACCCACTTATGACACCGGGTGCAGGACTTGAACCCGGGCCACATTGGTGGCAGGCGAGCGCTCTCACCACTGCGCCCCCCCCCCCCTGCTCCTCTATTGCTAAATGTTTATTTATATCCATGACAGGTATTTTTTTTTAACCAATATTTATTGACATTTACTTTCTCATGTCAGTAATCTGCTTTATTTATACTAACCCTGCAACGTCTTGATCATTACATGCTTGTATTTTAATCGGAGCTCCCGTGCGCGCAAAGGGTGCGAGCACCACAGGTAAGGAAATGTGGTAATCAATCAAGCTAAAAAAAAATTGTTTGTCCCTTGACTGTCTGTACGTACGCACGCATGTACTCCACTTACGGAAATATAGCGTGAACTTTCAAGGCCTCGGGCTAGGCTTAATTTATTTATTTCTCATACCAAACATAAACGTGCATGACTGAAATACCCGGGGATCTCTTTCTTGATCTTCTTCTTTATAAGAGTGAACGTACCAGAGTTGGATGAGAATATTATTTAGTTCCTGATCGACTACCATACAGTTCAGAAAGTAACAAAATCCCCCTCCCCCCCCCCCCCTCCGTCTGTTTAGTTACGGCCCTTTGAAAGTAATGACCTCAAAGGCAACCTTAGTGATTCTGTTTAAGATAACAGAATGCTCTGATATGCTTTTAAACTGTCTTTTCCCCAATGGGGCAAATATAGCAAGTAAGGAATTAAACGGCTGATTGTATACACGCACGCAAGGACTGACACCATTTGCCAGCGAAACAAACAAAAACGTTTATACTCTCTTGAGAATTTTACATGTTCAGAAATTAGTGTTTGCAGTCAAACAAGGGTTGACAGCTCCCATAAAATCTTAAGTTTTTTACTGAATTTTCTCTGGTGTTTACCGAGTTTGTCAATTTCCATCACAGATCCGATGCCCGAGGTGAATTTTTCTCGCCATCGCTGGGATCATGCCTCATCCGCGCACCCAAACCCTTACAAGTGTCAAAAAATCGAAGAAGGCAGTTTGGCTTGCCAGAAAGCAGGAAAGAAAGTTCTCATCTCGCTTGGAGGAGGCACAGGAAAAAACGACCTTAAGGACGATCAAGCCAAAGTTCTTGCTAAAAATCTGCGGGATTTGTTTCTTGGAGGAGAGGGAAGACCTGGTATGCGACCATTTGGAAAGTAGGAGAAAAGTTTCAATTTAACCCTCTTGCTCTCAGTGTTCAATTAATGAATTCGAAAAAAAAAACTGTTTAAAGACGACTTTTCTGTTGCTGGTTTTCAGTGTCACGCAATTTAAAATAGATCAAAATAAAAATCAAAACCGGTCAATAGATAAAGTCAAGAATCTGGGAAATGAAAGAAGGTAAATATGCAAAGACTTGCGCCAAAATTCTGGTCACAGCAATTTTTCTTATGCGAGATATGCGGAGAAATTTTTTACCCAAATTTATAGAGATTTGTATGGAGACGCCATGCTGGTGCCCATCCGTATGGGCACCAACATGGCGGCCGGAAACCAACAGAAACGTCTGTCACTGAGTTTTGCTACAAAAGCGTCAATTTATCCCTCGAGGAACTCTGAAACATTAAAATAATAAGACATGAACCGTTCAGATAGCAGAATTCCCCGAAATAAGTCACTTTTTTAGCCATCATGACAGCTCTCTAGGCCGTCATGTAAATGCCGCGTCACGCAAAAGCTAAGAAATTCAAGCGTAGTGTATCACAAAACCAAGAACCCATTCGGAGCGAAAAGTTTTACGAATATTAGTTTTCAGCTGCTCTTATACATCATTTAAGTAAAATCTCAGGAAGATCAATAGTTTTGTAGTTCGAATTTTAGTGACGTCATGTGAAAACTAGCTATTGAGTGTCCCAAAACCAAACCCAAAGTAATTTACTCTGCCCAGTGATAAACGACAGAACCAATCAGTTGTTCGGAAAGACGACAAGATGCCATAGGCTTTCTTTCCAATGAAACTACTTTAATACAACCAACAGCTTTACACGTACAGCTTCCGTATTTTCTGCTGCAGCTCTGGAGTAACAGAGGCGCATCACGTTACTGACATATTCTTTCACTAAGGTAGAAAAAAGCCAAATCGCGTTGGTGACAAAAGCAAACCAATCAAAACTTGAGGCAAATACATGTAGACAGCGCAAAACGCAGTAACTTGTGATATGTTTCACCTCTAATTGGTTTTACTTCTGATTGGAGGAAAAAGGAAAGCGAGATTTTTAAGCCAATCGCTTAACGTAGTGTTGGCAAGCAAAAGCAAACGCTAATTACTTTCGAAACTCAAATGAAAACCGCTCTAACACTCATACCTTCCCAAAAGTGCAATCCTTGATGGCGTCGACTTGGACATTGAGGACCACAAATCAGGTGGCTACGCTCAGCTTGTCAAAAGTCTTCGAGAGCTGGAAAAAACAGCAGGAGCCAAAACGTACCTCATTACAGGGGCTCCTCAGTGTCCGTTCCCTGATGCCTCTCCGGGCCCCAAACCGGGCACTGCCTTGGGTGACCAGGGCGGCGAGTTTGATCAATGATGATTTGATGTCCAATTCTACAAAAACTTCTGCTACACAATTTGCAGCGAATGCAGCTCAAGCATAGGAAGGCTTTGCAATTGTCCTCAAGAACAGGAAAAGATCTGTGGAAGGAGGGCCCAAGATATTCGTTGGTATGCCGTCAGCTCCCGATGGCGCCAATGAACCCGAGCACTACAGGAAACCCGAGGAAGCGGCGAAGATTTATGAAGTATGTATAGAAAGTTAGAAGAATAAAAGAGATTTATGAGGTATATGTGCAGAGTTAAAAGAGTAGTCTCTCCTTAGAATATGAAATTCTCTGAGGGTCTGCGAAGAGAAGACTAAAGCGTACCGTCACCATGAAAATTTATCTTCTAAACGGCTAGGAAGAGCGAGTGAAAATTTGCAATACAATACAATACAATACAATGCAATGCAATATAATCAAATATATACAGAGAAATTTAAAATCCTAACAAAATAATGGTGGAATAAAATGAGCAAACAATTAAAGGTCTAATATTCTTAGTTTACCCTTAAAATGGGCAACATTGATGGCCTGTTTCACATTTGAAGGCAGACTGTCCCAGAGCTTCGTACTGATGTAAGTAAATGACTTCTTCATAAAGTTGAGGTTAAACTGTTAGGTGCACATAAATTAACGCCATTACTTCTAAGATTATATAGCGCTTCTATGACGCTAAATATGTCCTTGATGTACTTAGGACCGTCGTTATTAAGACATTTATGCAACGGGATAAGAGATTGCTATTTTCTCCTGTGCTCTTTCTTTAATCTTTAATCTTTAATCATTATTTATACACGGTAAAAACATCAGGTAGAAAAAATTACATAATAATGACTAAAAATCCAAAACCTAACATTAGCGTTCTAGCGTTTCCATGTTAATACTGCGTAACAGATCATCGTATAGAATAGATTTGCAGCAACCCAGCAGTAACCCAGCAGGGACATAATAATGCTAATATTGCACCCCATGCCACTCCCAGAAGGAGAGGACTACAGTGTCTAAATGTGGCAAGATAAAAGATTTATATAGCCTTAACATTACATAGCAAAACGCCTAATAGACCAATTTCGATATATTAAAATTCAGCCTAAAACAATAGACTTCAGTACGAGGCTCTGGGGAATAAATACAGAGTTTGTGGGTTTTATTCCCCAGAGCCTCGTTCTGAGGTCTATTGTGTTAGGCTGAATTTTAATATATCGAAATTGGTCTATTCACCTGAGAGCGCCACTTTTGGCGCATACCTTATGAAGCTGTTTAGAAATGTGTTCTTTTGAAATATCATATGCATATATTTGAGAAAATCACACGTGCCAGTCGTATAGTTCCAAATTATTGCTTTTGTTTTAGGCCCCGTCCGCACGTATCCGGATATGTTGAATCCGCAACTTTTTCTTTCCGGACCCAAAAATTTCCCCGTCCACACGTAGCGTATTCAAATCGAATTCGCCTGTCCACACGCATCCGATTGTATCCGGATTCACTCTACAGAAACTGAGCCTACACGTTGCGCGGCCATATTGGTTTATTGTTCGGCCATATTGGTTTATTGTACGGAAGCCGTATCTGGAAAGAAAAAGTCGCGGACGGGGCCTTAAACTGATCTCCTTTTTTGTGAGTAAATAATTGAGCAGAATAACACATAGAACATAGGAAGGTTCATAAAAGCCTTTTTATGACAGGATCTGAAAGCCAAGCCAAATTTCGGTGGATTTATGTTATGGGATGCCGCCTGGGATCAACAAAATGTCATCGAAGGCAAGGTGTACAGTGACCACATCGCAGACATTATGAGCCGGAGTGGGGGGCCAAGCACAACTCTAGGCACCGGAACTGCCTCCACACCAGGTGGTTTAACACCAGTTGGACCGACCCCAAGTGGGTCGACTCCAAGTGGATCGACACCAGGGGGCTCAACGCCTACTCCACCCAGTCCTGGAGGAGGTGGAGGTGCTGGTATGCTCATTTCAACTTACTTATAGTTGCCTTGAAATTTAGCTATTAGCATTGTATTCATATGTCAGGTAATATCTTCTTTTCTCGGGAAATGCAGTCAACAGCTGTGCTCAGTTGAATCTTCAAGTATGCAGTTACTGTCAGCAACTCGTAAGCAACTTGCAGGAGTGGGTAATCTTAGTTTCCTCAGATACAGCGAAATTCCAAAAGTAACGAGCTTACGAAAGTAAGTACTTTTCTTAAATAACCACAGAATTAAGAATTGTGCTTACTTAAGGTGGCTCAAAACAGTTCCCAGCACATTTCAAGCCGTCTATTTTGATATGTTATTATAACCACTCTTTATCTGTTGATGCTACAATCATGGCATCAAAACACCGCCTAATCATTGGTGAGTGAGCACGTTGGTATCGTTTTCGCGGCACAATAGGTTGCCATAGTAAAAGTGTGACCTGCTAAAAATACCCTTAATTTAGGTTTTAAGTCCTTTTTTTTTTTTTTTCTCAAACATCTGAGCGGCCCGGAATCCTAAATCCTGGAATTTGATTGGCTAATCATACGCACGTGACCGGTCCAGCTTTTTACGATACGGCCCACGGGCCGGATTTTTTTCCCCCGCCTAAATTTCGCTCCTAAGAGTTAGCGGTAATCGTCAATCTTTTGCCTGTCTTACACATCCATCGACGATTAGTCGACGCCAGTTTATCTCTGTTCACTTTAAAATGGCAAGGAAAGTCACTGTAAGTAAATTCAATTGAGTGTTTAGAAGTTGTGAGAGTTTGCTTAATTGTTTGTAGCTTGATGCTGTAATGGCGCGTAATCCTGTGTTTCTCTCGCCGTAAAATTTGAATCAATTTCTGTCGAGTTTACCTCTCTAATCGTTGCTGTATTTAGAAGAATTTCTGTGGAATAAACTTAACGAATTTTCTCGCTTTCTGCTATTCAATTTACGGTAGAAGAGTGACGAAGTGATTTTGAAAGCAACGACTGACAGAAATTGTTTTTGTAGTAAAACTTCAAACTTGATCGCACGAAATTTCACACCGCAAAAACAATTTTGGAGAACTTAACTGGTGAAATAAATGCAACTAACACAACGTAGTTCGAATAAAATCTGTTTTTTAATACAGCTTTCTTTGTCTACTATCTGAGTTACTCGCTCGTTGCCGAGATTTTTTACAAATCGTTAGTAGACGGCGCGCAAGCCGATTCAATGACAAGAGTTGCGTAAACAAACCCATTTGTAATCTGTAAAACCAATTTACTGCAGGAAAAAAAAAAAATGTTATTTGCCGGCTTAGGTCGGTCCGTATAGTGAAAAACTGTGACCTCGGTCACAGTTTTTCACCATTCGGACCTCCCAGCCAGCAAATAACATATATATATTTCAAAAACGGCACGGTGAAACCCTTTTAATTTTTTATCATCTCATTTTGTTAAGGAGGATAAGATGCAACTTGTGGCAAAGTTGAAAAACACTCTGTAGATGGGGTTCAGAGTCACCTGCATTTTGAAAATTTAACGTCCGAAACAAGCGTTGGAAACCACTGTTGATTACTTTTTGGCCTTTTTTATTTTTTTGGTGTTTTTATGCCTGAGGAAAATAATGTTTTGGGCAAATTTTGTAGATCAAATAAATAACTTTAAATATCACTAATACCTCCATTCCATGAGATGTAAACTTGAAATCAAAACTTATGTCACTATTTATTTCTTTATTTATTTATTTGTTTATCTCTAAAGATTTCTGCAAAGGAAAAGAGGATGGAGATTGCGCAGATCCTGATAACCCATCAGGATACATACCTGTTCTGGAGGGATAGCTTCCAAAAGACCTTGTCCAACGGGACTTGTGTGGGATGCAGAGAAAAAGATCTGCGACTGGCCGTATAACGTGAAAGGTTTCACTATTTATTTATATATTTATTTGTTTGTTTGTTTGTTTGTTTATTTGTTTATTTATTTATTTATTTGTTTGTTTATCTCTAAAGATATCTGCAAAGGAGAAGGGGATGGAGATTACGCAGATCCTGATAACCCGTCAGGATACATCACCTGTTCTGGAGGGATAGCTTCCAAAAGACCTTGCCCAGGTAATGAACTTGTGTGGAATGCAGAGAAAAAGATATGCGACTGGCCATATAACGTAAAAGGTTACAAGCCACAGGACACAAAGGGCTCGGAGGCGCAGAAAGGAACTAGCATAGAGGTATTGAGATGGGCAAGCCTGGGAGTGAACCAACGAACACATAAATGAAGGAAGAGAGGAACACACTCGAGTAAGCCAGTAAATGAGCCATCGTCAGTCGAATGAACCAACGAACTAATTAACGAATAAAAACATGAATGAACGAACGAACGAACGAACGAGCGAGGGAGGGAAAGA
This sequence comes from Orbicella faveolata, assembly GCF_042242905.1. NCBI lineage: Eukaryota > Metazoa > Cnidaria > Anthozoa > Scleractinia > Merulinidae > Orbicella > Orbicella faveolata. Next base: position 29,343,783 of record NW_028301547.1, on the reverse strand, counting down.
ACGAACGAACGAACAAATGATTAACGAACGAACGAATTAACAAACGAACGAAGCTAACTTAACTAAGAGGCGCACAAAGCCAACTTAATTTTTCGACCATGTTTATCCATGTTTGTTAGAGTAAAACACAAACATGAGAAAAATGAATAGCCCAAGGTAAATTTCACATTTTGTGTTGTTGACTAAAGCATTTAAATTACACAAGAGGTGAAACATTTTTCACAAGAGCTAAACAAATTTGTATTGCAAACAGCATACGAAAATAATTGCTCTGAAAAATAGCTTTAAGTTGAAGAGGCGTTCTTTCTTAGACTATACGAGCGAGATCAATGGAACTCAGTGATAGCGACAGGAACTGAACTTACTGTTAGATAGAAGGTTCATTAAACAATTAAAGGGCCTAATTGTTAATTTTGTTTCTAGAGGGAAAATTCACAAGATTTATATCCGAACAACTACGTATGTTTAGGAGTTGCCCCAACGATTTTCAAAACGTTGATTGCAGGGCTGCAAAAGAGTGGAGTCTGAGTAGTGAGTTCACCAGGGGAAGGAATGACGGGCGATGACTATTTCATCTCCAATTTTACTTGCTTTTGCACAGTTCAAGAGATTCGAACGAATGAGAATTTTCGAAAAGCAAATATATCGAGACTACCGCAAACCTGATAATTTAAATGTTTTCAGCTTCGAGATCGATATTTGGCTTGTCAGTGGCTTGAGTTTAGCAATCTTAGCATTACTCATAAAGTGCCCACACAATGCAATCCCTTTAGTTACCCGAACTTTTGTAAGATAACTCATTTGGTAAATGAATTACAAACGCGCGCACACTAATTTGCACTGCAGTGCAAATTAGAAACTTGGCCTGTTTTGAGCCAATTTAGTGAGAATATCATGAAAATTTATGTCGAAATTCACTTCCCCGTAGCAGAGTAAACTCTCTGCTAATTGCTTCTATTGTAGAAGTAACCTTCTAATTATCATAAATGAGCCCACCAACCAGTAATTCAGTGTCCTGACGTAGTTATAATAAACTAATTAATTTGTTAGCACTCTTAATTATCATATGAATTGCTTGCTATACTGTGTATTTCGCAACACAACCTAATGACGTTTGTTGATGTCACTATAAAAGAACTCGCCTAGGAGGTTTGCCTTTGAAAATCAAAGGGTGCAACCTGGCATAACACTCTTATGACGTGTAAACTAAAGGTGTTGTGTTTGTGGGAGTGGCCTAACTACAAAGATACCGCCAATGAGCTCGCGGTCTATAAAAGAGGAGTTATAGTGACTTTCATTATTCTGGAAATCATCCTGATCCTGAATTCACCAAAAACAAGGACATGGAGTTGGTAAGAAAATTTAAACAGTATCTGGCCCAGGAGAAACGCGGGACCTCATCGCAGAAGAAGGCCACAGCTAAAGGCAAGGAAAGCGAAATGAAGACGCTGGCATGTCCAACACTGGTTGACGAACGGTGTAGATCCTGCAGCGAGTCCGACGTCACTGCAAAGAGAGAGCAAGAGCGTAAAGAACAGCGGAAGCATTCCCCTGACAGAGCAACAGTCAGAAACCGAACTCAGACCATATCCTGTAGCAGTTACTTCGAAGACGACGCCGCTACCATGAAAGGCCGAGTGTTGACTGAAAATGCCAAAGATTTAAGCCCAGAACAGTTGCTTGCCCTGGAAATGGACATCTTCAAGCCTTTGGATTTCTACGAAATCTTGTTCGACAAAATGAAAGCTGAAGATAATGCCGAGGCCGACTGAGGAATCAGTTCATATCATTGATCAGTGCTCACATTTGAAGTCCGATTAGAGCATTTGACCTCTCTCTAAGATCGCTCAGTATTTTGACTGATTATTTGTCAGCGAACTGAACCGCTAAATAAATACGCCTTAATCCTTAATTATTCATATTGTCATCCCACATTGTTATATTTATTTATTGCTCACTTTCAATTAGTATTGACGATATAACTGACGATGGATGATGTTTCATCCGAAACATGTTTTGTTGTAAGATATGGACTTCTTTCTTTTATCGTGGGCAAAAATTTATTTCAGAGCTAAGTACGTACTAAAGGGCGCGCAACGTAAATACAGCGTAACTTTTCAAACTGTAGTCACTAAATATATTCAGTTATTGGCTGGCACAAATGCGAAGCAACTCGAAATGATTGTTGTTATTGTTGAATGTTTATAGTGGTCAGTGTGCAATTAGAGACGGAAAGCAATAAATTTGTATTTATTCGTTTATTAAGAGCCCCTGATCTAGCCGAAATTAATAACTGGTATCCATTTGTGTGGAAGATAACGTTGCTTTTTTGATAATGTCAATTTGTATCATCAATGTATGGTTAATTAAAGCATTAATGATTAATACTCATTGTAGTCGATGGTCCGAATCTTTCTGCAATATTTATGGGTTATTGACCAAGCTTGTTCGGTCAGGACGGCTGAATATTGGCCTAGTTCATTTTTTGCGTGTTTATGGACGGATTCGAGGTCCATAAGCACGCAAAAAAAAAAGAACGAGGCCAATATCCAGCCATTTTGACCGAACAAGCTTGGTCAACAAGCTTTTGCGGGACACAGCGGGTAGTCCCGAGCGGGCAAGACTGAGCGCCATCTCGGTCGGGTAGCCAATCACAGCGCAGAAATTGGTTCATCTTACCCGATCACGGAGCTATAGCCATATAATAAATGCCTCTTACTAACCGAGTTCGAGGGCCGTACTGTAAGTTACGGACAGAGTTTTTTTTCCCATTTATGACCCTCATTTATGGCCCAAGCGCGAAGCGCGCGGGCCATCAATCGAACGAAGGGGGAAAGAAGAGGATCCGTAACTTACAGTACGGACTGAGAAGACGAGGTTAGTAAGATTTTTATTATCTCCATCTGTACTGCGTGTCTGACGGGTTCGGGGACGATTTCTATTCACGCGGAACGGCTTCAAATTTCTGACGCACGTCGAAAGTAAAACGAGTCAATTTGATATCGTTGTTAACTGACTCTTAAGTCGTTAGTAGCTTTTAATACAGAATTTAAGAAGTAAAAGAAAAATTTAAACTTTATTTGCTAAAAAAAGTTAAGAACACTTGGCGATAAATCACGAAACATTTTGGCAACAAAAACTGTTTAAGTTTTAGCGGGCCGTACAGTAGATTACGGCCCGCTAAATTGGCCATACACAGCGCGCACGTAAATCTCCTTTAGCTTAAATAAGATGATAAAAACTGTGCCGTCTTTAATCCCAAAAAACACCGACGTTTCTTAGAGAATTGTATTATTCAATTTCCTTTTAATATTGCATTATTGTCAGCATGCAACCTGCAAGCAACTTAAAGGAGGAGGTAACCTTAGTTTCCTTAGTTATAGCTAGCTTAGCTCCGAAAGTAGCGACCTTGCGGACGCAGGTAGCCCTCTGAAGCAACTGTTAATATGCATTCATGACGTGAAAATAAACAAAGAAGCTTTAGGAAAATTCTCTTACATCGTAAATAATGTAAAACAACAGGACAAAGCGCCGAGGATGGTGTTTTTCTGCCTCAGGAATCTACTCAGTTCCGGATCTAGGTTTTTGCAGTTTGAAAGTAATTTTTTTAGATGAGATAAATAACATAAAATATTGTGATACCTCTCTTGCATAAGAACTACATAGAATAATTTTTAAACTCTAGATTTGAAAATCAGCATTTTGATTTCCACTTTTGATTTATTTCGGAAGATTTCTGTAAAGGAAAAGACGATGGAGATCATGCAGACCCGGATAACCCCGAAGGATACATCTCCTGTTCTGATGGGATAGTTTTCAAAAGAACTTCTCCAACGGGAGTTGTGTGGGATTTACAGAAAAAGATCTGCGATTGGCCGAATAATGTGAGAAAATACCAGTTGCACGACTTATAATAAGCGGCCTGTGCAATCGCAGGGCTCGCGGGTGCAGAGAGGTTCAAAAAAAAAAATGAAGGAAGAAAGGGACTTACTCGAGCAACGAATAAATAGTTGAGGGACAGTCAGATTAACGAACGAACGAACGAACGAACAAACGAACAAACGAACGAACGGCGGACGAACTAACCAACCCACCAACCAATGAATGAACGAATGAATCATCAGACAAAAGAGAAGATATTAACCACTTTTGTTAGTGACAGACTCAAACATGAGAAAAACTGAATGAGCTGAAACAAGTTCCATATTTTATGTTATTCAATAAAGTTTTAGAATTTCACTCACGGTGAAAGACTTTCTCAGGCGAATGTTCGGGACGTGGCCCAATGATTGTCTAAGTTAATAGCAGGGTTGCAAAAGATTGGAGTCAGACGAGATTCTTGGGCGGGTTGTGAGTTCTCTGGTGGAACATAGTTAACTATGAGTGGAAGGAAATAACGGCATGATGACTATGTTGGGCAATCTTTGTCATGCCGGACAGCACCAGGCAAATTAACTAATTAAGGCAAATTAAATTAATTTAGTGCAATGACGTTAGTATTTAACTAGTTTGTTAGCACTCTTAATTATCGGTTAATTGCTAGGTCTTCTTTGTATTTCGCAACACAACTTAATGACGTCACAACAAAAGATGGTTTTATTAACTGGTGTTGCAGTTTCAAAACAAATTGCTGCAAATTCAAATTAGTGCTAGAAGATAGGTTGTCTTGATTGCCACGTTCCCTAGTCCTGCAAGGTTAATAATTACCCGGCCATTATTACGCAGCATTAGCCATGAAGCGCGACAATGACTATTGGTATTCCTTTTTGATGGACTGATAGTCCATCGTAGGTTACTCCCCCCCGGGGGGGGGGGGAAGACTGCCATATAAAAAGGAGTTGAAAATTAACTTTATGAGTACAAGGTATTCAAAACAATCGTCTTTAACGCTATTAAAAAATTACGAATGTGCCATTTAATGTGTTGTTTTAGAATTTGTGCCTCTTAGCGCTAAAAATGTCAAGCTACAATCACAAAGAAGGATCATGGTACCTCTTTGGGATACTTTTCAAAATTTCCGACGAACAACTCCCGTTCCCGAAGAGAGTAACCCCCCCCCCCTCCCCCCCAGCATCCTGTCACGTTGCCCCAACAATTCGCGGAAAGTATCTATACACATGGATGAGAGAGGCACTGTGAGAGTAAAGTGTCTTTCTAAAGAACACAACACGGTGACCTCAGACAGTACCAGGGCATAGTGAGCTTTGCGGTATCTTTTTAAACGAGTCGGTATCACCTCTTACTAATTAGCGGTCTCATGACGTAAGTCATGTAAGGTGTTGTCTTCCTGGGAGGGGCCTAGTTAATTAACCCTGTAAAAGATGAAATCTGCCGCTAAAACGCCACATCAGTCAATTTGGGATGAGGGAAGAGTAGGTGACCACTTCTTGCTTGTTTTCCAAGATCAATTTTCAATTTCCTTGTTATCTCAATTTATACTTTTTAAGGTCTACGTGCTTGAAAATCAGTTGCTTATCAGCGTTTGTTATTGACGCATTTTGCTGGCTAAAAAAGCGGCGAAGGTAAACGAAAGCGGTGAAATTAGAGGTCTTCGCGGCTCCCTTGAAAATGAAAGGGTGTTACCTCGTATTGAGTAACACAATTATGGCGTAGTAATTTAAGGTGTTGTGTTTGTAGGAGTGGCCTAATTACAAAGATTCCGCCAAGGAGCTCGCGGTCTATAAAAGAGGAGTTACAGTGACCCTCATCATTCTGAAGATCATTCTGATCCTGAATCCATCAAAAAAACCTGAAAATGGAGATACTAAGGAAATTAAAGCAGCGTGTTTTCCAGAAAAAAAGCGAGGCCTCATCGCAAAAGAAGGTCACAGCAAAAGGCAAGGAAAGCGAAATGAAGGCACTGGCACGTCCAACACTGGTTGACAAACACCGTCGGTCCAGCGAGTCCGATGTTATTGCAAAGAGACAGCAAGAGCGCAAAGAACAACAGAAGCAGTCCCCTGACAGAGCAACATTCAGAAGCCGACATCAGACAATGTCCTGTAACAGCTACTTTGCAGCTGAAGACGCAGCTACCAAACCCTACATGAAAAACCGAGTGTTGACTGAAAATGCCAAAGATTTAAGCCCAGAACAGTTGCTCGCCCTAGAGATGGACATCTTCAAGCCTTTGGATTTCTACGAAATCTTGTTCGACAGAATGAAAGCTAAAGGCAATGCCGAGGCCGACCGAGGAAGAAGTTCATGATCACTGAAAATTATGGAGACGATTAGAGCAATTGACTTCGCTCTGACTAAAATCTCTCGATTATTTGACGGATTATTTGTCAGCGAATTGAACATTCGTTGTAAACTTTGGATGAACGTTTAGTTGTTTTATTGCGGGCAAACATTTCTAGTAGGAGCATGATTGAGAATTGTTGTTTTGGTATGTTTATAGTGGTCAATGCTCAAATAGAGACAGAAAGCAATAGATTTGTATACATTCAGTTATTAAGAGACCTTATCTAGCCGAAATTAATAACATCCATTTGTGTAGAAGATAACGTTTGTGCTTTGTCTTGTGTAGACAATTAAAATATGATCACGAGTGGTTAACACTAATTGTAGTTGATGGCCCGAATTCTCCTGCAACACATTCCTATTCTAGGAAAAACTCGACCTAGCACGCTTTGCTGCGTCCCGCGACTAGAAGCAGCTTTTTGTTTTTCTTCGTCTAGCGTGAAGCAAAAGTAATCGCGAAAGAGAAAATAGCTGCGCGCCCTACGCGTTACTCTCCGAGAACTAAGAAAGAAACTGGCTGCTTGTATAATTACTACCAATGTTGGACCTACGAGATAAAAATGGAGCTTCGACACTTGAACACTCAGGCTGCGCAATCCGAGTTTGTTGCGCAATATTAGTCTGAAGACGTCTTGGTCGTTTTTCGTTCTAGTGGTTCTGGGCTCAGTTGTGCGAAGGGTGGTGATCATCATTCGCAGAATCAATATTCAGTGAATTGGTCTAACGAAAAAAAACTACGTTATTCCGTTGTTAGCGACCGATGGATACCATTATTCAGCTTTTGAGCAACTGACCCCAGTACCTTTAGTAATCACGACCGTGAAGACATTAGGCTGAGGGTGGAAGATGACTGACATGTCAGGCCAAGCTGATGAAGAAACGCGAGATGTGCGAGACTGGACACGCGGGAGAGTAGGCGCGCGGATGACTGGGCACGCGGGAGACTGTGCGCGCGGGAGACTGGGTGCAAAATTAATTAAAGAAAAGTCACATTAGGCTATATCGTCCATCGTACCTGTGAAGACTTTTTTACTTTTACTGCTGCAGCTATATGGCGTCAGGGTTGCTTCTTGCGAGGCAAAGCAATACTTTTGTGTCATGGTTTCCGTGCTGCAACAACTAGCTACAACTAAACAATAAGACAATGAATTACTTGATGTTTATCCAACTTTGAAAAGAATACGAGACCAAAATTTAAGTGACATCAGATAGTAAAGCCATTGTAAGCGAGCTTTTTGTGGTTTGTCAAGGAATCCTGTTTACGTCACTGTCACAAGTGGATTCCGTCCTTTTGAAAGGCCGTGGAATGACAATATGTTCTCTTTACACTTTTGTACAAGTGGGCAAGAACCTATGCAGTCCCCAGTAAATTTGATAGCAGTCCTTCTCACCGTGTCAACAATTGCAATGTTTTCGTTGCTTCGGCTATTTAACCTGAGTGACCCTGAGTGTCTGGACAAAGAAACTTTCGAGTATGTAGTTTACGAGCTAAATGATCTCGACTATCGTTGAGCTTCTGGGTTGTGCATCGCGCAGAATTCTATTGTCTTTCGCGACATATACTTGCAGTACTCAGTTTTTCAATGCGTGGAATAATAATTACAAATATTAGCTGTCGGAATTCCGACTGCTCTTGTCAATGAATCGGCGGCTGTCAATCAAACGGTCTGATGTGTGAAGTAAATCCCAAGGTGTAATAAGTTAACAAAAGCGCTCTAATTTAAAGGCGGTCTGCACTCTTCGCAAAGGCTTTTGTCAACAAAGTCGTGTGCAGCGACATTCTCACTTTTTTTTGTTGACATGTCACACTCGAAATGGTTTGAGCGCGGGAGCCAAAAGTTCTCCCACAAAAAATTCTTCTTCCAAGGCGTTGCCAAATGGAAAGAACGGTGCGCAAAAACTTTCTTCTACTTTATCGTTGTCCCCTTTTACTCGACCGGTCAAAGCAGTTCATCAGACGTAGTTTTTCACTCGATCAGTTTACGTAGTCTGTCGTTGATCGAGGACTTAAAAGACAACACAGGTCTTTATCTATTCGAAAGATGAAGGGGAAAATAAATGACATTTCTGTTTGAAATCCAGAGCCGAACAAAAAAGCAAAGGCACGCAGCGCATCTTACGCCTGAGTGAGCATTGTTGTCCATTGCATGTGTGAGATAATTATTCAAAATTGGAACCATTTTAATTGATGAAAACATTTAAAAGGCCCAGGTTCGAGTATTCAGTTGTTAGAATCCTCTTTGGAGTAACATGTCAAAGCGAAAAGAGCTCCCGATCAACGCGCTGCATTTCTTGCACAGATGACATGCTGAAAATTCGTTTATTGCAACTCGTGCAAAGCGTTACTTTAAATACGATGGTTAAGTGATACATTTTATCACCTCTCAATTTCAATGCCTTATAGCGTCGGCGTGTGTCCTATTGTTTGTGGAGGCGGAGCTTGGCATATATTAATATTCTACCGGGAAATTCAAAAGAGTTTCTTTCTATTGTTCTTCTAGTCTCCGAGGCGAACGAAGGCTGAAAGATCGTTACGAGTGTTCGAAAGTTGGCAGAACGACCACTTCGAAACATTATTTTCCGTTAAAACTTGGCATAAAGCTTCCTTTAACAACATACATTCAAAGCCGTATGAGAAGGGCACTTTGAAGGAGTAAAATCTTCCTCCAAATATTTCCTCATATAATATTTTCCCTCAAATGGACCAAATTCAGGAAAAGAAAACGACTAAATCCACATTTCGTAACATTTCAAAAAATGTTTCCTTTATTCCATCAATGTCTCATCTACAAAAGCCCTATGATAACCACTACGAAACACAAGTATGAAGCACGTAAACTCTAAACAAGTATGCGTAGCCGGCCATTTTCTGGTCATTTTCTTTATTGTTTAACCATCGGCGGCCTAATTAATGATTAAATTTCGCGCGCACTCTACATTTAAGTCCCGGATATGTCGCGGCATTCTGCGCGATGGTAACAACCTAACAAAAGAATAACAAATACCACCGTCTGTTGTTATATATTTTTCGAGGAGACAGTTGGGTTTGATTGATAATGTTAGTTGACAGGTATGGAGCTCTTATTATATATATTGACAATCAAGCAAATATCAGGTTGAACTTGGCCATTCCTGTGTAACCAAACATTATTTTATTTTTAAGTGTTCTTGGTCTATGAATCAGATCCCGTCCACACTACACTGGAGAAATTTCAAAACGCAGCTTTATTTGCATAGGTAATCATACGGTTTCGAGTTCAATTTGGAATTAATTTGCAGGAGTGAGTTTTTCAAAACGTTGAAATCTCACGAACCGCTTCGACGAGTGCAATTTCAGCTTTTTGAAAAACTCACAAATGCAAATTGATTCCAAATTAAACGAGAAAAATCGTATGATTACTTATTAATAACATAAACATGAAAAAATCAGCACAAAATTTTCGTCATCATTTTACGTGATATCATTGGCTTGGAAAACGTCCTATTGTCTTTCAGCCAATCATAATAAAGAATTACGATGTGTAATTTGCAATGGTTACACATTTTGCACTGGTGTTGCACTTGAACTGCATTGCTCTCAGCCAATCAGAATCGAGTAATTTATTCATGCATATTATAAGTACGATTATTATACATTGTAGTCACCGTCTGTCTTCTAGTTGGCTAAAAGCCTACGGTTAATTCTGAGAAACAGCGCAACCTACATGATTTCCAAGAGCAATGTCGAGTTCACGTAAGAACATGGCTTGTCGAAAATAAACTGTGTTCGGTGCGATATTGCGTTTGTCGTTATTTTCTTTAAAACAGCGTGTAATAAAACAATTATGAGATTCGGTTTTTGTGATATCCGAAATAATCAAGGTCTCGGTTAATGTTAACAGCCTTAGCCTCAGCCTCAGCCTACGGCTTCGGTTGATAACACTTTCCTCGACCTTGATTATTCCGGATATCACAAAAACCTCATCCAATAATTGTTTATAATCCGTCACGAAAATGGAACTTTTCGAAAACGCTCTTTAAACCGAAGGACTTTAAAAACGCCGGCTTTTCGTTTTCGTGTGTACGGAAAAACATTTTGAAACGGAGCTTTCGAAAACGATGCAGTCCCGACAATCATTTGATTTCCCTGCCCAAGCAAGTTTCTTCAAACACAAATCCAAAACAGTGATTGTTCCTTTTTTAAATTCCTCCTGCGTAGAGTAGACAGAAAACAATTTTTCAGAGTGAAACCTCCTCAGGCGTAGTCCGGTGGACGGAGCCTCAAACAAACTCCTCCTGCCCGGGAAGACATGCAGCAAAATAACAGCTCTGGCACAAGTAAACTCTTCTGTTGACAGTCCGGGTTGACAGGTGGTCGTTGGATGACATCCATAAATAGAAGTCATACTCTCCGTGCAGCTTTTAAACCAACACAAAACGTTTAGTTCTAACTTGCAAGAACATTTAATCAGAATAATAACCGATATTTCTTTGTTTATTCCTCATCTATGGACAACTACTAATTCAAAGTAATTATTTAGCCTCCGAACATAAAAACAACTCTTCGAAACGCCTAGCTGAGACCGGACTTTTTTATCTCCAGCAGTTTCTAAATAATCATTCCTAATTTCCTTCTGCATCAAGCTGATATCGACGTGCTCTGTATGTCAAAAATTTATTTTGGTTGCGAGGGGGATTAAAATGAATTGAGGTCTATTATTTACCCCCCAAACGTCGCAGCCAAGGTGGAATTAAATTAAGAAATTAAAAAGCAACCCAAGAAATTAACTCAAAGGGAGCCCGACTATACATAATATAAAAGAACAACGTAAGTGAAGTTTTTGGTAAATGTAATGCGAAATATTTTATTTTTAAAAACGATTTCACGTTCAATCTGCTCAGTTACCCGTTTTCGTCTGATAAAACATATGGGTTAAGGGACTCTTTTGTGATGATAATGATTATTGGCATAATTATTCAGATGTCACCAACTGACTGGTGGTCTTGTACAGTTCCGCTTTTGGAAACACTTCGAGCTCAGATATCTATTTTCCGTATTGGCCGCCATTTCTTCCGTAGCTTCCTAAGGTAAGTATCACTGATGGTTTTTTTCTTTTTACTTAGTTCGTCCCCAGTCGATGTTCCCAGAATGAAGCGTAAGGTTCAAGCAACAATTATCAAATCAAGTTAAAATTTGTATAAAACACCGACTTCTGCATCACAAACAAACAACCACCAAACCCGTTGTATATTCTGTCACACAGCTGCCAAAGGGTTTTTTTTTCTTTTCCTGAAACAAGGTTTTTGTGGTAATTTGGCTGAGTCCTTCGTGTCCAATTCTGTGATTTATCCATCCCTACCTGAATGGTAGAAAGTCAAGGGATATTCATGAAATGGAAAAACGGATTTTTGCGAGAAGACTAATGCATATTTTCACATTAGCGTTTGATATGTGCGAAGTAAAGAAACTGACATCTGCTCTCTCTAAACAGTTTAGATATTGCGTATTTAAATTAAGTTCGTGATGTTCAAGCAAAACTCGCAAGGGCCGTTAGAATCGCTATACCACGCGCAATAACCTTTTTTTTTATATTTGCTTATCGTCTATTGTTTCAGTTTTCATGTCATTCTGGAAATTTGTAGATTAATTACTTATGTTCCACGAATATCCTACTTAAATAAAGGACAAAAAAAAGCAGTTTGTCTTACAGTAACGGGTCTAACGGGGCAAAGACGCGCGTAACTTAAGACGCCGGGTTATTACAAATATAGGTTGCGGTTTGCCTGAGTTTACAATTAAGGGAATCTTAGTTGAAAAGCAGTTCAAGTTCCAAAGTATACCTAATGGTTCCTTTTAACTGATCCTGGGGCTTTAAGTTGATATCTCTGTAAGTGGTTCGAATACAAGGTGTTTGGTTTTCAGTTTAAATCATCTGGGCGTCGCCATGTTTATTTTTTGGTAATTTATGACGTCATTGCACGGTGAGAGATCTCAATATGGAGTCTGCAGAAGAAGATTTCTCGTTGGAACCGAATATAATTAAAACTTCACCTGGAATGTGAGTTATAAACGATTGGAAGCACTTTTATATTTCTAGATTCACTCAATGCTGTCTTTCAAAAATGTCCAGCCGCGCATCGACGTCATAATTTCCAATCAAGCTGTGCAAAAATAAACACATTATCTTATATCCCATAAGCGCCAGGGGAATATTTTTTTTTAAAAAAACGCCCCCAAAATATAGAAAACTAAAATAAAATAAAAATGAAAACGCCCAAAACATTACTCGTGCGCTTACCATATTAATAGGCCATTGTCGAATTGTTCATATTCCTTGAAGGCTGAGCCAGTGAAAACTCTTGAATTGCATCATCCGGCCAATTATCCAGCAGAATACTGCAGAATTTCCATTCCTTGTCTCTTTCCACTTGAACGTGGTTAGTTTACAAATTGTTGTTTTGTTTTTATTCAGGTTAGATGATGTTCCACCATGTCCGGCTCAGCAGGTGTTGCTATAACAACAGTACTCTCCATATTCGTTATTTTAGGTATCGTGGGAAACTCTCTGGTGTGTGCGATCATAAAAAAGAATCGAGATATGAGGTATTCGGAGAAAATCACGTTGTGTATACTTTATTAAAGGTATTCAGTGGGAGCATGCCCAAACAACTGAGGATACATTTAATAAAACTTTTGAAACAAAAAAAAAAGTACCTGGTGGATATCGAAAAATCTTTGACATTTTTTGACTTTGGGTTTGTGAACAGATAAGACAGGTCTTGGTCGATTGATTGTTTGCTTGCTTGCTTGCTTGCTTGCTTGCTTGCTTGCTTGCTTGCTTGCTTGCTTGCTTGCTTGCTTGCTTGCTTGCTTGCTTGCTTGCTTGCTTGCTTGCTTGCTTGCTTGCTTGCTTGCTTGATTGATTGATTCTATTGACTGATTGATCCTTCAATGGATTGATTGGTTGGTGGATTGGTTGATCGATCGATCATGATTCTCATACCGCATGATTCGCATACTTCTTATGTAGACTTCATATACCATTCAGGCGTTTAAATCTGTTAAAATTATCGGAAGTATTTATAACACCCTTTCGAGCTTCTCTTACCCAAGAATGCCCGATCGATTACTATGCGTGCATATCATGTTATCTATATTCCACAGGATTCCCATTAATTATCTTCTCGTGAACCTGGCTGTTGCTGATATCTTGTATGTGACGTTTATCTCCCCAAATGTATTCATTATCCAATTTTCCTTCACCAACCTTCCGGACGGAGTGACTGGTACAGTTTTATGTAAATTTTTTATAACCGGAACCTTGGCATGGGTTGGAGCAGCCTCGTCAATACTCACCTTGGCTGTGGTCGCCGTCGAGCGATATTATGCAGTGGTTTATCCTCTTGGTGACAAAGAAAAAATAACCATGGATAATTTGAAAGTTAGTCTAACTGACATTTTTTATTATTGGTTCGGCTATATAGTGTTTATTTGACTTATAAAAAAAACGTTTTAGTTAATTCTTACTTCATTATTAGACATGAGCCGGTGAGTATTTTAAGCTAATAGTGTCCGTTTTGATGTCCCATCATTGACTAGTATGGGAATTTAGTTAAACATTTGACACCATTCTTGTAAGACTCCCCCCAATGTTCTTGTAAGACCGTCGTAACACTCGTCTCCAATCTTGTAGTTGTTGGCATTCACTCTGCACACGTTCTATGTTAGATTATGTATTGCAAACAGTTAGCTATAGCCAGCCATTTTTATGCCATTTTCAGTCAATATCAAGAGGTTCACGTTTCACTATTTTAGGTGATAATTCCTGCTGTTTGGATGCTGTCATTATTTATCAATATTCCGCCGTTCCTGATATGGCACTTTGACGAGGAAAGAGACTCGTGTGTGTATATTTACCCTGAGGGGTGGATGGCTGTGGGTTATAATTTGTTGTGGGATGCCTTGGCATTTCTTCCTCTTCTACTGATGGTTGTGTCCTACTCCAGAGTTGTATACACTTTGTGGTTCAAGCGGAATTACGACTTTCAAAACAACCAACATCAAACGGTAAGTACTTTTAACTTTTAAAAAGCGTAATTTAACAAGAATAAAATTCAAACCCAGGCATTCGTGGCCACGTAAGTGGTGTATGTAGGGTTAAAACAATAAATTTTCCTTTTTAGCGATCCAAATATTTCTATTGAGTGCTTTTCACTTATTAATTATTTGGTTTATTATTGGTGGAGTCTTCTGAGAAGACCATTCGGTCCGAGACATGTCTAAAACTTATTTAAAAGTTACTATGTAATTACTTATTACTTATTACTAAGCACATTTATTTCTTTTATTTTATTGAATTGAAATTTTGCCTTCACCCCCCAAAAATTACATCTTTTCATTTATCAATACTTAGGGCGTGATCAGGGTACGGAAGCGCGTCACCTTGATGGTAGTAGCTGTCAGTGCCATATTTGGAATCTGCTGGGGAACAAGTTCAGTTGCCTACACGTTAAGGGCTTTTGACCCTAGCAGCGTTGGTCCCGTCCCGATCGCCATCGCTAACACAATGGTCTTGTTCAATGCTGCTATCAATCCTTTTGTGTACGCACTGTTGAATAAGCAATTCAGAGAGAAGATGAAAATACTGATATGCTGTACCAGTTTCTGTGTATCCCGAGTTTATCCTCCGCGTCAATCTCAGAGGTTGGAGAGGTTAGAGCCTGCCAATCTCCGTCCATCCGCACCATCCATTTCTGGTTGTGAGACAGGAGTCAAACAACACGCACAGCCACTAAGCCACTAAGCTTTAATTTTAATCGTACTTAAATAAAGGTTGTCTGTCTGTCTAGCTTCGTTGTTGAATAATTACACACGTTAAAGTGGCCCATTTTCAAACTCACTTTTGCCTGTGTTTCCAGATTATGATACATTCTATTTTAATCAAAATCATAGCTATTGGCAAATAAAACAAAGATGCCAGGGCGTGTTTTCTAAGGCTTCTTTATAAGTAAGCAAATGTTCAGTTACGATATTTTGAGTTGTTTTGGCCAGGTAAAGAAATAGGTGCTCGATGAGCACATGAATCCACGGCCTTAGGTAAGTGGATTAGGAATCTCTGCAGGACCTGGGTTTAATTCAATGTCTCCAAATAACAAAAACTTCTTTTGTGACAAGAAGTAGTCCTTATTATCAAACTGAACTCGAACAAAAATTCTGGATAACATTTATAATTCCTACCAGAAGACCAACACTTTTCTTGTTCAAATTTTGTTTAAAAATTCGAGTAAAAAAAGACTCTTCTTCATGAGCAAGCTTGGCAATCCATAGTTCACAACTGGTAACCACAGTGACTAAAACAGATGAAATTAAACGGGAACACTTTTCTTCGAGAAATGTTTAATTCATTCTGCCTCTTACTTTTCTGCGTTTAACTGATTTTAAAACTTCAAGTGGTAATCTAGATGGTTCTCTGTCTCTTTCCCTAATGCAGTAACTGATAAGTATACTGATTAAAGATTAAAGATTTACTCTCACATGTACCCTGCCTTAAGTGTAAACACTGAAAGATTGTCTTTCACTCCGAGTATTTGGAGAAAAAAAATACTAGTTACATAATAACCAGGCATAGCTTCTGTGGATGTGTTTTCCGGGGTCATGATTTCGTCAACTAAAGCTTTTTGTTTGCACTCTACTAAGAGTGTCATATCTCCTTAAGAGGAACGTATCAAGAAAACCGGCTCAACATTGATAAAAATAGGCATTGTTATAAGACCTAAAATTGGTCTTATATGGTCATTTTGAACAATGGCGGTATAAGCTTCTAAATGCCCGCGGGAGTTTCTGAAATTTCCGATTACCATACGAGCGCGAAATTTAAACGATCGGAAAGACTGAATGGAAGACAAATTCTCCCGAGGGAAGATGGTATTGGTATAATCCTGTCGGTGCAAATAGTTGCGGTGGGGTGGCTGGTAGGGTGACGGTTGTACACATGTATTTAAAAGTGAAAGTAAAAGCTGCCGACAAGTAAGGCATCTTTTTGCTTTAAAATTGCTCTAACCTGATAAACTCACCACGCGTGGGAGTGAAAGTGAAGTTCGCATTTGGCTAGATTGCGAACAGGCTCTCTTTCGCTCTAAAACCCATAAGATCAGTGTGGGATGAACGCGAAAATAGCGAGCGCGATAATCGAGCGGCAAAGCTGCTCGCTTCGCGCTCCCGCTGTTTCCGCGTTCGACCCACGGATTGAATCGAAAAGCAGGAGGAGAGACTGCTTTCAGTCGAGCATTCGGCCACAGATTAATAGCTCTTAACAGCGCTTCGAAGCTCGCGCATCTTTCCTCGCCGACCGATTGATGTCCACAGCGATTTCCAGCGGAAAGAAATCAGGGAACAAATAATTAAAATTACAGACGCGATGTTTTGGGTAGCGTTTCTCCGCTCTTTAATAATTTTCGCTTTACTCTCAACGTATTTTTTGTGAATCTCGACTCCACCGTTCTAGATTTGTTTACTAAAATTGAGTTCATTCAAATGCCGCGCTTCACTCATCAGGTTAAGTGTTCTTTTATTAGCGTGCATGAAAAGCATTATCCCCGCCCTCTCCCACTATCTCCTCCCACTGGCTAACGCTTTTGCTTGAGGATTATTCATTGCGATGTTTGCTCTGCTAAAAAGTTAAAACTCTCCGATACCTTATTTCATTTCCAGACTGATAGTTGTTCTACAGAAAAGATCACACCTTCGTTTGCTGCGAGCTTGATTGAAAACAATGGCGCTCTTTCACAACTAAAAAGTCACACCTCGTTTATAAAGTGCCGCGCACTCGACTGAACAGTTGAGTCAAAATCTGGACGCTCCGCGAACACTCAAAAAATTGAAAACGAATAACTTCCATGACGATTGCCAGGTTTCAGAGAAAGATTTATACGCGCAAAAACAGAATTTCAGTCACGCATTCTTCACTCTAACCACCGCGCGGTCGACTCAATAAAAAGCAGAAAAGTTGTAACGCCGCACGAATGACAGACAAAGAATGTTTTCAGCAGCATACCTATTAAAACGAGTCGGAATTAGAATAAAAAGGGATTTAAACCGGGGGTTGTATTTAGAGAGACGTGGTCCGAATGCGACACATGTGGATAATTAGTTTTTGAATTGTGATCACCTCGATGCGCACAGCGGCGGTCAATTTGCCTTGGGGTACACCGGTGAGAATTGACTTTACGAGAGAAAAAATTACGCTGCCCACCCCCAAGTGCAGCTTAATTGTTCTGCCGAAAGTTTTCCGAACAACGGCGACGATTTTGGTTTGGCTTCGGACGAAGTCCTTCAGGGTTACCAAGAACAAAAGGCTATTCATTTTTGCTTAACGTGTGATGTTGAGCCGGAACAATAGACCATTTCTCGATACGAACTTTCATCTAATCGCGGTGGAATTGACTGCATTGCGCTCTGACTGCATAATCCTTCGAAAGGGATGTGTATTCCCTCGAAATGGCTGCATAATCCCTTGAAAGGGTTGAATTATCTCTTAAAAGGACTGAATAATCTCTCCAAAGGGCTGAATAATCCCTCGAAAGGGATTCGAGTTTCGTTGAGAGGAATGAATTAACGTGAACAGTGAATTCGTGAATTCTGTGCCATTTGAGTCGCCCAGTGATGTAACAGGCCTGATTGCAGATTCTGCTCTACATTGCGAAATATTGTTTTAAAATTTGAATGTATGGCATTAATGTCCTCTGCATCACAAGCAACATTAGGGACCTTTATACGATGCAAGAACGGGAAGGCCAAGACGGGAACGGCAGTGGACGCGGGAAACTTTCGCGTGCCGTGTCGCGAGAGACAAAGTGCTTTAGGCCCGGTTTAAACGTTGCATTTTACATGCCGAATCGAATTGCCGAATTAAGTGCATGTAAAATGCGACATTTAAATCAATTAAAGGTGACATATTTCAATTAAATGCGAGTTCAGTCGAATGTTCGACTGATCCAGTCGAATATACGACTGAAGTTAGACAGTTGATTTAAACGCCACATTTTACACGTGCCGAATCTAATTCATAAATTATATTAAATAGATTATGTTAAATAAATTATGTTCGCTTGAATGGGAATTAACACGTCGCTATCATTCGCGCTCAGCAATTTTATTCGGCAAAAAAATGCGACGTTTAAATCAAATCAGCCGAACTTATTCATTCGAGTCGACTAGAATTAGTATTTGATTCGGCGCATGTAAAATGCGACGTTTAAACCGGGCCTTAAGTTGTGTAATTTTCGTACAGGACGGCGACGTCAATAACTCTAACTTCATAAAAGCTTTTCATAAAACCAATGACATCCCTTTGAGATAGTATAGAAATATTATCCAGCTAAGCTTAAAGGATGGTGAACAGACGACACGGAACTTACTCTTGTTTATATATGTAAAGCAAACCTTCCTGATCTGTCGGTATTTAATATTGAGGGAGAATTTCCGTATGAAGAATTTATGTGAACGATCTTTGTATCGACCTGGTTCAGATAGCTTTTTGTCAGCAGAGTGTTTTAGAATCGATCCTGCCTGTAGCTGAAACAAATATTTATAATAAAGCAAATATTATGTTGAGTTCTGGGTTGTATGAAAACATGAAATAAGCATTAATTTGCAAATGTGCATTTTATTTGCTCGATCGATAGCTGCTTTGAAGGCACGTAACGATCGTATTTCCAATCAAAACCTTTCGGAAACCTCTCAAAATCATGTAAGATCATTCGAGAACAACGTTTTGGCACATTCGCTGATAGCTGTACCTGGTTATACCACAAAAAAAAACAACAACAAAAAGAATAGAAAACTTTGTCTACTCACCAATAGGCCCTTTGCAGCTGGGGTCACGTGACCAAATTTTTCCTAAAAAAAGTTTTATATTATGGGTTATAACTTAAAGAATGCCAGAAATGGTAAGAGCGCATCGAAAATACCAAAATGGCCAAGTAGGTCATAAAAATAGATCACGTGATGGCTTAGCTGCAAAGGGCCTATTCGCGACACTTCGAAGAGCGTGGGAAAACGAGTCTGCAGTGTCATACGTAGGGTCAGCGGTTAGAGATCGTGGTCATTGATAACGCTCCGTAACGCTGTGCTTCTGCTAGAAAATTCTTCTTTTCCTCCGTTTTGACAACCAACTCCTTCTTACGAACATTAACAGGTTTGACTAACCGAAAGTCTACCGACAAATCAATCGTGACAAATCTTCACATATTTTGTACCTCTCAATCGTACAGTGTATGTAGGCATTTAACTTTCTTTCATCTCGTTCCATGATACCTGCTAGAAGAGTGCTAAATCACCCAAATAAACCTGCCATCGCCCGCTCGAGAAATCAAAATGGCGTCATGATTTCATTCCAAAAGATTCAGCGCATGCGCAGACAGAATACCCCTCTGCTGTTCCGAAGGTCAGACGAACGTTTCCGAACATTTTTCGAAGATTGCCGAAGATGACCGAGGAAGATCCGAAGATGTTTCGATCATACACCAGCAAATTTAAGTGTGGCTAAAGAGACAAAAGAAAAATGTTATAAAAAATGATATCACATACGATGATATGATATAGTTTTTATCAATTTGATATCACTCGGTATACCACTAACTTTTATATAATAAGTAATGGTAATAGGACTGAGTGGAGTCCAATTCGGTCGGTTATCATAAGAGTGATAACAAAATCGGACGACCGCGCAGCGGGAGTCCGATTTGTTTATCGCGAGTATGATTACAGACCGAATTGGACGACACGAAGTCTTATTACAAATTAATCATAAAAATTACAATTTCCGAGAAAAGAGGAATAGACCAGTTATGAAAGAAAGGGAAAATTTGCATTTAAATACCTACAAAGGAGATGTAAACATTCTAAGGCCACCACGCCTCCTACCGGCAATTAGGCGCCAAAAACACAAAAGCAAGCGCACGCACGCACGTAACTACAACTTTGAATGTGATTGGTTGATTTAAATTGCAACTTTGAATGTGATTGGCTTATTGAACTGTCCGATAACAAACTGTCCGATAACAACTTGCCAAGTGAATTAGTGGAAGATAGGAGTTTTTTAAATCAATCACAATCGAGGAAATTGTAATTTTTATGATTAATCTTGTTATTCAACTCAAAAGACTTTTCCTAACCAATTTCTAAGTTTTTTTTCTTAACGTTAGCATAAATATTTTCTCTAGGAGTACACTTGTTGTATTTGTAGAAATTAGATCCAATAAAACTACTTAACAATTTTTTTTTCCGTGTGGATTTCTGTTTCATCCAAGGCTATTATCTTCTTAACTTACTGTTTAATCATCGTAGCTTCGCAATCCGAACCATCCTCCGCCAGAAATTGGCATTCATATATTACGACGTAAAGGTAACAGGTAAATACTGAACAATAATAACATAATACAACCTTCATCAGCCGTTTTCATGGCTCGAGAGAGTGGCTCATATCAATTCACAGATACATACTTGGACGTGATCTTTATTTCATACAAGTTAAACAAAATACTATCAGTAACATAAGAATAAGTTGCTAGCATCTAAACTAAGTTTTAATTTCCCATTGTTACTACTAAAGGTCTATGCTTCCTGCCACTAAAAATGGAGGTGTGAAGGTAATTCCTCAGAAATAAAAGTGAAAACCTCCCAAGTGCATCCATAACTCGATAGCTGCACGCTGCACTTTTACCATTTCTTTTATAACATTGAGACTTTTGATATAGTATATATTGAATCTCGTCCGGCTTACATGAAGTCAAAAGCGCATAAACCGCGCGAAAATGTTCATTCAAAAATCTGACAAAGCGACACATCAAAATTTTTCTTGGATCGCGGCGAGTTTATAGTTTACATTTTCTCGATCTCGGGCAAACAAGCAACTTCAAACCGGTCGGTTAACCTAAATATCAAGCTGACGACAAACGAAACTTGCAGTCGGTGAAAGGGTATCTCAAAAATTAGTTAAGCTTAAATACGGATCACTTTTCCGAAGAATTGAAAACAAACTGCACATGGTTGAAGCTTTTGGTGGCTGAGCTCTCTGTCCTTCATGGCCTCTTCGGCAAAAGAAAAGAACAATATGGAACAGACATTTCTTAAAAGCGAGAGTGCAGAAGAAAGCGAATAAAAACCCCAGGCTTTGAGCTGCTTGAGATGCTCTTATTAAATAGCAGGTTTGTGGGTTTCGTTTCCCTTTCCACTGCGTAAATTGATGAGTTGCGCGTCTAGGGCTGAATTTGAACTCATGAATGGCTTTTAAAAATGATCTCTGTCACTTTCATTATTTGGTAAGATAAGCTTAAATGAACAGAAGACTGAGGAAAACGTCAGAAATGTAAGCTCATATTTGCGCACGATGCAGTCGTTCCTTCGAGCGGCTGTTTCTGCGATTTCAATAGTTCAATTCACGATCGAGTGAATCGAGCGATCGAGCAAAACTGAAACCCGGAAACTTGAGTTAAATAATTCATCAGACTCCAGAAAAGTTTTACAATGAAAGCTTGTACTGAATTTTGTTGTCGCTAAATCGCTGAAGCATTCTCTCTAAAATTCATTCTTTGCATTATTAACTTCCAAAGGTTGATCAGTTTACTGTTTTTTGGTCCGTCTCCGAGTGCCGAATGCCTTTGTTCGACCAGCTGATTCACCTCTTGCTCGGTAAATTAGCAAATCTCTTAAGTGAAGCCCAGGCAAAAAACTTCAGCTCGAAATCTCGTAGCTCACAGGAATAAGAGAAATAAGAATCATATTTTAAAAAGTATCACCATCGATGAAAAAACGCTGGCGAAAAAAAGTACAAATAAACAAACTGGCGTAAGTGTACAACCCACGGGCAAATGGGTCTAGCAAACGGTCTAGCATATTAATCAATCAAAACGCGCGCTTCGCTAAGGCTATGTTATAAGAATATATCGTGCTTTTGAATATTAAAGGTGCTTAAAACTGTGTCCACGCTGAAACTAACTCAAATTAATGAAAATATTTATTCTGGAGCAATATAAATCTCTCCTATCTTGCATTCCTCATCGCTTCCCTGACTGGGTAGGCCTTGGCCTTGCAATTAGATTATTTACTGCGGAATATCCGAAAACCTAGGAACGTCTGTCTCCCGGGGACCCGTTCTCTCAAGGAACATAATTATTACAGATTCGCAGCTGTCAAAATTTTACTCAAGTTTCTTTTCAAAAACTCTATTCTTTTTTACTTCAGTCAACCAAGAAACTAAATTGTAGTCTGCAGGACTTATTTCTCTGTCTCGGTTTTGTTTTCATTGTATTTTCCTCATTCCAAAATGTTAGCGATACTGGACGATCCGCACCAGAAATTATCTTCGGCGTACTCGATATTCTTACAGGATTGTATAAAACTTTTATATTTTCTCTGGGGCGAAGCAGTAGCCTAAGGGCCGTACCAGTAATCGCTGGATCAGATAAGTAAAGTCCTGCTGGAAAGGGTTAATTGGTGGAAGGGTCACTGGAGCTGCATATGTCATCACCTCCAGAGTGCTTTTGAATATTAAAAGTGCTTAAAACTGTGTCCGCGCTGAACCTAACTCATATTACTGAAAATATTTATTCTGGGTAGGCCGTGGCCTCGCAGAATATCCGGAAAGCTAGACACTTCCGTTTCCCGGGGACTCTTTCTTTCAAGGAACATAATTAGTAGAGATTCGCAGCTGACAAAATTTTACTCAAGTTTATTTTCAAAAATCCTACTCTTTCCTACTTTAGTCAACCACGAAACCAAATTGTAGTCCAGCGCTCATTCCGCTCTCTCATTTTTGTTTCCATTGTATTTTCCTCACTAGAAAATGCTAGCAATTCTGGACGCTCCGCAACAGAAGTTATCCTGGGCGTCCTCGATATTCTTATACGATTGTATAAAATCTTCATAAAACTTCATTTTGTCGGGGGCGAAGCAGTAGGCCAAGGGCAGTACCATTAGTCGCTGGATCACTTAAGTTAAGTCCTGGTGGAAAGGGTTTATAAGAGGATGGGTTAGTGGAGCTGGATATGTCATGTCCTCCCGAGTAAAGAGTAAAGAGTAAAGAGTAAAGAGTAAAGAGTAAAGAGTAAAGAGTAAAGAGTAAAGAGTAAAGAGTAAAGAGTAAAGAGTAAAGAGTAAAGAGTAAAGAGTAAAGAGTAAAGAGTAAAGAGTAAAGAGTAAAGAGTAAAGAGTAAAGAGTAAAGAGTAAAGAGTAAAGAGTAAAGAGTAAAGAGTAAAGAGTAAAGAGTAAAGAGTAAAGAGTAAAGAGTAAAGAGTAAAGAGTAAAGAGTAAAGAGTAAAGAGTAAAGAGTAAAGAGTAAAGAGTAAAGAGTAAAGAGTAAAGAGTAAAGAGTAAAGAGTAAAGAGTAAAGAGTAAAGAGTAAAGAGTAAAGAGTAAAGAGTAAAGAGTAAAGAGTAAAGAGTAAAGAGTAAAGAGTAAAGAGTAAAGAGTAAAGAGTAAAGAGTAAAGAGTAAAGAGTAAAGAGTAAAGAGTAAAGAGTAAAGAGTAAAGAGTAAAGAGTAAAGAGTAAAGAGTAAAGAGTAAAGAGTAAAGAGTAAAGAGTAAAGAGTAAAGAGTAAAGAGTAAAGAGTAAAGAGTAAAGAGTAAAGAGTAAAGAGTAAAGAGTAAAGAGTAAAGAGTAAAGAGTAAAGAGTAAAGAGTAAAGAGTAAAGAGTAAAGAGTAAAGAGTAAAGAGTAAAGAGTAAAGAGTAAAGAGTAAAGAGTAAAGAGTAAAGAGTAAAGAGTAAAGAGTAAAGAGTAAAGAGTAAAGAGTAAAGAGTAAAGAGTAAAGAGTAAAGAGTAAAGAGTAAAGAGTAAAGAGTAAAGAGTAAAGAGTAAAGAGTAAAGAGTAAAGAGTAAAGAGTAAAGAGTAAAGAGTAAAGAGTAAAGAGTAAAGAGTAAAGAGTAAAGAGTAAAGAGTAAAGAGTAAAGAGTAAAGAGTAAAGAGTAAAGAGTAAAGAGTAAAGAGTAAAGAGTAAAGAGTAAAGAGTAAAGAGTAAAGAGTAAAGAGTAAAGAGTAAAGAGTAAAGAGTAAAGAGTAAAGAGTAAAGAGTAAAGAGTAAAGAGTAAAGAGTAAAGAGTAAAGAGTAAAGAGTAAAGAGTAAAGAGTAAAGAGTAAAGAGTAAAGAGTAAAGAGTAAAGAGTAAAGAGTAAAGAGTAAAGAGTAAAGAGTAAAGAGTAAAGAGTAAAGAGTAAAGAGTAAAGAGTAAAGAGTAAAGAGTAAAGAGTAAAGAGTAAAGAGTAAAGAGTAAAGAGTAAAGAGTAAAGAGTAAAGAGTAAAGAGTAAAGAGTAAAGAGTAAAGAGTAAAGAGTAAAGAGTAAAGAGTAAAGAGTAAAGAGTAAAGAGTAAAGAGTAAAGAGTAAAGAGTAAAGAGTAAAGAGTAAAGAGTAAAGAGTAAAGAGTAAAGAGTAAAGAGTAAAGAGTAAAGAGTAAAGAGTAAAGAGTAAAGAGTAAAGAGTAAAGAGTAAAGAGTAAAGAGTAAAGAGTAAAGAGTAAAGAGTAAAGAGTAAAGAGTAAAGAGTAAAGAGTAAAGAGTAAAGAGTAAAGAGTAAAGAGTAAAGAGTAAAGAGTAAAGAGTAAAGAGTAAAGAGTAAAGAGTAAAGAGTAAAGAGTAAAGAGTAAAGAGTAAAGAGTAAAGAGTAAAGAGTAAAGAGTAAAGAGTAAAGAGTAAAGAGTAAAGAGTAAAGAGTAAAGAGTAAAGAGTAAAGAGTAAAGAGTAAAGAGTAAAGAGTAAAGAGTAAAGAGTAAAGAGTAAAGAGTAAAGAGTAAAGAGTAAAGAGTAAAGAGTAAAGAGTAAAGAGTAAAGAGTAAAGAGTAAAGAGTAAAGAGTAAAGAGTAAAGAGTAAAGAGTAAAGAGTAAAGAGTAAAGAGTAAAGAGTAAAGAGTAAAGAGTAAAGAGTAAAGAGTAAAGAGTAAAGAGTAAAGAGTAAAGAGTAAAGAGTAAAGAGTAAAGAGTAAAGAGTAAAGAGTAAAGAGTAAAGAGTAAAGAGTAAAGAGTAAAGAGTAAAGAGTAAAGAGTAAAGAGTAAAGAGTAAAGAGTAAAGAGTAAAGAGTAAAGAGTAAAGAGTAAAGAGTAAAGAGTAAAGAGTAAAGAGTAAAGAGTAAAGAGTAAAGAGTAAAGAGTAAAGAGTAAAGAGTAAAGAGTAAAGAGTAAAGAGTAAAGAGTAAAGAGTAAAGAGTAAAGAGTAAAGAGTAAAGAGTAAAGAGTAAAGAGTAAAGAGTAAAGAGTAAAGAGTAAAGAGTAAAGAGTAAAGAGTAAAGAGTAAAGAGTAAAGAGTAAAGAGTAAAGAGTAAAGAGTAAAGAGTAAAGAGTAAAGAGTAAAGAGTAAAGAGTAAAGAGTAAAGAGTAAAGAGTAAAGAGTAAAGAGTAAAGAGTAAAGAGTAAAGAGTAAAGAGTAAAGAGTAAAGAGTAAAGAGTAAAGAGTAAAGAGTAAAGAGTAAAGAGTAAAGAGTAAAGAGTAAAGAGTAAAGAGTAAAGAGTAAAGAGTAAAGAGTAAAGAGTAAAGAGTAAAGAGTAAAGAGTAAAGAGTAAAGAGTAAAGAGTAAAGAGTAAAGAGTAAAGAGTAAAGAGTAAAGAGTAAAGAGTAAAGAGTAAAGAGTAAAGAGTAAAGAGTAAAGAGTAAAGAGTAAAGAGTAAAGAGTAAAGAGTAAAGAGTAAAGAGTAAAGAGTAAAGAGTAAAGAGTAAAGAGTAAAGAGTAAAGAGTAAAGAGTAAAGAGTAAAGAGTAAAGAGTAAAGAGTAAAGAGTAAAGAGTAAAGAGTAAAGAGTAAAGAGTAAAGAGTAAAGAGTAAAGAGTAAAGAGTAAAGAGTAAAGAGTAAAGAGTAAAGAGTAAAGAGTAAAGAGTAAAGAGTAAAGAGTAAAGAGTAAAGAGTAAAGAGTAAAGAGTAAAGAGTAAAGAGTAAAGAGTAAAGAGTAAAGAGTAAAGAGTAAAGAGTAAAGAGTAAAGAGTAAAGAGTAAAGAGTAAAGAGTAAAGAGTAAAGAGTAAAGAGTAAAGAGTAAAGAGTAAAGAGTAAAGAGTAAAGAGTAAAGAGTAAAGAGTAAAGAGTAAAGAGTAAAGAGTAAAGAGTAAAGAGTAAAGAGTAAAGAGTAGAGAGTTGGACAAACATCGTAAACAAAGACATCATGATGCATTTAGCTTGGACAACTGATGCATTTCTGAGTATGGGTTGTTTCAATCTATTTCAGGTTTTTGACAAGTAAACGCATTATCATTCATGTTCAATCGATACATTTTCTGAAAGCTGAATAGTTATAGAATACAATCATATCTTTGAAATTACCTAAAAAGTTATTGTCGCAGTGATAATATATAGATTTAGGCCAGCCTAAAAGCGTAGCTCATGGGCCGGGTTGTTCAGAGCCCGAGTAAGTTAACCCAGGAAAACGTAGAATTTTGATTGGAGTTTTCAACTTTGCAGTGAGGTTTTCTGTATATTGTTTGGCCTTCTGTTTTGAGTTTTGACAATCACCATATACACAAAACAAAGCAGCAAAAAAACATTTGTATAGAAGAATAAGTTATAATTCGGTTAGCTCTTAATCTTAATTCGGTTAACTCTTAATCCTCTTAATCCATGTTGCGCGACTCCGTCGTCGTCGCCGTCGCCGTCGTGCGTACGCACCCACGAGCAATACCGCTAGCTATGATAACCATGAGAAAATCAACTCATGGGTTTCCTTTTCTTTCCTATATGAGTGTTGGGCTCCGCTTGGAGGCCCCTCGGGCCGCCGGAGCTCCGCTATTAATTAAAAGAAATACACAGAAACACTGCTTCGCTTAAAATGGTTCACTGCCGCGCGTGAATTATCGGAGCGGGGCGATTAATAATGGTAATAGGACCGAGTGGAGTCCAATTCGGTCTGTAATCATACGAGTGATTAACAAAATCGGACGACCGCGAAGCGGGAGTCCGATTTGTTAATCACGAGTATGATTACAGACTGAATTGGACGACACAATGTCCTGTTACCAATTAATCAAAACTATGACAAAATTCGAGAAATGAACAAACCATCGATTGATCGCTGAACGATTAAACGTCGTTATGAATGCTGAAAACAACAGCAGTTTACTCAACAAAGTGCACCGCAACAGCACGCGCAAAATGACGCGTAATGTTCAATTACAAGCATGACACTACACTACACTACACTGTCCAATTAATGCTCAAATCGGGCTGCTGATAGCCAATCACGTTCGAGAATTTTGTTATAGTTTTGATTAACCTTGGAAATGTTTTCTCACACATCACCCTCAAAAAGGGTGTCAGCGATTTTTCAATGCGGACGTTTCCTTCTCACTAAAGAGACCATAACTTTGAAACAGAAGCGAATTTAAACAAAGCCTGGCACTCTTTCTCGAAGGAGGTATCCTGGAACATAACTGCCAATTTTCAGCCAATTTCGTCTGATGACGGGCGTAAACGAACTAACAATGTTCCGACATCCTCATATGCAGCTTTATTTTATCTAGAAAAAGACGAAAAACGTTTTATGAGATTGGTATGATTAGGTGTTAAAAATCCCCTCCGCACTGACAGATGTCGGCATGGGTCAGTTTACCAAAACGTCTACAATTCTGGCGCGGAAACCCGTCGCAGTGAAATCGTCCGAGAAGCGACAAACTACAAAGAGCTCAGTTTATACAGGTTTGTATTTTAACTGCCGTGATTCCTTTTACTTAGAAGATTTCGTCGGCGGTGTAGGTATTATGTTGCTCAAGTTTAGGCTTCTTCATTCTCCAGACATTTTCTGAAACAATGCCTCGTGAAGCCAAAAGAGGAAATCTCGAGGTCTACATCTCCGCTTGACTCTCTCGTTGTGGAAGTTTTGGAATCGCGTCCGTTCTCCAGCGATTTCGTGTGACTAGCACTTGTAGTTCGTCCTTCAGCTATTGGCGGGACTAGTGTCCTCGTGTTCCTTCAACCATTCTTCTTGGCTACGGTGCGACCCACAGTAGCTCACAGTCGCTCAGAGCCAAAGGTCTTGCTCGACGCTGAACCTGTGGGTTCCACCAGATTTTCGCCTCTTCGGCTTCTGCGGGCAAGAAATTTTCTTGCGTTTACGTCTAGACTGCTGGCAGTCTGTTTTTCTCTCGAAGGACGCCTTAGCCTAAAGGGGAATAGCACGAGACATGGGTGCGCCTTCTTCCCTACTCGGCCACCGCCATACCGCCCTTTTGCGTTCACGATGACTAAACACTCGTCTAAATGGCCCTCAGAGAAAAAACCGGCCGCCAGCAGACTAGATGCTTGGGATGAAAGAACCAGATCAAGAAAAGTTCGCGTGCACAAACTAAATATCACACCGCAATTCCCCTTACACGTGACAACTGGCGGTGAATTTTATTTAGAGGTTTCAACGCCGTGAGGGGCCATTCGTTTTGCAAAATATTTTATTTATCTCAGTCTTCTCAATTTGAACAGCAAAAAAATATATTTTTCGCGTTTTTCGTAAAAACTCACCTACCATGATACCTCAAATCTAATTCTTCGTGTGTTATAAGTCCCTTCCAACAAACTAAACTGGAAAAGTTGTCCTGATTGTTCTTGTCTGTATCTCGAACCAAAATGGCGTGTAGGAAAGCACGTTTTCAGTTTACAGCCACCATTCTACAGATTTAGCGAAGATCTGGCTGAAATGTTCCCAGATAACTTCTATACGAAAGGATGTATCCGATTTTTTTAATTATGATCTGGTTTAACTGAGAAGTGTGGTTTTGTTTGATTTATTAGGGCTGCCGGCTACCTCAAGTATTCAAACTTTAGAATGGTATAAAAAGAAAACAAAGGATTATTGAGAAATCGGAGACAGGCCCTTTTGAAGGGCATTGTGTAACGAATCGTGTCCAAAGTTAATCACACTGCCGCGTTAACCGAGGCACGTAACCGAACTTAAGGCCAAAACCTATAAATTACGCTGAATTTTGAAACTTTTATATTTAGGAAAAAAATTAAAAACCTATTCGAATTCCTCAACTATTTTAAAAGCTTTAAGGAAAAGTATACTTTAGGGGGGTTTATTTTCAAAGCCTCCGCACGAAAACGCGCTTACGTGAGGCCGTCCATTGAGTTATTAAAATACTGATTGATTGCACGAGCTGTGTGCCAAATTGAAAAAGGAAGAACAAAGCACGCCCCAGCTTTTGTCGTTCTAAACCCCTCAAAAAGACATTTGGGTTTGATATGTAATGCTAGTTGACAGGCTTTTCGGTGTTCAATTAGTGATTTTCTCCAGCGCTGTGACAATCGAGCAAATATCACGCTGAATTTGGCGTATACACCGTTTAACTATTGTTATATGTGGCACGCCAAAAATTAGCAAGCTGCCTAGCATTTTTCCCCGCCACCTACTAAAGTTTACTTGTTTTATTATCTTCAACGAAAAAAGAAAAACAAGCGCTTGTCGTTCAATATTCCCCAAAAAGACACTCGGGTTTAATAGATAATATTAATCGACATTTGTATCAAGCTTTTGTTCCATATTTTGATTTTCTTCAGCGCCGCCACAATCTCCACTATTGCTGGGTAACCAGCCTTTTCCAAGCAGACTCGGTCAATGATTAGCCCAGAGCTGATGATTGACAGGTACTCAAAGTTACCCCTCCTGCTCGAGGAGACTGACACAGCAAAATAACAGCCCTGAGACAAGTAGACTCCCCTGTTGACAGGTGGTCGTCCAATTAACTCCCTTGAAAAAAAAAACTTTTGTTTGGTGGCGTTCTCGTTACCGTTGCCGTTGTGGTTTTCTTAAGCTCCCTATTATCTTCTCCCGACAGCTCAGCTTTTTACAAGAACCTATATTTACATGAAAGAAGCTTTGAAGCCCGGCTATCAATTTGAGAAAATAATTAAAAGCATTTAAGAACTTAAAAGAACAATCAGGAAAGATCGAGAAGGATGAATATTCAGAATCAGAATAATAACCGATAGTTGTTTGTCTAATCTTTACTCACGACCAATTGCAAATGCTAATTCAAATTAATTAATCAACTTCTGTGCATGAAAACAGCGACTCAAAACATCCATTAAAGTCAGTTACCTCGAGCAGTTCCCTATTATTTTACTCGTGAAAGTTTCTACATCATGATAACAAAATTTTACGATAGTTTCGAGACATGAGGTAATAAAACATCGGGGATGAGTGATAAATCTTTAGTTTTAGTTGCCCTAAGCCTCGCAGCCGAGTTTGAATTTTTAATAAATCGATTTTGGCCTATTGCCAATTAAAGCTGAAATGATAGTTACGATAATCGCGGTTGCGAAGCAAACGTTGAGTGATTCTAGTGACTGTGCATCCAGTTACCATATGATCGCCACTGACTGACTCACGACTGAATGAAATACATGTGTGACATGATCTGAACAAACGACGACGCAATGCACTGCGGTGTATTTATCAACGCAAAGATCGCTACCATCTCTGGAGAGTAGTCTCCATATGATCGCAACCACTGTTGAACGAGTTTCTGCGCGAAACGTTACGACAATAAGGAAACCAGCCTTTAATAATAACACTGGAAATTAGAAAAAGACAACGCACGAAACTAATGAAAAGAGACCGGCAGTACATAAAAGAACAACTTACTTATAAGTGGAGTTGTTCTTGGTTCGTATAATTCGACATATTGTATAACAATAAAAATTTTTACATTCTGATGAATTTTCTGGCTTTTAGTGACACTTTTGTGATGATAATGTCATTATACAAGCAGGTACAATATCACTGAAGTGAAGTTTTTAAGTTCAGCTGTTGGAAACACTTTGGACTCAGAGATACATTTTCCGGGTTGGCTATCATTTCTCCTTTAACTTTTCGAGGTAAGGATCCCTGTCGGCCTTTTCTTTTTTATTTGATTCGTTCCTAGACGCTCCTAGGTTGAAGCATAAGGTTCGAGAAGTATCATTAGTATAAAAAAAAAAAAATTAATACCACAAAACGAAAAATAGTTGACCTCGCGACATTAAACATATTCTGACGGAGTTGCCAGAGTTTCGTCTCTAAATGTATGGCTCTTTAATTGTGCGACTCTTCCCGTTTTTAAATGATATTTCTATTTATACCTATACTTTAATCTCAGAAAGTCAAGGGAGCTACAAATTAGATTTGGAAGAAGACTTCTCTTGCCTGATATATATTGTCACAATAATTAGCATTTGATATGTACAGAGATAAGAAAATGGCATCTGTTTTCCCCAAGTCTTTTAAATGTGTGTATTCAAATTAAGTTCTGGTGTTTAAGTAACTTCTCAAAGGTCTAATATCGCCAACTGTTTGAGGAGATTTTTTGGTTTCCCTGGAAATTTGTAGATTAAGAGGGAATCCACCAGAAGTTCGAGTAACTAGTAGACAAAAACTTCGTACCAACATTATTTACCTTCTATTGCAAACTTCTATGTGACTGTTTTAAATATCTTCTTAAAAGAAATCATTTCTAACACAACACCAAATGTAGAAAACAAATGTTGAAGTTCATATGAAACACTTGAAAGTACTGGGGAAATGAAGCTGATGATGAAATTTTACCTATGTTTGCACAATTTCTCTGAACTTTGAAATTTATTCCCTCGACTTCCCATGGGAAATTGTT
Organism: Orbicella faveolata; assembly: GCF_042242905.1. Lineage (NCBI taxonomy): Eukaryota > Metazoa > Cnidaria > Anthozoa > Scleractinia > Merulinidae > Orbicella > Orbicella faveolata. The sequence goes on along the minus strand of NW_028301547.1, from coordinate 29,311,950 downwards.
TTTGGTGTTATTTCAGGCAAATTTTTATATCTTTAGCTTTTACAAAATGCAAAAAGGACTGTAATATACTTAAAATTATTCAGGTACAAGGTTTTTGTCCACTGAAAGATGTCAGCCCTACTTTTAATAAATGAAGAAGGAAAACAGTGGTTCGTCATCACAGGTCAAGAAACGTTTACTTATAACACCAGGTTGTTTTAAAAACTGTTTTCGGTTTCGGCATGAGACTTTTTACAGAAAGATGGAACTTCAGTGAGAATGAGACGTGATAATTTCACTGTTTTGCACTTGTCATCCGGCCTGTATGAAGCGGGTGCCGCTCTACGCGGCGTATATTTATGCGCTCTCGCTGGGGACGCTTGTCTCTAGGCCTTTCCACGAATATCTGCATACTTTGGGGGACATTTAGAAGTTTCCGAGACATTAGGAACATATTAAGATATTTAGAAGATTTGGAGATATTTTTAGAAATGTTTATAGTTGTTTTTGGCTTAGTCCTGTGTTTTCCTCGCTATTTTCTTGAAACAAGACTCAGTCTTATGCCAGAGACAATCCAGTTCAGTGATTTCCCATTCAAAAAGTATATCTCATATCACTTAAGCTCGAAAGCTGCAATCTTTCAAAATGGCGGATGCTGGTAAAATCGATGTTCCTCAATTCCTTTTCCTCGACTTCCACTACTAGAAGAAAATTTTGGTTTGAGTGATTCAAAATCGATGTATTTTTACAACAAAAATAAAAGCTAATTAGAGGGTTTTTCGAGATATTTAGGATGTTTTTGGTGATATTAACACTTTTTGAGAATTTGCGGAAAGACAGCCTATTTAACTTACTTTACGTAATATTTGTGGAGAGGCCTACTTGTCTCTCATCATTGCTCCTTTAAAAAGCGCTTGTCTTTGAAGCACGCTCCGTATTAGGCTATTTGCATGATGGCGTCATATGACTACAACCACGAGAATGCTTCATTTTTTCTTTTTCTTGTGCTAATTAGGGCAATTGTTATTTAAAACCTACTTGGACTTCAAAATTTGAATGATAAAGAAAAAACGAAAGGAATTCTGGTAGTTCAAATCTGCTATTGAAGCTGCTTGTCGTCGCATCCTTCATTTCTAGAACGCGAGTCTTTTTACATGGAAGGTATGAATCTTGGTTAATCTCTTATCTGCCATTGGAGAGCCCGTCTCTCTGAAATTTTTTTTTAACGAATATGGGATGTCTGCAACAGAAATTTCGGCAAAATGCCGAGTCCATTATGTTTTGTTTTGATCGTATCCATGACAAAGGTCTTGATCATGATTGGCTCACCGAACGCATCTTTGTTACGTAATCGACGTATGAACGCGTGCCTGTCCAAATATAAGTACCCAATTTCAACTTTTTGAATCAATTGAATACCTACATCAGTTGCGTGCGCTTAACTATTGTTCCTTACAGTTTTAAAACTCATGGAAAACAATATGGCTTTTTTCGCCCAAAAGAAGTTCTCAAAAGACTTTTTTAGTCTCGAAATTTGTTTTTGATACGACTAACTAGTAACTGGATCGTGCGTCGTAGAATTCACAGAATAATACCAGGGATGGCGGATCGTATTTTGAATTGGTGGTGGGGGGGAGGGGGGCTTACAAGCGAACGCCAGAGGCGCTAACTTGTAGGGGTCTGGAGATATTTGTAAAATTATTCTCAAGTGAATGCAGATGGTGAATTTTAAGCTCGGTAATGAAATGTGAAAAGTGAGCTGATCAACATGACACGAGCGCGGGACAAAGAAATGAACTCAGTTAAATGACCCTGCTCTCGATGAGTTCTCGAAGCTCAGTGGATAGAGCGCCCGACCGGTGTTCGGGAGGTCACCCAGATTTTTTCTTCGTCCTACGCTCATGTCATGTTGATCACTTCACTTTTCACAAAATTATTATTTTATGTAGCCTCCAGCTCCCCCCCTCCCCCCCCCCCCTCCCCCCTCCTCCCCGTCTCCGCCGTCCCTGTAATCGCACTCATAATTTAAAATCACTCTTGCTATAAATTACTCCCAGATTTGTACTCCACTCGGTCCAATATCTATTACTTATACTTTAGCGACAGCAATACTATTTATGAGTTTATTTTCGGATCACATGATTTTTCATTGATATTCAGTGACAAAAACATCGTCTGGCAGCAAATTAGTTAACTTGCCAGTATAGGCTTTCATCAACAGCTACAAAGTTAATATTTATCCAAATTAGACGTTAGTCTTTACAACTAAACTGCAAAGATAGTAGTTGGACCGAGTGGAGTGCAATTCAGGGAGGGAGTCCTGTCGTACACTTCCACCAAGGGTAAGCCATCGAAATTTAATGCATTTGGCCGCGGTTTTGTCATGGCATCGTTAATATAAATAGTTTAATTAATTTACTCGTTCATATTGACGACCTTTGAATATTTATCGGAAGTTCTAAATTGATATACTAGCAATCAACGAAACAAAACTAAACAGTTCTATCAGTGATGGTGAAATATATATGCCGAGATTTGAAGTCAAGTTAATGGGAGAAGCGGTGGCGGATGTGTATTTATTTATGAAATAATATAAATGATATATGTTGATCAACTTATGCCTTGTAATCGAAATTATTAGGCCGCATTCTAGACCCTTGATAATAATTACGTGGTACAGATTTCCGAGCTCTTCCCAGAACATTTTTTCTCGATTTGAAGCACTGGTAGATAAAATTGATTCCGAACACAAGGATTTCTACCTGCTGGGAGATCTAAATTGCGACACGTTGCGCGATCGGTCAAACATTCGATATTTAGGGGCTGAATCGAATGATTTCTGAGCCAACAAGGATTAATCCATCTCTGCATAACTAATTCTCCCGAAAAAAATCGTTAATTCTGGTGTCGTCCATCTTGGTATTAGCGATCATTCACTGAGCGTGTTAGCACTCGTTATACTATTGAGACCCATGCATTTTCAAAAATGTTAATAACGACCAATTCTTAAACGACCTTGTGCAACAACCATAGGATTTTTAAAATTAGCTTAGAGCCAAATCCCACAGCTATGTGGAATGTATGGAAGTCCTTGTTCATGAAAATCGTTGATAAACATGCCCCACTCAAAACTAAACGGATTAACTTACCATGCCAAATGTTTTCGTCGTTTTGCTCTGCGAATTTTGCCCGGCGCTGAGCGTGTGCTCTCATTCTTTCAGCTTCTGTGATTGGTTTTCCTGGGTCATCTGATGAATTTGTTGAGAATAATCAACTTGATCACGAAAGTACAATAAAATTTTCTACACTTTGACAAATATTTTCACATAGTTATTTCATAGAAGAAATAAACCACTCTTTCTATGGGTTTACCGGCGTAATAAACCACGCAGGATGTTGTGAGAACACTCGAAAAGCTTGTAAATAACGGCTAGTGATTTACAAGCTTTTCTCGAAAACGAAAATGGAAACAAAAACATTTAGCGCTATAAATATTCTAGGAAAGGAAAGGAAAAGGTTATCGCTGAAACACAGAGCGTGTATCAATTAATTTTAAAGAACTTCGACGGGAAAATGCAAGTATTCGTGGCAGGAATGAGTCATCACGAAAGTAAAAGACTATACGAAAAGTTTGCAAGTAGTACAAAATTCATGCGCTTGGCGAAGTGATTCAATCACAGTTTTCAAAGTTTTGCGAATGGAAAAAAGATTACTTCTGAAAACTCTGTTTCTGAAATTTAATCAGAATTGCTACTCGATAAGCATAATGTTACCTCGAAAGAAATCTTTTACCTGCTTTTTTATCCACCCAGATTGATCATTCAAGCCCAGCTGTAGTCAGAACTGCGTCTTCCAAAGACCGTGAAAAGCACTGAAAGCGCTTAAAACTTTCTTCTAAACTCAAGCGTAAACGGAATCGACGTAAAATTTTGGCCATGGAAATTAGAAAAAGATCAAGCTTTATATTGCGACCAAATTCTGGTCCTGTTTTTCCTTGCAAATTTCAATGTATATGTTGAATTAAAAGATATTCGTGCTATTGATATCTCAGCCAGTGAAAGCCGAAAATATATATAGAGCTTTTTAAATGTATTTTTCCAGTAGTGTTCTGAGCTCCCTATTTCTCACGCAGTGCTGCGTGTCAAAACCCTGTGTTTACCGGTACAATATACGATAGGTTTTTTTACTAATCAGAGCGCGCGTAGTATCTCAGTTATTTTATGTAGATGCGTACGAAAACCCTTCATTGTTAGCCGCCAGTTGTTTACCGGAAGACAACCCAGAAAAAAAGTGAGATATCCAAGCTGGAATAATTTGGCCACGAGAGTGGCGATTTATTGACTAAAATAACTTTAGTGACAGCTTAATTACCGAAAACTCGACGGATCGTTAGCGCAGGTGGGCGTGAAAACAGGCCCAGCCGTAAGCGAGAGTAAAGGCCAGTGACTGGTGAAGGCGGAATGACTGGGGATGGAGGTGGGAAAATTCTCTGATGTGTACTCCGCGAAGGTTACGAAGAATGAGGGCGAACGCATGTCTTACACTCTCCTTGTATGATGGGAATAAACCGCAGAATTAAAGATATTCAATTTGATTATAGACGAACGGATATATGCCGCATTCCAGCCTTCAGAACGGCCACATGGCAATTACGATCAGACAATACTAAAATGATTACTATACTAAAATGTTTATTAAACTAATGTCGGCCTCTACGTAAATGACATTATGGCGGTGTCCATAATCTCGTGTTTTTATAAAATATTGTATACACTCTTTGAGCAGCACTAAGATCAATTGTCCCTGAATATTGAACACACTCTTGGTACACCAAAATATAGTGAAGAAAACTAATACTGTTGACATTCTTTATATATTTTCGGTTACGTATGACGTGCGAAAGGTGCCAAAAATATAAAACTTGTTCTACGAAAAAAAAAAAAAAAAAGAGAATAAAGTTGGTTATTACCTGAGTCTCACACCTTGAGGCGATCAACAGACAGGCTTTATTGCAATGAAAAATATACCTTTCATTTTTATTTCTCAAAGTAATTAACAATTCAAGTCATCAAATTAAAACAAAGAAAACCGTGAAAGAGGTTTGGATACCCGGTCTTAATTAGCCTGGATTTTGACGAGTTTACTTCTCCGTTTACTCCTTAGTCAAAGATACTCCGCTGCGCGTCGTATTTTCAACATGTTCAACTCTCTTCTCGGTGTTTGGATATCCCGATGAAACACTGTCTCTCGAGTTTGATATATTACATGTCCAACATGTTTATGATAATTATAGTGGTCATCTGTGATCAATTTTTGCAAATAACACAAGTTTTATATATTTAGAACAAGTTTCATGTTAGCCATTATCATCAAGCGCACTGTTATTTTGTTTTTATTCAGATCACACGGCACGTTCATTGGCGCACTTCAATCATGTCCGGGTCAGCCAGTGTTGTCATAACAACGGTACTCTCCATATTCGTCGTTGTAGGTATCGTGGGAAACTGTCTGGTGTGTGCGATTATAAAGAGGCATCGAGTTATGAGGTATTTCCACAAGCCAGATTACGTTGAACATACTTTATTTAAAATATTCAGTGACCACGCTCTTCATTAAAGGAGAAACGCTAACATAACTGAGTTGGATAACTTATAAAATACTGATTAACGTCTTGTGAGTTTGAGTTTGTGGACGGATAAAAAATAAATTTTGTCGATTTGTTAAAATTGTCCATCTTATCAGTGGAGAATTTGCCATAGCATACCATTATAGGGTTTTACACATTAAGCCGGCAATTTTTAAGCATAATAGTGAGGCTAAGAGATCGAGCATTCTTCCAGAATACTGAACAGTGACCAAAACTGTCTGATGATTAGGCCGGCCGAAAGAAATCAAGATACAAGCCACACAGTGTACACAGCACCTGCAAACGAAAAAAAGCCTCCAAATACTAAAGGATACCGACTTAACTAGAAAATTTATTTCGAAACTAACCAGGCCAGAGCAATTAGGGATGATATTGACGCCTCGTCTATGCTTCAATATTATTATAACTAGCGCTAAGTGGAAATATCAGCTTCTTTATGTGAGCAAATAATGGAAAACAATTATGGTGACGTCTTTCAAGCTTAACAGTGAGCCGATTTTTTAACATCTAACACTAGCATAGTAGTAAAACATTTGAGCATACTGTGTAAAACCCTACACCATTACATCAAAATACCTGCAAAACAGCTTTCAATACGTTAAAGATAGACACCAGATCTGATCGGCCGCAAGTGGAAATGTATCCATTCCCAAGCCCAATTTTTAATCAATTTGTAAATAGTAGTTAACGAGGGCCACCCTAATTAACTAATTAACCCTCTTTAAATATTGTTATTATACGGTTTTGAGCTTCTTTCGCACACGCGTGACTAATCTTTCATTATGCGCATACGTTGTCATGTGGGTATTACGTGGTCTCATGTTATCTATATATTCCACAGGATTCCCATTAATTATCTTTTCGTGAACTTAGCTGTTGCGGATATCCTGTTCGTGACGTTTATCTCCCCGAATGTACTCGTTATCCAATTTTCCTTCACCAACCTTCCGGACGGAGTGACTGGAACAGTTTTATGTAAATTTTTTACAACTGGAACCATAGCGTGGGTTGGAGCAGCCTCGTCAATACTTACTTTGGCTGTGGTCGCCGTTGAACGATACTATGCAGTGGTTTATCCCCTTGGTGACAAAGAAAAAATAACCATGGATAATCTGAAGGTTAGGCCAAGGCCCTATTTGTACTACGCGAAATTGCATTTGTTTGGCAAAAAAAAACTGTCAACTCGAAGCCATATTTAGTGCGAACGATTTTTTCACCTGCGAAAATTTTCGCACTTCAAAGATGCCATTTATAAGTTTTGGAGGCCGTGAATTTTTTTCCAGGCGAGAAAATCGTCATATTTCATCATATTTCGCAACAAATTATACAAAGCGTATAGCAATAGTTGACATATACCGAAAATTTATAGTGGTAATAGGACTGAGTGGAGTCCAATTCGGTGTGTACTCATACGAGTGATTAACAAAATCGGACGACCGCGAAGCGGGATTTCGATTTGTTAATCACGAGTATGATTACAGACTGAATTGGACGACACGATGTCCTGTTACCAGTTAATCAAAACTATGACAAAATTCGAGAAATGAGCAAACCATCGATTGATCGCTGAACGACTAAACGTCGTTATGAATGCTGAAAAACACAGCAGTTTACTCAACAAAGTGCACCGCAACAGCACGTGCAAAATGACGCGTACTGTCCAATTACAAGCATGACGCGTATACACTGTCCAATTAATGCTCAAATCGGGCTGCTGATAGCCAATCACGTACGAGAATTTTGTTATAGTTTTGGTTAATAATGGTAATAAAACTGAGTGGAGTCCAATTCGGTCTGTAATCATACGAGTGATTAACAAAATCGGACGACCGCGAAGCGGGAGTCCGATTTGTTAATCACGAGTATGATTACAGACTGAATTGGACGACACGATGTCCTGTTACCAATTAATCAAAACTATGACAACATTCGAGAAACGAACAAACCATCGATGGATCGCTGAACGATTACACGTCGTTACGAATGCTGAAAAACACAGCAGTTTACTCAACAGAGTGCACCGCAACAGCGCGCGCAAAATGACGCGTACTGTCCAATTACAAGCATGACGCGTACACTGTCCAATTAATGCTCAAATCGGGCTGCTGATAACCAATCACGTTCGAGAATTTTGTTATAGTTTTGATTAAGCATGCTTAAGTGCTAAAAAGACAACAAAAACGAGAAAATTTTGATTACCAATTTCAATATTTTCACACAATCCAAACGTTCGTTTTAGTCAGCGAACAGGGCCTAAACGGATAATTTTTTAAAATATAAAAAAAACATACTGTATCAATAGGGGTCCCCCATTAATACAGTATAAATAGCTTTCCAAAATTTAACGGTTATACTTTTGAAAATGTATGTTGACTAGAATACGAAACGTCAAGTTCATAAAATGCAAATGTTTAAAATTCTTATCACCGCTGTTTGTTTTATATTTTTAATCAAGCTATGATGGCCGAAGACCAAGAGTTATTAATTATTAATTATTGGCAGGAGCCATAATCGGGGACGGAGACCGTAAGTCTTGGGACCCGCGCTCACCTATGATATGGGACAATTTTTCTATTTTTAGAACAAATTGCGCCATCCTGACGTCATATATCCGCGCGGATCTACGCACATGTCGGGGCCTCTCGCGTGGATGTTGTCACGTTGCGTGATCAAATGGTGAGAGTTGCGAGATTCTCTTGCAGATTTTTCACAGCGATGGCAGGGAATAAGGCAGGGAATAAGAACCAGGGCTCTCATATGTAGTTTTATGCCCTGAGCTAACGGAAAAGGTGGGTTTTTTAGGGTCGAAAACAAGCCTTCAATCTCGCGCTGGGAATGAATAACAAGATCTGCTCGCGCTAGTTGAAAGTTACGCATATGCTTTTGCGTTTGTTTTGACTTGAGATTATAGCAAGAAAACTCTCTACTCTGGTATCGAGTTAATTTGTGAGTTTCTCAGACAATGCTTAATCATAACCAAAACCTGTTTTTCATGGTTTCTTATTGTTCCTACTTCTTTGGCGAGTTTGCAAAAGTTTTTGAAAGGAAAGTCTGACGCGTACAAGTAGCTCATTTGCATAGTGCAGCTTGTGCACTTTCAAGTCCGAGTCGGTGTTTTCAATTGTCAAGAAATCTTGACAAAGATTTATTTCATTATCTTTTGTGCTAAGATGCTGCCACAAATTTCACGAACGCAAAAAGGCCACTAACATCATGTGTGTTTCTTCAACAGAGTGAAATTTTACAGTGCGAAAATGAAAATAGACAAGGAGTTTTGATAACTCGATCAACAAAATCGAAATCGTTATTCGAAGTTGATTAAAGAAAGCGTCATCGCAACTTTGCTGATTATTTCTGATCTATTAACATACTTTCAGCTTAGCTTTACGTTCTCAAACATTTATCAATCTTAACCATGTTTAAAAACTATAGAGTTATTGTTTGAGTTCGATGTACGTTTTCACGCGAAAGTGCGGCGGAAGTACAATTTGTCATGTTTGCTGACTGTACAAAACACGCAAATAACAAGAATGTAGCTGTTTACGCGCAAGTCCTGTTGACTGTTTTGCGTGTTTTATATGCCATTCATTCGGCTTAGTTCAGGCAAGACCATGGTTTCGATCCTACATGTGGATCTCATCAGTTGCCGGTATTTCCAAAATACTCTGTACGTCTGAAGTTGCTGGTGCAACGCGTACCTCGGTGAGAATGCAAGACATTCTGCGGCTTGGCACAAACTTCTCGTGGTGTGTACCCTTGTGACGGATAGAAAATGTCTGGTTTCTATTGGCTATAACAGCTAGCCAATGCCGTAATGTACTTTTCGATCCTTACTTTTTTGAAGCTCGACCTCGTTATTTTGTGTTTCTCTGACGGTATTTTTTCTAGATTTCTAGGCACTCGATGGCTGATCTGCAATGTGGAGCTATTTTAATATAAACGCACATGTTCTTTTGCAAACCCCTTCTTGAGAGCGTATTTTTGCTTTAAGCTCCTTGACTCTCGTTGAGTGCTGGTATGTCTTGCACGATGTAGAACGGGGCACGTCCATATAATTATAGTAGTATCTACGGACGTAAAGTTATTGGGCCTTAATGAAACATCAAGCGTTGCTCACAATTCAGGCGAAACTCAAACTAGCAATTGTTTTGTTTTACTTTTCGGTCGCGATAGACTGGCAAATTCCTCGCAAGCGTGTGGTAAGAGGAGCTAGAAAACTATGAAGTCCTGAAACTCTGCTCTATCTAAATATATCCAGCTAGTGTTTTGCTGTGTCATGGAAAAGCTGTTAATCTTCAACATATGTGAAATTTACAGTGGAGTAATGTACAGCTCATGTAAAAGAAGCATCGGAACACAACTTGGTCCGCGCTATATATGTAGGCTTAAAGCGGAACATACCTAAATTCGACACTTACTTCACTGCAACTGGAGCAGCTTACGACGAAAATATTTAAGCAAAATTCCAACAGAGGTAAACGCGTTGAGTTGTGGGCCAAAAACACGAAACATTTCGGGAATTTCGGACGCCATTTCCCCCGCGCGACATCCGCAAAAATCCTCGCAGCATGTACGCGCGTGTGCCGCAGGCGATGGCGCAATTTGTTCTAAAACTAGAAAAATCGTCCCATATCATGGGGACAGCCCTAATACTAGAAATGGGGCGCGCTTACGGTCTCCGTCCCCGATTATAGCTCCTGTTATCGGTCACTAGAGTGTTAATTTAATAGATCATTAAGAATATCGTTAATTCCACTTTTTTTGCACCCCACTATTCTATTTTGTATCATTATGTTTATCCCGCACGTGCTGCATTGCAGTCTAATTGGCTTTTTGTTTAAGGTGGCTTAAGGTGGCTCGGGCGGATTTTTCAAGCGACGATACTATTCATAACTTTAGGCGACTAGAGCACCAGCATAATCAATCAAACAGAAAATCAAATTACTATTCTATTTCGCTTCGCTCAGCCGAAGAGAAAACATTTCTATCATAAGTAAAAGAGACAGGTAGTACAACAAATAGTGGAGGGAGTCGCCAGCAATAATCGAGTTCATTTGCAAGAACCTGAATCAATATCAAGAGGTTCATGTGTCACTATTTCAGGTGATGATTCCTGGTGTTTGGATGTTGTCACTATTTATCAATATTCCGCCGTTCCTGATATGGCACTTTGACGAGGAAAGAGACTCGTGTGTGTATATTTATCCTGAGGAGTGGATGGCTGTGGGTTATAATTTGTTGTGGGATGCCTTGGCGTTGTTTCCCCTTATACTGATGGTTGTGTCCTACTCCAGAGTCGTGTACACTTTGTGGTTCAAGCGGAATTACGACTTTCAAAACAATCAGCATCAAATGGTAAGTCAGCATGTCTAGAATTCGAACTCCGCAAATATGAAATAAGTATGACGACAGATCTTTATAGGGAGCAGAGGAGTCTTAGTTGATCGTATTTCACATCGCAATTACAGCGCTTAATCGTATCTATAACAAAATTCTCGATATCGATTGGTTCTCTGCGGGCATATTTGCCACGTAATCGGAGTGCGATCACGCGAGGTCCTACAGGTCACTTTCAACATATTAAAATTCAGCTTGGTAGTGAGGCCTAAAGGACACAAACAAAAGAAATGAATAAACATGGCATTCAATTTCCTTTGTTTGTGTCTTCTAGGCCTCACTGCCAAGTTAAATTTTCATATATCGAAAACAGTCTATTAAAGGTATCCAATTTCAACTGTTTGTAATTGGATACCTGTAATTGCATTCAGACACCATTCCTACGCCAGTTACGCGTGTTTTAATGGCTTCCTTCTCAATGTTTCCTTCAGTTTTAAAACCTATGGACCTGACTTTTTCGCTCAAAAGAAGTTCTCAAAAGACTTCATTCAAATTTCGATATTGGTTATAGATACGATTAAATAGTAATTCAGGGAGTAATCATGCTCGTAATTTCAAAATCGGCCTCGCTCTTCACGCTGGATCGTCCGATTTTGAAACTAGCAGCGCGGTTACTCCCTGACTGAATTGTACTCCACTAGGTCCAGTTACTATTACCGATAATACTATCAATACTGCTACCGTAAATATTAGTTTCTGACTGGTTTGTAGGGGTTCAACTTTTGCCAAATCGTATCGATAGCTGAACAACTAAAGTTTATCTGTATTGGTCAAATTTGAGCAATGGAGTTTGCTCTCGGCAATAATTGCTCGTCTTTGTAGCTCCTTTGCGAGAGGAAAAATTCCTTTTGAAGATCAAAAGATAAGAAAGTTTAAGACGGATTCCGTTCAAAGTTCGAGCAATAAGTGCAAAAATTATTTACTAAAAATCTACTCATAGCAAGGTAACTTTTGGAATACTATTTAAAACAACTCACTTTAGTTAATTTCTCTAAGTGACCCCGCGATTAAATTCTTAAGCATTCTCGAGAAAGGTTAAGTCAAACCTCGTAACAATGCTTACAGCGTGTGTTATTGTGTTTTTAACTAACGCGAAACGTCTGTTTTAGTTGAAATATGGATAACTTCAAGTTCAATTTTCTCTCGCGGGGTCAGCTTCAGAGCTTTAATCTCGATAAGTTCTTCTTTACTGCGTTCAAAATATTACCATGCTATGAGGGTTTTTTGGTGACTTAATTTTTGCCATTATTGCTCGAATGTTCTGCAGAAATCATCTTAATAACTTAAGTTTGTAATTTTATCACTAATTACACTGTGACTGGACTCCAACCAAATTGATGGCCAATAACATTAGCACGTCTAAACAATGAAATGTGTGCAAACATATTGTTACTTTAAGGTACAGGTTCCGCTTGTTAAGTTATTGTAAACATCCACGGTTTTCATTCGCCTTAAACAATGACTTTGTTTTTCTTTTTTTTTTTTTTTTCTTTTTTTTGATCCACATTTTTATCTTAAGAGAGCTTTTTACTTATTAATACACAGGCTGCGATGAAAGCACGAAAGCGCGTCTCTTTGATGGTTGTAACAATCAGTGCCATATTTGGAATCTGCTGGGGCACAAGTTCAATTGCCTACACTTTAAGGGCTTTTGACCCCAGCAGCGTTGGTCCCGTCCCGATCGCCGTCGCTAACACAATGGTCTTGTTCAATGCTGCTATCAACCCGTTTGTCTATGCACTGTTGAACCAGCAATTCAGAGAAAAGATGAAAAGTATAGTATGTTGCGCAGGCTGCTTTGCAAGGAGAGTTCGTCCCACTCGTGAACCTCAAGACATGGAACTTGCCAACACCAACAACACTCAGTCGTCCCAAACAGCGTGAACATGTTCCCAGGAGAGAAGAGATCATTGCTTCTAGTCAGGCTGGAGTCACATAACACCCTTCTTTTCTTATAACTTCCACCGGTTAAAATAGCCTTTTCCGATATTACTCACGTGTAACATGTCAGATAAAAATGAGTTTCATTTTCAATCGAACAAGAAAAGACATTTTTAAAACGTCATATGCATTATTTCACATAGATTTATTATTACAGTAAAACAGGTGAAACTACATAGCCTCGTTTAATGAAGACGGAAAGTTAGACACGGAGTTGATAAAAATGAAATCGTATGTTAAGTGCCAAACAGGTCAGCTGAGCGTACTTGTGTGGACTTACATTTCCTTTTATTCCATTAGAGACTTTTTGAATGTTAGTTCTTCCGAATCTTGGTAAGCAATCCTAGGAAGATGAACGTATAGCAATTAATTGATTAATTAATTAATTAATATTATTATTGTTATAAATTTTAAGTGGAAAATAATAATTATTAACAGCTGAAGCCTGGTTTTACTGATGTCAAATTAACTTGTCTCTCTAAAGTCAAGGCAATTTAGTTACATGATAAAACCACCAACATAGAATTCATTATAATTGACACTTTGTCAGTTTTGTTTAATTCCACTGAAGGTCTCACAAATTTTTGCCAGGATTGTAAAGAAATATGTCATGAATAACAATAACCAATGTTGATCTCAATTATCATTTTTTTTTTTAATTTCAACTATGTATGGCTCCTTTTCTTCGGGTTTGTTAACTTGTAAATAGTAAATCTCTAGAAGTTTCTGGTAAAATGCTTAGCCACACCATATCTATTACGTACTGTCACGCTATGGAACTGTCTACGCCATCCTACCACATGTAGATGATGATGTAGGGATGATGTGATGCTGCTCAAATAGTTGTGATGTAAGCTCCGATCCCAGATCGACGGTCTAGAAAACTTGATAATTGTATATAACATTCGTGAAATTAAACTAAGGCCTCGATTGGGAAGTAGTCATTTATAGTATCGGCATTTTCCAGCTATTAAAGTTTACATGCTTTATGATCTTGACTATTGTAGATTCTAAGCAGCAGTACAATCTGAAAAACGAAGAATTAAACCAGCGTTTGTTGCCTTAAATCCCTCAAAAAGACACTCGGGTTTAATAGATAGTACTATTTGGCAGGCATTTAAGAGCCAGTTCCTATAAATACCGAGAATGAGATGACAGTCGCGAAATTTTCGATTTCCTCATATTTTGTCCAAATAACCACTGTAGTGAGTTGTTTACGAAAATACCATTCAAAGGTCCTGAAGCGCTTTAGTTTTTTCGAAATCGAGGAAAGTTTGAAAATCGCCATTTTAGCTGCCTGACGCCGCCGAAAATGGCCGAAAATTGTGCATTTTCTTTTCGCTCGTACAGATCAACGCGATGATATCTACCAATATACTTTGGGTAGCTCATAGTGTATGTCTTGCTGTTTCTAAAGCATTAATTTGATTAGTAAAAGCTCCAAGTTTAATAATATTTTAGGCCGATAAAAGTACCTTCATCGAAGCTCGTGAGCGAAATGGCTAATTTTAGCTAATTTCAATACCATCAAAAGCCTTCTGGTACATTGAATTTGAAGTCGAAACTAAAATTTTTTCAGAGCTCATACTCTATATTATGATGTGTGAAAGTCTCTTCCGGGGCCCGAAAAAACTAACCCGTCGAGAGACATAAACGTGTGGTACATTTTTGTAAATTCGTCATTCGCGAAACCAACATGGAACTAGGCCAGCTACCTTGATCAAGAACAAAAATAAGCGAATGGAAACCTTTTTCGTCAATAAGGATACTTGTAATCGGATTCTTTTTTCCTTTTAGATTGACCACATGATTAACTTTTGCAAACAGTTCTAGTTAAATCAAAATAGACACTGCTTTTGGTACATTTTAATGTTATGCAAATTTATTTCGATCACCGGCACGTGCATATCGCCCGAAACTGATTTTCCCTCCGCCTACTGTATGTTTTTTTTTTTTTGAAGGTTACAACTGTAGCACACATTATTCGTTCAATATCGGCAGTTTTAACTTTGTGGAACACCCATGGCTACAGCCGAACTTGTCTTTAAGCAAAAATAAACATTTTGAAACGTGAAGTTTGAGTAAAGAATCGATTACAGTTGCATCCATCATGTTTAGCGTAAATACTCGAACACAACCATTTCATGTAAACCGGTACACTTTACTTTAAAAACAACCGTCTCATCGCAGCATTTCTTGAAATCCTGGTCTGAGACCAGGTAATGCCGGTAACAAAGCGCGAGCAGTTGACGAAACTTCATGATCAACTGTCGGCGGAATAGGCAAGATGATTCAAGCTTTGTATTTCTTACCCGTGTGCTTGCAATTCTTATGGATACAATTGCCCCTGTCTGTTACCACCAGATTTATAGATGAATCATCGTTCGTTTCCTATCACTTAATATGGCACATACCTCTGAATAAAACACATACTGTGACATCAGTTTTCTTGGAGTGTTCCAACAGGCGTCCGCCAATTGCAAAACGTAAGTAGCAAGACAGAAAACTACAAAGGCTTCCTCGTCTTCTTCTTCTTCTTCTTTCCTCAGAAACGAAACGGTATTGTTTTCAGTTCAGGGGTGAACTATTTACATAGTGATTTATAATATCCAATCAGAGTAAAGTTCGTAATTGTTGATGTAAATACGGCGGTAAAATTTCAGCTAAAACTCAGTGCATCGCAACAAAATGTGTCATTTTGCCACATTGCAGTGAAACTCTCGTTTTTCGGTATTATCTTACACAAGAAAACAGCGAAAGTGACTTGATAGTGATAGTGAAAAAGAAATATATTTCCGAAGTAGAGGCACCGCCACACCACGCGATTTGTCCACCAATGCGATATTTTAAGCCGATGGAAGCAGTCAGTTTTGTTTAGTTCAACAAAGAAATGGCACTGTTTTCCGTTTTTCAGAGTGATTTATTGACATAGTGAATATGAATGTTATCAGGGTAAACGCTTGTAATTCATAAGGTAAACATGTTCAGCAAAAATAACTTCTCGAAACTGAATTATATTTCGTGACACAGAAAGAAAAAGAAATTAAAATGTTATGCAGGTAGAAATTGGCGACTTAAATGTTCCTAAGTCTTACTGAAACGATGTATTCTAGAGAAACGAAGATATCTGTTTCCGTGCTTGATTTAAATGTGATTAACATCACAAATACGGCGACATAATTTTGGTCAGTCAGAACACTTGTCAGGAATAACAATCCCAGCCCCTTTTCTCTGGCTGTTTACGGGAAAACAACACGCACTTGGAGCGTTTGGACGATACTACAGATACGAGATATTGTGGATGGTAACTAGTTCATCATATTATAATTTAGTTAACGTTGGTATATTGCAAAATAGGCACAACATGGCTTTTTTAGGAGGTTTCCTTCATATCGTAGGTGTCGACATTTTCCAGATTTAGTTGAATTTCTCGAATTTTCCGCCACAATTCCAGTAGCTTTACTTCTTAGAGCGCACTTTTAAAAATAAGGAAATTTTTATTTCGACATACCGCGGCAATTCAAGAGCTGGTTTCCATGAAAACACCGATAGCATTTGTATTTTAGCTTCATAATATTCAAGCGAAAGTGGAGGAATAATTGCACAACTGTCGTCACACATGAGGCGTCCTTTTTGAAAAGAAAAATATACTGCGTCACTGACAACGAAACGTAGAGTGCCGCATCCACTCGAGTCAAGGACTGTCCGGCACAGAAATGAAAAAATTATGCGTCGAATGCTTTTTCCTCTTAGCTTAATTTAGCCTCACACACAATACTTTAAATTTCTGAAAAATTTGGCAGGCCTGTGCGGCCCGCTTCCCAAAGCACTTACCCAATTTACGACCAAAGTCTGCGATTTTTCTAACCTATTTATGGCCTGACCCTTAAATTAATACCCTGTTTCAGACCTGCCGTAGTTCTCTAGTTCAGAATGATGTTAAAGGTATTGTGAATAGCTTTAGTTGCTGGTCTTATCGATAATGCTGAAAAAAGTAGCTTCTTCTAAAAAACATACCTAATTCAAGACTAGAGTGCAAAAACCATACCCGGTTTGAGACCAAAATGACCAAAATCGATACTCTACTTATGGCTAAAATGTCTTAAAAAAACTGTCCATCTGACGCTGGTCATACCTATATAGCCGATATAAGGGAGCACCCCCCCCCCCCCCTCCCCTAGGGCAAAGTCAAAGTGAAGCATCACAATTAAATACATTTCGAAGCGCGTTGACTGTAATAACTTATACATGTGTAGACAACTTAAATTAATTAGCCCTTGCTCTTTTACAATAGGTTAAGTACTAAACCTCACCTGAACGAAAAACCCCAGGCTCTGGCTACCGGGCAGATCAGTGCGGTGCAAAGCGGCACATTGGCACATATCCCCCTCACCCAAGGTCTTCTCATGCACAAGATATCAAAACCCCAGCCTTTCTCAAACTTTGAATTTCTTTCCGGAAACGAAACACTATTTCTTTCTGAGAAATAGCTTCTTGTTGTTCTTGATGAAGGTAGCTGGCCAAGTTCCATGTTGGTTTCGCGAATGACGAATTTACAAAAATGTACCACACGTTTATGTCTCTCGACGGGTTAGTTTTTTCGGGCCGCGGAAGAGACTTTCACACATCATAATATAGAGTATGGGCTCTGAGAAAATTTTAGTTTCGACTTCAAATTCAATGTACCAGAAGGCTTTTGATGGTATTGAAATTAGCTAAAATTAGCCATTTCGCTCACGAGCTTCGATGAAGGTACTTTTATCGGCCTAAAATATTATTAAACTTGGAGCTTTTACTAATCAAATTAATGCTTTAGAAACAGCAAGACATACACTATGAGCTACCCAAAGTATATTGGTAGATATCATCGCGTTGATCTGTACGAGCGAAAAGAAAATGCACAATTTTCGGCCATTTTCGGCGGCGTCAGGCAGCGAAAATGGCGATTTTCAAACTTTCCTCGATTTCGAAAAAACTAAAGCACTTCAGGACCTTTGAATGGTATTTTCGAAAACAATTCACTATAGAGGTTATTTGGGCAAAATATGAAGAAATCGAAAATTTCGCGACTGTCATCTCATTCTCGGTATTCACAGGAACTGGCTCTTAACCAATATAATAGACCACTATTTCTATGGGTTTACCGACCCAATAAACCACGCGGGATGTTGGGAGAACACGAGAAAAGCTTGTAAAACGCGAGCCGTTAGGCGAGGGATTTACAATCTTTTCGAGAGCCCAAGTGGTTTATTGCGCCGTTAACCCATAGAAAGAGTGTACTATCGCTTTTTTGAATGGAAAAAGTCTGCCAGTGAGAGCAATATTTATTTCACTTTCGTGATGAAGTTGCTTATTCTCATCAAATTCATGCGATAACGCGACAAACCAATCACAATGACTGAAAAAATGAGAGCACAGACTCAGAGCAGGGGCCTGTTTCTCGAAAAAGCCCCGGAAACGTTTCGGCCCTGAAATCCCATTTTTAGTTAATCGGTATTTAAAGACAGAGAGGTGTGTACGCCTAGAACTTATTGTACGGAATGGAACCTCTGTTTACATTAAGAATATGTGAATAAAACAGCTCTGTAATCACAAGGTTTGAGATTTTGCTACAGCTTTCCGGGTGTGAAAACTTTTCGGGACCTTCGAGAAACGGGCCGCAGGGCACAAAATCCGCGTTAAGAAAGTTTTAAGAAAGGAAAGGAAAAGGTTATCAGTGAAAGGCAGAAAGTATTTTAATTAATTCAAAAGTATTCTGACGGTGAAATGCAAGGATTCGTGGGAGGAATCGATCATCACGAAAAACGACTATACGACACGTTTGCAAGTAGTATAAACTTCATACACTTGACGAAGTGATTCAACGATATTAACCTTTCCGAAGTTTTGCGAATGGAATAAAGGCTAGTTACAGAAACACTGCTTCCGAAATTTATTCAGAATTTATTTACTTATGTTCAAGGCTACGAAGTCTGTGTTTTTCTGTATTTTGCTAATATTGCTGGTTGACACTGTCGGACAATCAAAAATAAAAATCGTAACCATTCAATAAATTAAGGCAAAAATCTGGGATATCATAGATGATTAATATATAAACAACCTCACCTAGATTTAGGTCTGTGCGGTTTTTTATTCGGGCGTTATTCAGAAAAGTGTTTCGTCCAAATTGATAGAGCTTTATATGGAGACGCCATGTTGGTGCCCTTCAGAGGAGCACCAACATGGCGGCCGTACAATAACAGAAACAACTGTGATTCAGTTTTGCCATTGAAGAGAAAAATTAGTACTCTAGCGTTCTGACACATCAACATCTAAAAGTTATTTCATCATGAGACTAACGAGTAAAATTCATCTGTCCCATCTTACACCACAATGAATAATAGACACATCTTTAGTGACTAGCTTAATGTTAAGCTTAACTAGAACGAATCTTTTCCCTGCTTTTTTAACAACCCAAATTGACCAGTCAAGCCCAGCCCTTCCACAGACTTAAAAGCACTATTGAAAGAGTTTAAAACTTCCTAAATTTTAAACTCAAGCGTAACCGGACTCGATGTAAATTTTTTGCCGTGAAAAGAAAAAGATAAAGCTTTATATGCCGATCAACTTCTGGTCCTGTTTTTCCTTGCAAATTTTCATGTATACTTTGAATGAAAAGGTATTCGTGTTGTTGATATCTTAGCCAGTGAAAGTTGAAACTGTTTATTTCTTTTGTTATCGCTAGTGTTGTTCCCTCGCGTAGAGCTCCGATATCGGGAACTTTGGTTTACCGGTACAATAGAACATAGGTTTTACAATTCTATTACTCAATCAGAGCGCGCACAGTATCTCAGTTATTTTATGAATACTTTTGTTCCGTATTTTGATTTTCCTCAGCGTGCGACAATCTTCATTATTGCTGGGTAACCAAGCCTTTTCCAAGCTGTTAGCAAGGAGTTGATCATTGACAGCAGAAGCTCCCGCGCGCTGACAGGTAATCAAACTAACTCATGCTCGAAAAGACATACGGCAAGATATCAGCCCTGGCATAGACAGATTCTCCTGTTGACAGCTGGACGTGGGATGACAACCCTCGAAAGAAAATTATATTCTCCGTGCAGCTTCGTACAAATGAATGCCTATCCTATTACATCATTTTGGCAATACTAGCTGCAGTCCCTTGTGGGGGCAAAATTTGATCTATCTAATGAATTAATGAGGCCATTTTTGGCCGAGTGATCACTTCTTGCCCCCACAACGGAATGGAACTAGGAAATATTTGCATTAGCAAAATGGCCTAAAACAGTCGAAAGTATTTTCTAACGTGCAAGCCCAAAAAACTGACCATAACCGACATTTGCCTAGACAAATGTTAGTTCAGATCAATTATTCAGCTCCCGCGCATGAAGTTTTTAATTATCGTAATTTACCCAGATCAACTCTAAATAATCATTTTCCTGTTTACTAGGGTAGAACCTCGATATAACGAAGGGCCTAAAGACTTGGAAATATGTTCGCTATAACGAGGTTTCGCTGTATCGAGGTTCTTTTCCATATATTTTATTATTACTGGGGCGAAGAATATAGTTCGTTATACCGAGGACTTCGTTATACATAGAGGTTCGATAAATCGAGGTTCCACTTTACTGACTCAAGTTAATTTCCATTTTCTATAAGCAACGAAGTTCCATCTTTGTTTTCAGGCTTACCTGAGTGATAAATTCAATAATTCCCTTTTTTTATTATTTCTCCCAAGCTTCGAAGTCAAGGACTTGAGTTTCGATATATATGGGAATCGGCCTATTATTCGGGCGAGTGAGACAGAAAACAAAATTAATGTAAAAGCAAACAAAGAGACCAGCGGAAAGAAAAACTGACAGTATGTATAAAAAAAACAAGATTGTTTATTATTTATGAACATATTCCGCTTTTTTCTGATGAACCATCTGGGTTTTGGTGACTCTTTTGTGATGATAATTAATTAACTAAGCCAATGTTTTTTATAAGTACAGTTCATGGAAACGCCTCGAATTCAGTTGTGAATTTTCCAGATTAGCGACAATTTCGCCTTGAGCTTCTTGAGGTAAGTCAAAATAATGATTGTTTTTTGCGGCTGTTTACCAGATAGTTAACTCGTTGGTCTGTATTGTCTTAATATCAGTCTCGTAATATTTTTACAGAATAAAAATTTTCCCTTGAATTATAGTTAAGAGCATTAGAACCTGTTAGAGCAGAGTAAGGTATAAAGTTCAAGGAATATTTATCATGTTAAAATACGTATAAACAAGAGAAGAGGAGGGTAACTTTCCTTGATTTCTTCTTGGTATAAAACATAAACGTTTGTACGGGGCATTTGTATCAGCAAGAAAAAATTTTCTTTTATCTCGAATTTTTCAGATTAATTACCGCATGTGCACGACTATCCTACTTTGAAAATATGAATAAACGGAAAAAAAGGTTCCCCTTGACAGTAAGGTTTCACTTATAACAAAGCATAATATTTTGTAGCTTGTCTGCGTTTGTTTGAGTTTCCTTTGGGATGCTTGCCTATGAAGAACGATTATCTCTTTAAAAGGCGTGCTTCTCTAAGAACATACATCTTAATTAAAGGCAACCATCATCTCTTTCTAGTTCACGCTCGCCGTCCCTCTATCTCGGCGATATTTCTGATA
The DNA here is from genome assembly GCF_042242905.1 of Orbicella faveolata. NCBI lineage: Eukaryota > Metazoa > Cnidaria > Anthozoa > Scleractinia > Merulinidae > Orbicella > Orbicella faveolata. The sequence continues at coordinate 29,290,335 of NW_028301547.1, read as the reverse complement.
TTGTCATGGATTATATGTTTTTCTATTTCGTTGAATGACAAAGTCGTTAACGATGAGCAGCAAAAATGAAATATGTTAACCATAACCTCTAAAAATAAACATAATTATTATTCACTCTTTCAGCAAAATTCAATTTTGTTTAAGGCAGAAATAAATTCAGTTTTAAAATTTTGGATTGTTCGCCAATTCATCACTGAATAATTCACAACTAGTGGAGGATATTTCTCCGCCACTAGTCACCCTTCGACACGGAGGGGGATAATTGTTTTTCAGTACACAGCTGTTTCAAGAAGTGCACGCAACAACCCTGAAAGTTAATATGGGTAGAAGTAGAGAGCTTCTAAACGCGCAGAATACTTAAACAGATATAACAACATGACAAACATTATTTCGCGCTATTTCTTTTTTTCAGACCTGTGAAAACAAGGTTCTTTCCGCCACCTAAATTTGGGACGAATTTTTCAACTAAACGTCGTGCAACAGTGAAAGAAAAGCTACAGTCAAATGGTCTTATGAATGGAAAATCTAAAGTATCTATCATAATCTCTTGATCCTTGCTAACACTTCACGCGCAAAAATACAATTTTGTAGATTTCCTCTACACCGATATGCAAAAATTCCAATTGCAATGAATACCTAGACTACCACCGGGTCTTGTAGCGTTGGCTTGACGCTTTCTTCCAGCAACCTTTCTCCAAACACCTGTATACTAAACTAGCCGAACAAAATAACTGCAAGACTGCAGAGCGATTGTGTGCTTTTAAATTCGAGCAAAAAAATTGCAACAGTGCAGGAAAAGTCACATGTGTTTTCGGTAGACATGGTTGATTAAACACAGCGGGAAAAGTGGTTGATTTGTTGATATATCAATAAGATTGGTTCAGTTCAGTATTCACAGCTTTTGCTGGAAGTTGCTGCCCGAAAGATTCCGCACACTGAAGTGAATTGCCAAATTGCGGTAAGCGCCTTTTTTTTATGAAACTGCCGTTGCCTTTTCTGGAACTTTTGAAGGCACTTGTCAAGTTTCTCCGGTGACATGTCTTCAAAAGGAGCTGTAAAGTCTTCTTCATTGAAACCATGCTCCAAGACTTTTTAAAAATTTCATCGTTTTAATTTCGCTATAAACCTGTAGATAATGACACTTTTAAAAGCTGCTTTGTCCGTGCCGTCCGTGTTGTAAATTGCAATTTTATACAAATCGTTTTGTGTCGGGTTTCGCCCTAACTTCACGGCTAAGAATATTAAAACCGTACTTTTAAATACTACAAAGCGGTATTTTGTAGTTTTCTTTGTGCTAGAAGGGGCAGCTGTTTCAAAGACTGCTAAAATGTCTTCTTCTGTTACGGTAGGGAACCAGAAAACCCTTTTGCTTACGACTCTAGCGCCGAGTTTCAGAAGGCAATCGGAATGCGTGAAAAAAAACGTCCACTGGTCTGGTATGACTAATTAAAGCTGCTTGAAAACATATAAAATACCGACTGAAGTTAAACACGATGCAGTGTTAAAATTTTCATTCACATTTGCTCGCTTGACCAACAATCAAATCACTCAATCGAGCAAAAACTGAGTGCGAAAACTGTTTACGTTAGATCTGTGTATAAGAATGAGATTTTTTCCGATTCTCTCTAATTTAGTCTGTCTACAAACGATTATTTTTTTTGCTACGAGTCATTTTTCTTCGATCAAACGACCGATGTGAGCGCGGAGCTCTAAAAGTACCTTAAGGTCATTCCTCACATTTGCATTGCGCATCCTTACTGCGCATAATTTATGGCGTCATTAGCGCGCGCTCGTGCACGCGCACATTGAAAACATGACGGATTCGCCTTCATATTGAGCTCTTTCAGGTGAAAAATGGCTCTAGCTCACCAACAAGCACGGGCACCCCAATTTTTTTTCCACTCATTGTAATCAACTAATCATAAGCTTTGCGTGAGAAAAGACTGATCCAATTTCTATTGCTGAAAATTGAATAAATAAGAAAAATAGCAGATACACAGTGGTCTTTTACATTTGGCAGTCAGTAACCATGTCAAGAAAATTTGGTTCAAATTTTTAACCAAGGATTTAGCTTTCTGTCTGAATAAAACTTAAAACGTTTATTTGTGTCCGACACAATGCATTGACTGTAGTTTAATGCGTGTTCTTATGAGCCCGGGCTCACAAAGATGTTACAATTGCTGGGAATGCGTTCTTATAATAAGCATTAAATAATGCCAAAATGGGGCATTTTCAGTGCCTCACTGCTCCTTAATGAGCATGGGCACCCCCCTTTATTATTTCAAAATTGAAGTTATCATATGACAAATATTCAGTGGGCAAAGTTTGAGCAAAAATCTATTGTCACTTTTATTTCAGAGGAATTACCTTAAGCGATTTAAGGACACTAAAGTCCTATTGATGTTTACTAGGGCGAAAACCAACGTCGTTTCGATAGGAAAAGGGTTTAAGAGTAAATGTACACAAAAATCGAAAATTGTTCGGTAAGGCGTGAAAAGTCGAATTTGCCCTACTGTTGCATATAAGTAGGCCTTAGTAAAAATAAAACCGCTATGTAGTTTTTTTCTTCAAATATCTTGGTATTTCCGAGAAAAAGGACACTATCGATCTCACGTCCAGACATCAATCTAACGAGTGCTAACTGGGCTAAAAATTGACCATTTTCATTCGATTCGCATTTTCAACTATTGAGCGCAAAAAAGTTGTAATACAACCAACTTAATGCAGAACTATTCCTTGTCCAAAAAAGCCCAATTTTAAGAATATTGGATTACTCCAGCTATTTGTCGACAAACAAAACCAAAGTATTCTCCAACGATGAGTTCGTCAGTCGGTGAAAAGAATTGTCATTTTGACCTTGTGCCATGTCTCGAAATTCCACAAGATTTTAGATTCTAATCATACTAGGATAGGTCTTTCAATATATGTAAAATTTAGTTTGGGCAAATGATTAGGCTAAATTTGGAAATACAGTTAACAATAAAGATTAGCGAAAAAGCTGAGCAACGACGTTTCGGTGTCATCCTGGCACCATTTTCAAGTTAAAAAATATTTGTGCGAAAAGTAAACTAATTTATACCAATGGTAGAGGTGCGAAATTGAATAAATTAAGATTAAGATAGCTGTTCAATGTTCATGTTCATTCCAATGAGGTGTCAAACACTGGTAATGAGTTCAGTGTCTGTTCAAAGCCTAAACAAATACTTTTGCGCGAATGGAGTCTGACTGTGTGTTAAGGCTCGGTTTCTTCTTGCGAATCCACAACATTTCGTGGATCAAGCAATCGAACTTTCCGTGACATTTCTTTAGGATCTTAAAGTTGTTAGTCAGGTCACCAACTGTATCAACTCGGTGTTCATTTTGAAGGTGTTTTCCGATGGCGGTAAATCGGTGTTCCTCAATGCGCTTGTAAAGATGACGGCTAGTGTAACCGACGTATTCTGCATCACACAGATCACATATATAGTTATAAACAACGCACTGTTGATTGATCAAAGGTGGTTTTGGCTCTTGTACTTTGAGATCATCGCCAATTTTACGGCTTCTGAACACCGGCTGTAGTTTGTGATCAAGTTTATTACTCAAGTCCGAGAGATGTTTCTTTACTATGTCCGCTGATTTCTGGTCTTTAAAAGGCAGGACAATGCGGTAGATATTCTCTGTTGGAGGCGTCGATCTTGTGTCTGGTGACATCACTGAATTAACGAAACGGGTGATGGTGGAGTTCACAAGAGAATCTGAGTACTTGAGGTTAGTAAGTTCGGAGAGACCCAAGACGCGTGGACGACCGCTCAAAAACTACCACCCTTTACTGCAGAAAGAGAAACACCTTGAATCTGTCGTGCGCAAAATTCTCCCAAAACAGATTGCCGACTCAGTTTGCCCGAAAGGATCACGACTCGCCCATCTTTATGGTCTCCCAAAGACTCATAAAGAAAAACTGGCGATGAGGCCCATTCTATCCGCCACAAGTACTTACAACTTCGCCCTCGCGAGATGGCTCGACGATAAACTGAAGCCCCTGTCGATCAACAGCTACACAATATCTGACACATTTTCCTTCGCTGATGAGATTCGCAATCTGAGCCTCGACGAATCTGACATCCTAGTATCTTATGATGTCTCTTCGCTATTTACGAACGTCCCACTACAAGAAACCATCGAGATCCTTGCTGATAGAGCTTTTGTTGACAACTGGTTCAACAAAACACACCATCTAAACATCAGCAAAGCTGATCTAATTGAACTGTTGTCAGTAGCAACAAAGGACCAGCTATTTCAATTTAACGGTCAACTCTACCAACAAATTGATGGAGTAGCGATGGGCTCTCCCTTGGGTCCCCTAATGGCCAATACTTTTCTTTGTTCTATCGAGGAAAAGCTACAAAACGAGAACAAGTTGCCAGACTTCTACAGACGCTACGTGGATGATACACTAGCCACAATGAAAGACATACCAACCGCAGAAGCCTTTCTGAAGACTTTGAACAACTGTCATCCATCCATATCCTTCACCATGGAGATCGCATCTAACGGTAAGCTACCATTTGTCGGCATTGAAATATGCAAGAAGGGCTGCAAGCTGGTAACAAGTGTTTACCGTAAACCCACAAACACTGGTCTCCTCTTACACCACCAAAGTCATGTCGACAACCGCTATAAAAGATCTTTAGTTAAAACCATGTTAAACCGTGCTTACCGCTTGTCCTCAACATGGGAACTATTCTCAACAGAATGCGAACGCCTTAAACTGATCTTTTCTAACCTCAAGTACTCAGATTCTCTTGTGAACTCCACCATCACCCGTTTCGTTAATTCAGTGATGTCACCAGACACAAGATCGACGCCTCCAACAGAGAATATCTACCGCATTGTCCTGCCTTTTAAAGACCAGAAATCAGCGGACATAGTAAAGAAACATCTCTCGGACTTGAGTAATAAACTTGATCACAAACTACAGCCGGTGTTCAGAAGCCGTAAAATTGGCGATGATCTCAAAGTACAAGAGCCAAAACCACCTTTGATCAATCAACAGTGCGTTGTTTATAACTATATATGTGATCTGTGTGATGCAGAATACGTCGGTTACACTAGCCGTCATCTTTACAAGCGCATTGAGGAACACCGATTTACCGCCATCGGAAAACACCTTCAAAATGAACACCGAGTTGATACAGTTGGTGACCTGACTAACAACTTTAAGATCCTAAAGAAATGTCACGGAAAGTTCGATTGCTTGATCCACGAAATGTTGTGGATTCGCAAGAAGAAACCGAGCCTTAACACACAGTCAGACTCCATTCGCGCAAAAGTATTTGTTTAGGCTTTGAACAGACACTGAACTCATTACCAGTGTTTGACACCTCATTGGAATGAACATGAACATTGAACAGCTATCTTAATCTTAATTTATTCAATTTCGCACCTCTACCATTGGTATAAATTAGTTTACTTTTCGCACAAATATTTTTTAACTTGAAAATGGTGCCAGGATGACACCGAAACGTCGTTGCTCAGCTTTTTCGCTAATCTTTATTGTTAACTAAATGATTAGGCACTCGTCAAAAACATTATTCAAAATTGTTCACAAAAGACACAAAATCACGCCAGCAGCGACAGGTATATTTTGCAGGTTGCAGGTTGCAGGTTGCAGGTTGAAATTTAATTATAACTGGAAAACCGCTGGCACTAAAAATAATTAATAACCTATATACTCGTCAGAGGTTCTTACATAAAGTAGTTCGCGTCTTTCACATAGTGAAAACACGATCGATCCGCTATAAGTACGTGCTTAAGATGCTTAAGAGGTGACCACAACCTCTTCAAATCGCATGCTGTGCGCGCAATGGATCTTTAACTTGTTAATTCCCTTCGAGCCAATAGCAAACGGAGACGTCCGTTTCTCAAAAGGAGTCCACAGACCCTCTAATTTGGTCTTTCCGCAGCCCCACCCCCTTGCATTTTGGCTCGCTCAAATCCCACCCGCCGTGTAACTATTTTTGCCGTAATAGACATATTTGGTGTTAAGTAATTCATTATCCATTCATTGAGTACTCCAGATGTTACAGTGGCATGTAGTTCATATGATAGAGTAATTCTTTACCTGTTTTTTACCTTCCAACGGACCAACGACGGCTTCCGTTCCTTGCCACTTTTCACTAGTGTGTCAGCAGTCATTAACAATAATCATTGTTTTGATTTCACTCAGGTCGCACGACACGAAACCCTGACACTCTTCCATCATGGCCGAAGGTGTTGCCATAACAACGGTTTTCTCCATCCTGGTCATGATAGATCTGGTGGGAAACTCTTTGGTTTGTCTGGTCATAACGATTAATCGAGATATGAGGTATTTTCACACGATTCACACGAGGCTCCTTAGCCTTCTTAGTCTGTTCCACTTTGTGCTTAAATGTGGCATGCACATCTTCCCATTTACCCGTCGAGGAACCCAAACATGTTTAAAATTAAGGCATAAGATTGGTTCGTTTAGTTCCATGAGCAACCTAAAGAGCTAGCAAAAATTCGGTTCTGAAAAAGATAATATATATGGATTTAGCCAAGTCCAAAAGCGGAGCCCCCGATTACAAGAAGTTAACCTGGGCTCAGGAGCCATAATCGGCGTTTTGATCATAAATAGGGTATGGGTTTTGCACTCTAGTCTTGAATTGGGTAGTTTTTTTAGAAGCTACTTTTTCATCATTATCGATAAGACCATCATCAAAAGCCCTTCATAAATTATGTTAAGATAACAATGCCAGGGTATCGAATTTTTGGTCAGGCCATAATGGAGTGGGGAAAATCGCAGATTTTGGTCATAAATAGGGTAAGGGGTTTGGGAAGCGGGCCGTACACCCCCACCCAATTTTCCTAGGAGTCCCCCCGGGGGGGGGGGTGAAGTATGACCGAAATGTTGCGCGACTTCGTCTTCGTCGCGCGTACGCGTCCACGAGCAATACAGCAAGTCATGATGATCATGAGAAAAGTACTAGTTCATGGGTTTCTATGAGCATGGTGCCCCGCTTGGCGGCCCTTCGAGTCGCCGGAGCTCCGCTATGAGTATGGTGCCCCGCTTGACGGCCCTTCGAGTCGCCGGAGCTCCGCTATGAGTATGGTGCTCCGCTTGGCGGCACTTCGGGGCCGTTTGAACCATGCAGATGTTCAGTTTTCAAAACGAAAGAGAACAAACGTAAGAAAAATAAAATAAGACGTCCAGTTACCTCCACACTTAGCGAGTTATTAATATCTCTTGTAATTCAACAGGATTCCCATCAATTATCTTCTCCTCAACCTGGCTCTAGCAGATATTCTTTTTGCGGTGTTCAACGTCCCACACATATTGAACAAGCTTGCACACATACACCATCCAGACGGCGTGATTGGTACAGTGTTATGTAAATTGGTAACAGATGGGCAGATTGCCAGCGTTGGAGCAGTCTCTTCGTTTGTCACCTTGGCTGCAATCGCTTTTGAACGATATTATGCAGTAGTATATCCTTTTGGCGACAAAGGGAAACTGACCACGCGAAAACTGAAGGTGATACTGGCTCATTTCTTTCTGTTATAAATAATGATTAGAGAGTTGATTTGATTTATTGAAATGATCTTGGGTAACCGGGTAATCCAGGACGCCCTATTGTTTCATCTAATAGCCATCCCACTGAACGCATATCCCACTTCGTTGACTACCACCTTCAACCTTTAGTTCATAAACTGCCATCCTTTGTTAAAGACACTAACGACTTCCTTAACAAACTCCTTACCATCGGTAATTTACCCGCTAATTCCTTACTAGTTACACTTGATGTTTCATCATTATATACTAATATCCCACATAATGAAGGTATTAACGCTTGTGAGCATTTTTTACGTACTTCCTCTCACAATACCATTCCTACTGGCACACTCTGTGACCTCGTTTGCATGATTCTCACCATGAATAATTTCTCATTTAATGATAACCACTATCTTCAAATCCATGGCACCACCATGGGTACTAAAATGGACCCCTCTTATGCTAACCTTTTTCTAGGTTATTTCGAAGCCAACGCTTTGGAAAATGCCCCATTTCAACCCCACACTTGGCTACGATATATCGATGATATTTTTACGATCTGGACCGAAGGTCCAGACAACCTAAAAATTTTCATCGATTATCTTAACAACATTCACTCCACCATTAAATTCACCAGTTCACACTCTTCTACTAACGTACCTTTTCTTGACGTTAGTGTCTCTTTGACTAACGACGGTAGTATATCTACTGACCTCTACACCAAACCTACAGACAAACACCAACATCTACTCTATTCATCTTGTCATCCCTTACATACTAAAAAAGCCATTCCTTTCAGTCTAGCACTCCGCTTACGACGTATCTGTTCTACCGATGCCACGTTTAATACTCGCGCGGCTCAACTTTCCACTTACCTCCTTAAACGAGGTTACAACCGTAATTTCGTCACCAAACAAATACGACGAGCCGCCGACATCCCCCGCAGACTCTCGTTACAAACCAAAGACGTCAACAAACCTAAACGTATACCATTTATAACTACCTTCAATCCATCACTCCCTCACATCTCTAACATCATTAAAAAACATTACAATTTGTTGCTCTCTTCTAACCGCTGCAAAAACGTTTTTCAGCATTTGCCTGTTGTAGCCTTCAGACGCTCCCCTAACCTTCGTGACTTACTAATTACAGCTAAACTCTCTTCTAATTCTTCTAATCCCCAACTACCTTCTGGTTCTTTCCGTTGTGGCAAAAACTGTGCTACTTGTCCCTACATTTCTCACGGACTTACTACATATACCTTCTTTTCTACCGGGGAAACGCGCGCCATAAAATCCAACCTGACCTGTGACACTAAAAACCTCATCTACATGATTCAATGTAACCGCTGTAATTTACAATACATAGGAGAGACGAAACGACGATTAAAAGACCGATTTAAAGAACACCGCCGTACCATAGATAACCCTAACAACAAATCTGAACCTACTACAGCCGCCGAACATTTCCTGTCCTCTCTTAACCACACTGGGAGTAACGACATGCAATTAATCCCCATCGAAAAAATCGTTTCTAACCGAGACTCTATCCGTAAGGCCAGGGAAGCTTTTTTAATTCAAAAAGGCAGAAGAATTGATCCTAATTGTCTGAACATCCGCGAAGAAACATATTAATTGTTTCCATTTGTTTTCTTTTATTATGTTCTTTTATCATGTTATTTTATTTTACCGTATGCTTATCTTCAATTTACACTATCAATTACTTTTGCGTATTTCCGGTATTACGTAAATATCAGCTACATAAAAACACGCACCAATGTAAAATCTTCTATTGTACCTGAAGAAGGCTGGTTTGGCCAGCCGAAATATAGTACACCTTCGAAAAATCATTCTACGTTGTGTCGGTTTTTGCTTTTGTATTCTTCATTTTATATGTAAAGCCGATTAGATCACTATTGATCCAACGTATACCAGCAGGATCATCGTTCCGGTTGCTTGCTTAAACATTTTATAGTCAAATTTAAAGCAAGGGAATTGAATCATTTCACTTTAATCAATTAATTGCTTGATTTAGTTTATTTAATTAAATGTATCGTTTTTAAGCACATGTGTCATAATGATAAGGTTTTAAGTCAGCATATAAGCCAAGAGGCCCATCAGGTCTGAGCTTATCCCAGTTTCTGTAGCATGAAGGGACAAGGAGTATTTCTACTTTTCCTGAATGGGATGCTAGTCCATCGCAGGGTTGTCACCAGCATTTAATTCGCCGGTACCCGGTTAAAACTCCTGCGTGGAAAGAGGCACTGTGAGAGTAAAGTGTCTTGCCCAAGAACGCAACACAGTGACCCCGGCCAGGGCTCGAACCCGGACCGCTCCATCCGGAGTCAAACGCACAAACCATGAGGCCACCGCGCCTGTCCCCATAATAGTAAGGGAACCTTTATTTGTTAATACCCAAGTATTTGCTTCCGAAAACCAGATAATACAAAAAATGTTGGAAAAGGGAAAGACGTACTTAACATCTTACGAAAATCAAATGACCATGGGCACCCAACCGATGGTTTCGGTCAATTATCTGCATGTTCAGAAAGTCTTTAAGCCCCTCCGCTTTTTCCTGAATAGAATTGTCACTTCGAGTTATGGTGATAAGAGAAATTCAATTGCTGTTATTTTCGGAAGAAAAGGTCAGCTATGATTCTCAGAAAGGAACTTTGGGTCAAGAAAGCTCAAGTTCTCTTAGCATTACAGTACTAAACAGATCAAACTTGTATATAGTGCGCCCTTAAATTAACCCAGAGAGCTTTAAACTGTCCTTCACATAGTCTAAAACAGCATTTCAAAGTATCTGAGAAAAAAATAATTCGGTACTTCTAAAAGACCTAATTAAGGTCTATTAAAGCTATTTCAAATCAAGATTACAAGGTTTGTGTTTCGCTATTTTAGGTGATCATTACTGGTTCATGGATCTTTTCATTGACAGTCAATATCCCGGCGTTCTTGGTTCTGAAATTTGACCATAAAAGTTGCTCCTGTGTGTTTCATTGGCCTGAGAAGTGGATGGACACTGCTTATCAGAAGAACTGGAATGCCTTGACAGTCCTTACCTTTTTAGTGATGATTGTGATTTACTCGCGAGTCGTATATACTCTGTGGTTCAAACGTAACCATGACTACCAACTCAACCACCAACAAAGAGTAAGTGTCCACTTAAATTTCTGCAAATAAAAAACTCGTTAAGCAGAACATATTTCAGTTTAAAACCACTTAAGAGACGCACTAATCTTTAGGTCTACCTTTATAAGTAATAAAAAACAGATTGAGGAATTTCAGATTAGCGATCGACCTTCATTTGTTTTATTAGTGGAGTAGAAGACCAAAACGTATCTAAAAGTTACTATGTAATTACATATTATTTGGCCCATTTTTTTTCTTCTGTTGATCTAAATGTTTATTGCTTTCCCCCCAAATGAATTACATTTTTTATTTATCAATACTTAGGGCGTGATCAGGGTACGGAAGCGTGTCACCTTGATGGTGGTAACTCTCAGTGTTATATTTGGAATCTCCTGGGGCACGGATCAAGTTATCTACTCCTTCACGTCTGCTGGTCCCGCCTTAGTGGCCATCGCTAACACGATGGTCATGTTTAATGCTGCTGTTAACCCGTTTGTTTATGCTCTGTTGAATCAACAATTCAGAGCGAAGATGAAGAAAATGATATGCTGTACCGGCTACTTTACACGCAGGGTTCATCCTACTGGGGAATTGAACCTCGCAGCTTTGAAACTACCAGCCTCGACAGCCACCCGACCCACTTCTATACAGGATCAGCTGTGAAGCGATTTCTGGCTGTGAGGAACAAGTCAAATAACAATCATGCGCTTTTATGATAACTCCACCCGTTAGAGTAGCTTAGTTTTGAGGTAGCGAATGGTGAAAAAATTCTTACGACAGCGTTTGATTTGTTTGAAAATCATTGGCGTATGAGTAGAAACGCGTTCTGGTGTCAATAGCTTTGCAATAGGACTCGCATTGAAGACAAAATAATATCAAAATAAAGAGGCCAAGCTTTTATCGAAGTTATCTAGTTTTTAATTTTTTTTTATTTTTGTTTTTTGTTTTGATGGAATCACTATAACAATTAATTAATGAATGATAATAACTTTATTGAGCATGCCGACTTTACAAAGAGCGAGTGATTTACAGAAGGGTCCTTCAAGACTAAAAAAAATTAAAGCAGTAATTTTATTCTCTACAATCAAAGTGGATAGTAGCCTCGCGGCGAGGCTAGATGTTTTACCACCATTTCAAGACAATAATTGTAGTGTTTAGGTATATATACACACGAAGTGATCTCAAAACCACCACTTAGTCTAAGAAAACCAAAAATAGATTTTATTTTACAGGGAAACAAGCTATATTTGTAGAGACTACATCAGCAACAATAATCATAATTATTGTTGATAATGAGAAAAAATAATTAGTGAAAGAAAAAACTATTCTAATCCTCTTAAGGTTATATATACCTTTAGAGCACCTTTAGAGGTGTCTAGCGTCTAAGCAATGTAACGCGTCCGGTTTAAACTGTAGATACCTAATCCCCATATCAAATTAAAGCTTATAGAGCTGGCTATCACACCATACCAAGAATTGTGAAATAAAATGAATTGTCGAATTTTTTCATGACCTTTAATGTGAGCGTTCAAATCATCTATTGGGTCCCTTTTGAAAACTACAAGTCAAAGGGAATTTGTTCGTTTGCCCTCAAATTTGGACAGTAGCTAGTTTGACGTAGAAGCACCAAAAACATGTCTGCGAATTTTTAATTCCAAATATTTTTCTTCAAGGGCGATTTTTCTACGATAACTTCATATTTTTTTTAATCCCATTTCGAAAATGTTCCGTAACTATTCACTGAAATTGAATATGGCAAATCGCAGACAAAATTTTTTAGCGCTTTGCGTTCGGAAACTGAGGGACAAATTAAATAAGTGAGCTGAAAACGAAATTTGCTTTGACTTGTAGCTTTGAAAAGGTGATTCAGACGCTCACATTTTAGAGGTCGTAAAAAATTCGACAATTCATTTTATTTCAAATTCGTGGTATAGTGTGATAGCCAGCTCTACAAGCTTTAATTCGATATAGGGGTTTAGGTATCTACAGTTTAAACCGGAAGAAACCTTTTCGAATTCCTCATCAATTTTGCATACTTTATAAGGATTTATCTTTCAAAGTCTCCGCAGGAAAACGCACTCTAGCTGTCAAGAAGGCGGCTGAAAGTGCAGAAAAACTCTGTGCTATGAAATGTCTTTTGAAAATTAATTAAAACATATAAAATGACTTTTGAACATTTTTCCCGCCATTTAGTCTCAGAAAGTTGCGAGAAAGTCGCTTGGGCTGTCCACGCATCGTGCGAGTAACATTCTCGGAAGAGGCTGGTTACTATGTCTAAAAATAACTTAGGAGGGATTACTTTGAGTATAAGGCCTATATGGGAGATTCACTCTCTTACCTTGATCTTCTCTTGATTAATATTGTTATCACCGTGATAGATTTTAAGTGGAAAATATTAATTACCAAGGATTCTTAGCAGTACAAAGTTTGATAATGCTTTCATAAACGACACGTGTTTGAAATTCATATCTTACATTAACAAAACATATTTCGGGTGAAACATCACCCATCGTCAGTTGTACAAGAATACCAATTGAAAATGAGCAATAAATAGCTTAACAATGTGTAATGAAACTAAGACGCAAAACAGAAAAAAGTGAAAATTTTAATTATAAGTCTTAAATTAGGAAACAGAATTCATCCTAATTGACACTTTGTAAGTGTTGTTTAATTCCACTCAAGGTCTCACAAGTTTTTGCCAAGATTGTAAAGAAGTACGTCATGAGTAAGAATGACTAAACAATTTATTGCATAATTATGTTGTTGTTGATATTTGATCTCATTTAATTTTTTTATTTCATCTATATGTGTGGTTCGTTTCTCCGGGTTAATTAATTTGTAACTAGTAAATTTCTGATAATTTCTGGGATGCTCAGTCACGTAATGTATGTGCCATTGCTTTGTACAGTCACACATCGGAACTGTCTACAATGTGGACAAAAGTCTTGGGACAAATTAGCATTTTTGGCGCTTCTGCGCACACGCCAGACGCGAACGCAGCATCAGCTGCCTAACCTAGCCTCCCAACCCACAAACAATGTTGAAAACTACTACCTGCAATTTCTCCTGATTTTCAACATTGCCTTGAGTGGAGAGGCGGAACACCAACGCGTTCTTAAAAGGATAGCAGTGCTTTATTCAAACTCCAGTTGTAAAACACAGATAATTCGTTACATTACGTAAGTGTTCCAAGGACTTTTGTCCATGATTGTAGACAATCCTGATGATGATGTAGTTATAATGTAATGCTGCACAAATAGTTGTAAGATAGGCTCCGATTCCAGATCGCCGTTCTAGAATACTAGATAATTGTGTATAAGATTCGTGAAATCTAAACCTCTCGATTAGGCAATAGTAATTGATAGTATAGATCTTCCAACTGTTAAAGTTTACATGATTTATATTATCTTGACTTTCTGTAATTCTTGCATATGCTCGCGACTTTCTACCTCTCAGGTCAGTTTTTCTTCAGGTATTTCTTTTGAAAACTTTGCTTCCAGCTACCGCAAAATGGAACGTGAACCGATAAAATAACGCATAATTATGATTAGGTATAAATGAGATAAGATTTGTCCATCATCATCCCTTTTGCAAGCATGGTGAACTATCATTTTTAATATATTTTTCGAAACAGTGCTTGGTAAGGAACATCCTGGGAAAGTTTCAAAAAAATCGTTCGAGGACTTTATTTCTGAGGAATCACCTTAATCTCAAGAGCCAGGAGGGAAAACGTTGTTTTTGGCATAACCGTAACAGGGTCATAACTGTAGTCAGATGACAGCCGACAAAGAATTCATATCGGCTGTTTTACCCAAGTTCGTGTCAATGAGCAGATATGAGGATTGAAAAAAAGTGAATTAGATCTCACTGTAATCGCTTTCAGTGAAATTGTCCAAAACCCCAGGGAACAGTAGCCTCATACACAGACCTTCTTATGGCTCGTCCATGAAAAGCCAAGAGTCTGCCCAAAAAATGACTAGCTGCAAAGGAGGCCAAGGAGGCCAAGGAGGCCACAGAAACACTTGTAAAACACACAAGCTATTTTTGCTCTTCCTTTGCCTATATTTCAAGCTTTCAATCGTTACATTCCAGTACAAACTCTCATTGACACACAGCCTCATTCCCAGGCTCTCTCTCTTTTGGAAGGCAAAGAAGAGAGAGCCTGGGAACAACGTTAGCTGTCTCACATATTGTTTGTTTTTCCCAGTTAAAGATGGTTTCCAGTCTGTGCTGTACAGTCTCAGCATCCTAATGTTTATAAACATAAAAAATCTCACTCGATGGGATGCAAATCGATGTTTTTCATTATGAACCACATACCTGATTCTCTTAATGGTCTTTCAAATTCTTTTTTCAACTGCTCCATTGATTTTTACAGCTGCAAAGTTGTTTCATCAAGTGATATGAGAAAGAATGAAGCATAAAGCTTCGCATCCATAATGGTGTTTGACTAGACATGAAACTGAATTTACTTAAGTAGTTGAGAAATGTTTGCATTTTGTGATGTCATACATGAAACAAAACAAAGATCGTAAACAAACTCTCGAGTGTGCGCAGTAGGGACTGGAAATCATCTTTAACTTGCGATACCTGTGCACAACTATGGATAAACAGAGACCATCTTTATTGTCTTTTTATATCTATTATTGTCATCTTTTTTAGAGTCCTGCTATTGGGTTGTTCCCATGTTCACAGGTACTTCATACATAAAATTTCTCGCTGTACACCATCAGTATACACTTTACGCACTGAAACATCAAACACGCCATCCATTTTAACCAGCTTCTCAAAACTCCTTGTCCCTCCACCAACACCAAAGTAATGTGTTTTCGCCGCCACGTAGGCAATACCGTTAGGTTCCTTCAAATGTCTCTTGATAACATTGTACAACTTGACGTGGGATTCCACTGCATAAATTGTTTCTGAAGTTAGAATTACATCATACATCATTTCTTTAACTTGTCCTGGATTGATAAAATCTACCACACTACCCCAGTCTCCAGAAAAGAAACGACAACATTTTCGCGCGGTTTCCAGAAGGTCAAACGATGATGTCTCTGATTGGCATTGTTTCTGTTGCTGTGCAAGGTTCGCCAATACATTAGGAATCGTTACATATTCGATAACGTCGTCGTTGTAGTCTTGAAAATGAACTTCAGCCCCTTGTAGAAGAGCATATATTCCCGGTAACCCAGCACCGCACCCTATTTCCATTACAAGCTTTCCATGAAAGTTCATTCTACTTTCCAACAAATATTCCACCAAATCAATACTGCATTCCCATATTTTGAGCCCTCCTTCGTACACCAAAGGAATCAAGTCCGTGCCATTTTCAGCAGCTGTTAGAATATCGTGACCAGAAACGTCCTGCCTGTCTTTCAGATTCTCTTCCACGTTCGAATCGCTCACATGTTTTATGCACAAGTTGCCACCGCTTATGGGAATTTCTTCCACGTCTGATGGCAGATACGCAGAAAGATTAGATTGGATTAGAATTTCCTTTGCTTTGCGTACAATTGACGATTCGCACGATATCTCTAAACGACTCCCTGGCGGAGAAGCATCTCTCTCTTCGTCGCTGTCTTCGGACGAAAAGTTGAACTTGAAGTCCGCCATGTTGTATTACCAGGTAACCTCTCTTTGATTGAAAGGCTTGGTTTCTCAGGGTGGCGGGAAGGTTTTCGACATGTGCTAGCAGTTGTTTGTTTCGTTTTATTTCTTTACGTCGTTTATGTCTCTCAGATTTAACTCCAAACATCATCACAGAAGAATTTGAGCTTTCGGAAGGAACATGAATCCCAATCAATGCGGATTAATTGTGTTTTCGCTGAACTCGAATAAAGACTTGTCAGAAAAAATTGGCAGGTGAGCTGTAAACTATGAGCCTTGTACATTTCAACATTGTTTTATGAATACCCTCCTTTGCTTTAATAGTCAATTAACGGATCATATTGACAAATGTTTATTTCTAGTTAAACTGACAGTAATTTGTTAAGTTGTCATATGACTCTTTCCTTGGCAGGAAACTGGGAATAGAGTTGGCCCAATGCAGTGTGGGAAAATTTCAGAACCAAGGTGAAAATTAAAATGATCTCTCAGAGAATACATCCCTCTTACTAACTGAGGTGTGTAGTGCTAGACACAACAGTCCAAACCCAAAAAACATGAAAGTAACTGCTATCTGTGTGTGTCCTCTTTAGAAACTAAAGTGAAGATAGGAGTTTCTGTCCGTGGCAGAGATGTGTACATCATACAGTCAGGCCTGGGGTGAGAGAAACTGATATGCTATTAATTAATTTATTCAATTATTAATATTGACTAATTACTTTAGGCTCCTCCTGGAGCAAGGGATCCACATTGCTAGGCCAGTGCCAGCTGTAACAGTTTTTCATCATTTGAACTTCTCTAGGTCTTAACAGGCCTTCCTGGACACCTTCCCTTTTCTATTGCTCACAAGAAAAATTTGTGAAAGTTTGGTGCCAATAAAATTGGCCCGTCACTTGTACTTAGGCTCTCTCTGAGGGAAACTACATCCAGGATACCCTGATCTTATAGCAGCTGTTGTTGTAACAAAACCCTTGTGGTCAACTGAGGAATAAAGACTGTGTTCATTGAGTTCTCAACATTGCCTGAGTTGTCTGTGCCGGCTAACATCATTGCTGTTACGGCGATTTCTATGATTAGTTTGTAAGCCTGCCACGCCAGCAGTTACTTGTGTGAGACATGTGCTTCAATACAGTTGAGTGTGACCCACCATCTTGTGTTGTACTTCTCATTCCCTTCTTTTTCCCTATGAGAACAAAACATTTGGGATAACTAAAAACAGCTGTGGGACTGGCACTCATCTGCGATTAACGACATTAATGTTCCCACAGCTTTTCTCATTCTCCCAATCTTCCAAGTTTGTTCCGTAACTCCATAGACATATGGAAAATGTCTAATACTGTTTCTAAAATAAGAGTCTGTATTTAATTCCAGTGAGAGTCTTGATGTTAATGATGCACTTATGGAATTGTTCATCATGGCTTATGCCTGTAAAACGGCCTGTGCAAGAAGAATTATTGGTAAGGCATAATTACACAGTTGAAATGTGTTTTGCAGTGGACTCACTTTTGATCAATTTGTGGAGAGACAAATCTCACTTCATATTTGTTTCACAGGTGTCATTCCTTACCTGCCGTATTCCAAGCAGGCTAAAATGAACAAAAGAGGATCCATTCCTTCAAAGCTGGTTGCTTCTCTTATGTGTAGAGCAGGTGTATATATTTTTCTAATTTTACGATACAGTGGTTAGAAACAAGTAAAAGCAGCTGATGAAATTGAAAAGTACATGTACGTAATAACATGACCACTGGTACAAACTGCTCTATGGGTAGCTATGATCAACATACCAGCTTTCTATTCTGCTACAATAATAACACACTTATTGCATGGCTGCATGGATTTTTTAAGACACAATGTACATGTACATAAGAATCAATAATTGACATTTCAGTTTTATTACTTTTCTTTACCCTTTCCTTTGCCGTTCATTCTGTCTCCTTCAAACTTTTGGGAGAACCCTGCTTATTGACTTCATGAGAGGTCCATACCTGTAGGAAAATGTTTGGGATATGGACTGTGTGATTCTTTAAACCACCAACAACAACAACCACATGAACAAGAGTCAAAGATTTTCCTTCATCTTGCCCTGACCTGACTCCATCAATAACTATTTCTTCTGAGCTTAAAAGTTGAACTGCACACTTTCTAAATGTAATTGAATGTACACATAGCTTGTCATAATATTTATCAATTTGAAACTTTTTTCTCTCCACAGGTCTTACTAATGTAATAACAGTTGATCTTCATTCTAAGGAGATTCAAGGATTCTATGATGCACCAGTTGACAATCTGAGGGCTTCTCCATTTCTTGTTCAGTATATCACAGACAAGGTATTTGCTGAACAACAACAAATTTAATGTCACCATCAGAAAAAAAAGTGACAAATACGTTATTTTACAGGGCTTGAAAAAAAAACTTGAATTCTAGATGAGCAGCTCTCAAATTTTGTTCACCCTGGACAAGTTTTAGTCTCCTCTTTTTTTAATTCAGTTGACATTACTTTCCTGCCAGAAAAATCTACTTGTCCTGGGCAAAGAGAGGGTACTCTTTTCAGGCCATGTTTTGCAGATACAGATATTAAGTATTAGTGCCAATGAAATTATTACATTCAGTTCCTTGGAGGTGTTTCAATGAAAAAAAAGACTAAACTAAAGTAATTACTCTGGCCAATCACAAACTACACAGAAAATCCAGGGAACCAATCAAGACTCAAAGCAAAGACATGTAGTGGGCATAAAGTACAGGAATGTGTTTGCAACCAGGTTATGATTGGTTTTGGTTTTATTTCTGGTTGGATGACAAAGTGGCACAAGTTTTTTAAGCCAATTGCTTAACATACATGTATTAGTGCAAAACCAAAGCAAAAGCAAATGCAAATGCTTTCAGCACTTGAGTGAAAAATGGAAAATGCATAATTTCTAGTTACATCAAAAGCCTTCATAAACTACTGTGTTACTACATCAAGGGTATATTTCCAATTGAAGGTTGCTGACTACAGAAATGCTGTAATAGTTGCAAGGAACCCAGGATCAGCCATAAGGTACTGTTAAGGACTGTACAATTAAGCAAATTTAAGAATTACAGCTGTACTGCGCTTCACGTAGCCCTGTTCTCATATATTACTACACAGTAATTTCTACACTACACAAAAATTATCATCTTTGAAATCATTGCATGTCCTTCTTGTGATACAAGAGTCTGGTCTCTTGATACTAGTGGGGGAGTCTTGTCCCTCAATATGAGAGTCTCGTCTTGCAAGACGAGATTCTCATCTTGGGAGAAGAGATTCTTGTCTCATGAGGGGGTGGTCAACTCACTTTTGAGCAGTGCTGTGTATTAAAATACAAATGTTGTAATTATATGACAGTTAGTAAGGAAATGTTATTTTGTTGACTTCTAAACACACATTAAGCAGCTATACTAAAGACTGAAGTTGCCAGGTGCTTTTAACATCACTTTTTGTGCAGTATGCTGGTAAACAAACCATCCAATGTGTAGTTCCAGAAAATATCTATACCTCCCCCACAGAAGGGATTTTTTTTAAGACCCCCCGCCCCCCCTCACCCCTCTGCAAATTCCAATAAAGCTTTACACATTTCGTTAAATTTTTTGGTCTTACAGAACCCCCACCCCCCAGGAAATTCCAATCCCTTCTGTGGGGGAAGTATGGATATTTTCTGGACCTGCACAATCAGACTTCAGGAATAAAGGCATGAAAGTTCTTTTTTTATTAACATTGTGTGGTGATTATTTAAGGGCCACATCTTTTGCTGAGCGATTGCGCCTTGGATTAGCCGTGATTCATGGTGAGCAGAAGGAGCCAGAGAGTGAACGGCTGGATGGTCGTCAATCACCACCTCCCGCATTAGCTGAGTCACGACGATTTGCATCTGTCAGTATAGACAGCATGGATCTACCGGGTATGAACCTCTTTTGCCCCTCTTTTCCAACAAAATCTCAGGTCTCATTCGACATCAATAATGTGGCATGCAATGAGAATTGTACACTTAAAAAAGTTTTCATGTAGAAAATACTGAGAGGCGAAGTGGCAGAATAGTATGTTGAGAGCCTTTGCAAGGGTCTCTGTTTTTTGTTTTGTTTTTTTTCTCAAGTGAGCAAAACAGTTGACTTTCTTGATGAAGTACCAGGAAATTTTTAGGGACAAAATGCTGGGATGGTGTCTGAGATGGACTTACATCCAGGCTAGGGGAAAGCAGAGATAAGCTTTGGCACCAACGAACCAGTGGGAATGTCCTAGTCACTGATGAAGCCAGTTTTTCTCCAGTATAATAATTAAAAGTACTTAGTAAGCTGAATTTTGCTGATCACTGCTCTTTTGTTTCATGTATTTTTTCTCTTTTGAAGGATTTCTTCCAAAGGCTAAACCTCCAATTAATGTTGTGGGTGATGTTGGAGGCAAGATTGCCATAATAATTGTGAGTGCCAACTACATCAACTACACTCTTTTTTTTTTATCAGAATATTGGTTTTTTTTTCCAGCTGAGGCTGAATATTCTCATTTTACTACCGATTTTAGGCTGAAAATATTCTTTTGAATATTCTTAGATTACTTAGCATATGACATTTCTGTTTTTGAATGTATTTTGTGTCTGGATGATGTTAACATAATTTTGGAGCCAGCCTGCAGGTATTAAAGCCTGATATGATGCAGATGATGATGATTATTATTGAGCGTACTAGTCAAGAAGCAACAAAAACAGCACTAGCTGAGTTAGTGCTGTTTCTGTTGCTTTTTGAGTAGTTTTTGCCGTTTAGAGAAGGGACAATTGTATACAGTTTAGTTAAAAATGAATAATTGGGTTGTACATGTATTTACAAATTTTTAACACAGAAAATTTTCAAAATCTCAGCCTCAGGTTTATTCTTAAAATATTCTTAAAATATTCTTAAAATCTCGCAAATTTCAGCCTTGACATTCTTATATAACATATACTTATAAAAAAGTAACAAGTGTACTTGACAGTGTATTTGGTTAATGAATACTTGAGAGGTGATATGTGTAGTTACATGTGTTAAATCTTCTGTTAATCTTTAGGGAACTGTTTGTGTGCATGTCACTCTGTGTTTCTGTTGCAGTGCTATCACTCTATTGTATTTGTGATGTAGCTGTTTTCCATATGTGAGAAGGACTTGTAATTCTCTTATTAAGTTGTAATTTGTTGCTCTGTGACCGTACAGAGTGTTTTGCACCATGGTCCTATTCATGTGGTTTCATTTGGTCAATAGAACATTTTACAGTTGTCTGCTCAGTGACGTGGCCTTTGAATGGCACCGAGGCTGGAGTTGACCTTGTTTTGATGCAGACCGCACTGCTTTTGTTGTGTAAAACGAGTTGTGTAGATGTTAACTAGGTGCATTTACATGACAAAAGCAGTGAGGTCTGTATCAAAACAAGGTCAACTCCAGCCTCGCTGCCGTCCGAAGGCTAGGTCACTGAGCAGACAACTGTAAAATGGTCAATTGTTTTTCATGTAGGATGATATGATAGACGATGCAGAATCATTTGTAACCGCTGCCAAGCTTCTAAAGGATCGAGGTGCATATAAGATATTGGTAATGGTGACCCATGGCTTACTGTCTGCTGATGCTCCAAAGCTGATAGAGGAATCAGTGATAGATGAGGTTTGATACTGATGAGAATATTCTTCTCTCTTTTACTTTACCTACACTTACAGACTTTCTAGTTAGAGCCACGTTGTAAATGTTAGGACCACCTTGTGCATAATAAACAGTACCACATGAAAGTACTGCCCAATAGCTTTCATTGAAATGGTCACACACTAGGGTTTCATTCACAGACTTCAAAATTAAAACAACCTTGTACAGCATAATAAACAGTACCACATGAAAGTACTGCTCAATAGCTTTCATCTGAATGGTCACACACTAGGGTTTCATCCACAGACTTCAAAATTAGAACCACCTTGTACAGCATAGTAAACAGTACCACATGAAAGTACTGCTCAATACTGAGCTTTCATTCGAATGGCCACACACTAGGGTTTAATCCAGACCCCAAAATTAGAACAACCTTGTACAGCATAGCAATCAGTACCACATGAAAGTACTGCTCAATAGCTTTCATTCGAATGGTCACACACTAGGGTTTCATCCATAAGCTTTAAAGCTAGAGTACCGTGATAATTTTCTCCAAGTAGGACTGCATTCCTTGACTCCCAATGGGTGTCTTTGTTCTCATCAGGTCGTAGTCACCAACACTGTGTCTCATGACACTAAGATGTCTCGCTGCAGTAAGATCCGAACAGTGGATATCAGCTCGCTACTGGCTGAAGCTATCCGTCGGATAAACAATGGAGAGTCGATGGGATATCTATTTAGAAATGTTCCTTTAGAGGACTAGTGCAGCTATTGTGTTGCGGTGTGACACTCTTTTGTGGTTACTTCTGAGGAAACTGGCACTACATGTAAAGAACATAACCGGAATAAAGTGTTTATCTGCAAATTCGTCTGATCTTCTAAATGTTGTATGCATAGCTAATCTTCAAGTGAAGTCGTGGGAAGGGGTGGTTGTAAAATATATCTATCTGTGATGCTGGTTGTTAGAAATGTTATCTAAAAGTTTCATTTGTATAGCGACTATTTCATTGAGAATCAAATTCTTGTAAGGTCGGTACACACTAGGGGACATGTTGCAACGATTTTAGGTTTTTCTCGTGTAACATGCCCTTTTTGCGAATAGGTTTTCTCGAGGGGAAATAATTTTGTCCTGCAGCTTGATGCAAGAAATTCGTGTGGTTTGAGTTCGAGCGTCATGAAGTTGGGACAAAATGTCTCAATTTTCAATGTCGCATCGTGTGCATTGCTCTCGCAAACTGTCCCAGCTACAACAGAAATAAACCAACATCCGCCTCGTGTGCACCAGCTTGCGTAATATCCCTAAAACATTCACCCAATGCGACACGCAAAGGGGCTTCTCGCCGCGTTATACGTCCCCGCAGCAAGTGCCCTAGATACCGACCTCAAATTATGATAATCAAATGAAAGAAGTTCGTTTTGCAAAGATGGAAGAGACTGTCCAATGTGTTAGCCTAAGTGCTGGCCCGGGTTGTTCGATTAATTACTATCTAGCCGATAGCATGGTTTGTTTTCGCAACACTTATCCACTGGATAGCGATTTATCCAGTGGATAGCGTTATCCACTTTCGAACAACTGGGGCCTGATGTCTTCCATTTCCTTTGTTCCCACTATTTTCTGCGTGTATCAAAGGAATAATAAACGGCTGCACGTCGGCTGCCGATGTATTTGGCCGTGTGAAATGTTCTGGTCAGATGATATCTGCCTCTCAATTTGGTTGATGATGGGGAAAAGAGAGCCTTCAGATTGAAAACAGACGGAAAACCCAGTCAACTTTTCCCACTCTGAAACGCTGCGACTTCACAAACTTACCACCCATGAGAATCGAATTGGAGTAAATTTTTGGGTACATGGCCCACTCTATAGACAATTTTCCCGAACCCACGATGTCTATACTTTATCTAAAACACTAGATTAAAGAATTGAAAATATCACAAAAACTGTTTTGATATTTAAACGAATTCTTCCAGCTGTTACTATAAGAAATATTTTGGGAACACAAAGGAGAATTTGTATGTTTGTTTTTTGTTTGTATTTGATTTCTCAACACAAGTCTGTTCTTGCAGCTACTTATTTCTTACAGTCTGTATCCTTTGAAATGATCCTGATCGTATACTTTCTGTCGAAATTTAGGAAATTGCTTTCAATTACATTGTGTCAATGTAGGGTTATATTAGTTAAAGAAGCCCTTTTTTATTAATTAAACAAGCTACGGAAAATTCTGAGTACGTGTCATCTTTATTTTGGAAGGAGATATATAGAGTGTAAGCCAAGTCTTCAGTGCATGTCCTGAAAAGATGAAAGTAAAAATCTCATTGGTATGTTACCTGTAGTGTGTTACTCCAATTCTGGACCTCTCGCTGTTACGTAACGCCACGCTCTCGGAACAGCTAGAGACCCACTCTCTGGAGAGGGCTAGAACAGGACTTAGGTAAGGCTAGGCTTGCCTGCGTGTAGACTTCTACTTCCAGTGGTTTAAATACAGGAAATGGTATACTTTTAAACAGGAGGCTACGCTGCTTCAGATCGAATGAGAAGTTTGCTGCTCACGTTTGGAAGTTTGGAAAAATAGGCCGAGTTACCTTATGCCTCCGTTTCAAAACGAGTCCGGCAAAAACCTTTCATTTGAAAATGAGTGATTTGCATGAAAATGAACATGTTGGCGGAACACATGTCCATATGGAAAGTTTCGCTTGAAGACTCGTTTTGACACAGACAAAAGGCAACTCGGAAATGGCCAATTATCAATCATCAGAGCACTGGGAACTAGAATGTTATGTAAACACCACTGAAATGTAGGCATGCGTGGAGTACATACGGCGTCTCACCTTTTCAGTTGCTTTTTGTCCACGACTCTCCTTCAGCAAAAAGGCAGTTCCAGTCAGTGGTAGCGCTATCAGTCGGGCATGAATAACCACTGATATTTTCAAACAGAGTACAGTATACTGTACCAGCAAAGTTGTACAGGCGAATAGCCTTGCAAGGCGGATGATCATCGCACCTTTGTTGGCACAGAGGCCTGGCGTAATCAAGGTCTCCAAAGAAAGTAGTTTCTGATCCCAGACTTGTTCCGCTGATGAACTTGTATCCTGGTACTTTGGTCCAGGAAGCTTAAATGACAAGGAAAACAAGCACATTAGCGTTACCAAAAAAATCAGCTGGGTCCGGCGGTTATAAATGAGGTCGCTATACACTTTTTTGTATAAGAATAGAGGCTGAATATTCTTATTTTTCTGCCGATGTTAGGCTGAAAATATTCTTGTGAATGTTCTTAGATTAGAGCGTATGACATTTCGGTTTTTGAATGTATTTAGTGTTTGGATGGTGTTGAAGTAGTTTTGGAGACAGCCTGCAGGCATTAAAGCCTGATGTAACGCACATAACGTCTTGCAGAAATGTTATTAGCATCAAACATACGGCTAGTGCTGTTTTTGTTGCTTACAGTTTAGAGAAGAAATAATCTTATACGGTTTAGTTAAAAACATATAGTTGTGTTGTATTTACAAATTTTCAACACATAAAATTGTATTCTTTTCGAAATCTCAGCCACGGGCTTATTCTTAAAATATCCTTAAAATTTTGCAAATTTCAGCCTCGAAATTCTTATATACTTATTCTTATATAAAAAAAAAAAAAAAAAAAAAAAAAACGAAAGAGGGTACAGCACATGCAGTCGAAGGGCTACCCAGAGACGATGCTGGAACGCCTGGCTCGGGACAGAGACGATAATGATTGGAGGAGGCTTAGACATGTTCAGATCATCAGTGACAGATACGATCGACACAGCTATCCATGAACGACTGCCGTGCTGACCAAGAAGAGTCTGAGTAAACGTGAAATACACTTTCGGAAGTACGCAGTACGAGCTCATTCTGCTTTTTGGAGCCGGATTGCTCGAGCCCAAGGCGTTAAGACTGGGAGCAGCGAACTCTTCGAAACTGCGCAGAGCTTTTGAAAGAGCTTATGAAACTCATAAAGGTGTAGAGTTAACAGCTCTATATACTGTAGGAGCTGTGAGTGGTGACTATCAAGACTGTAAAGTACTGAAAAAGCGCTAATGACGCTAAATATAATGGGCCGGGCCCATTTTATCTTCTCAAAATTTTTAATTCCAAAACCTGCGTCTATTTCTTGGGATTGACGTTCTTGGGGTAGTTATTCGTGTCATTCCATTTTCAATATTAAAAGGTGATATTTTTGTTACCCGATCAGAAGCTAAGCGCCCATGTTAATGAGGTAAATATTCTGATGAGAGATTGCCCCATGATTTTGCATCATCCAGGGAGAGAAGGGGTAGGGTAACATTTTTTTTTTTTTCTCTTATTTTTGCGAGATCTCATTTCATTCAACGAGATCAAGTCAAAAGTACGAGTTACCAGGTTCCGATCCGCCCTCAGATATTCACTACACAATGGCGCTCTTATGTCAACGCAACTAAGCTAAACTCTAGGTGAGATTTCTTTATAAGGAATGGTCTTTAAAAATTTGCTGGACCTGCTAGCCGGAATTGTTTTATCCGCTTTGAATAAAAACATTAAAACTTGACTAACAGTAAAGTAATTAACTTGTAATTTATTACGGGATAATCACTTCAAGTCACGGCTATACAATCATATAGACGTTAATGACTCGAGAAATTAAAAGCAATGTTTGCTTTTTTCCCAAGAATAAATGAAAAAGTCATCACAATTACAGCCGGAAAACAATCTACTGTAAATAACTTAAATGCAATTTCTTGAAACTGGACGGCAAAATTATTGAAAGATTGGATTACATAGAAGCATGGATAGTGAAAAAAGGGAAAATTGTAAGAAAATGAGGGAGACAGGAAACAAAAATCAAACCAAATTACATTAATCTTTAATCTTTCAGAATATACCATCTTTGAAATAAGACTTTTTATGTTAAAAGTCATAGAATATAATTATAGTGAAGGTGCAATACGTCAGGAACTTTTCGGTTAAAATTTGCTCTGATGCGGCGATGAAGTAGTTATGTATTAATTATTAAGTAATGTCGTTCTGGACTTTAAAGTTGAAGAGTCGATCTTGAGGGTTGTAAGTACAGTTAAATCCCCATGTAACCTCTCTCTAGATCTCTAAGTGAATTGTGCAAATTTGATCTCAATGAATATACATTAGGGAATTATCCTTGAACTGTATTCACTTGTTTGAATGAGGAAAAAACGGTGCTGTGGTATTTTCGTATCGATCTGGCAGTTCCCTTAGCCGCACCCGAAACTTACACAATACATGTTCATTGAGATCAGGACATTCAGTTTGGAAACAATTCATATATACTACAATCTAATTATACGCTGTAAACAAAATATATGCTTACCATCAACGGTGAATGAAGACAAAAACAGAAAGGAGATGATGATAACGGCAGTGTAACCCATTTTAGCCTTCCGGTGTTTCAGTTTTCGTTGTCAGCTCACAAATTTAATTTTTCGTCGACGCGAGTAAGCGGCTTTTTAATTGCTCTTAGCATGTTAATGTGATATGGCAATTTGTTGGTGTCAAGCGGAAAGAAGGACAAATCTATTGTCCGATCCGCCAAAATCCATTAAGATCGAACAAAAAGCTTTATCTGCTAAACAAATATGTGAACACAAACCTAGACCCAGTCGGCGGGGGGGGGGGGGGGGTGGGGGGTGGGTGGACGGGGGAAGTCCCTTATTTAAACTATGCGCATATGTGCCGCTGTCAAGGGTGTGGTTTTCTGGGATAGGGTATAGAAATCAGACAGCTTTGGTCAAGAAAAGGGTATAATTTTCGGAAAAGTGGCCAATATTTAGTCTAGAATCGTTTTTTTAACCCGGGGTTCTGTAATGAAAATTGAAACTCGGAAGTGGTTGTAAGATATTGGTTTAGTTAGCGTATCTTAGACTACGATAGTGATAACATTTCTCCTTGGACAACAGCTAGTGCCTACCCAAAGATTTATGGAGACCTCCTCGACACCTAGACGTAAAATTTCAACTCGCAGAGATTCCGTACCAATTAAGATGAGCACAAAATGAGCAATCTAATTCTACCTTCTACCTAAAAGATGCACTTAATAATTAATTTTCCTCGGTTCCCTTTTAGAACTCAAGCGATTTATATTTCGTCTTATATCCAGATTTTAAATATTAGTAATTAAGATAAGTTTCCACGTGGTATCGGTTCTAGAGAACGAACTTGTTGTTTCAGCTGTTTGGCTTCAAACCACCCGCCTTTTTAACACGAGGTTCGTATGTGACATTTACTGCATGGCGGCCGACTGCAGTGCCTGGCTGCGGAGGTGGTTGAGGTGGTGGTGGTGATAATGGTTGGTATTCGACTTTTAATCAAGTTCTAAACAAGCAACTTCCAAAAACCTTGTACAGAAACATTTGTTTAATGTATATTCGTTTACCACCATGAAATTAAATCAGGGACCTTAAGATCACGGTACGAGATTGAATCCAACTACCACAGTTGTATTTAAATCCAGCGACCTTCCCAGAATCCTTACTCAACCCTATCACGGTTAGCCTCCTATGCAGACGGTCTTTGTGCTCGTCACACAAACTTCTCATTGGGGGAGAAGATTGCATGACGAGTCCAAAGGGCAGCTGTATCGCAGTTGACCAGTTGAATAGGACACTATCAGTACGAGATTGGTGTGAAATGTGATAATTGAAAGCATAAACACCAAGTCTTCATACTAGGGCTTCAATCAAAAGGACGCTATCAACGGTACACAATGTTTAATTCTTTACATCTTTTTTTTTTCTATAAATAATAAGCAATAGCCTCCATTTGGCGCGAAAATATGCTCGTATATTTGTCAACGGACATTATCTGTTCCGAGAAGCGAACTGTTTTCCGAGAGCGTAAAACTGTGAGCTTTGAGGAACAGATAATGTCC
This sequence comes from Orbicella faveolata, assembly GCF_042242905.1. Classification (NCBI taxonomy): domain Eukaryota; kingdom Metazoa; phylum Cnidaria; class Anthozoa; order Scleractinia; family Merulinidae; genus Orbicella; species Orbicella faveolata. The sequence goes on along the minus strand of NW_028301547.1, from coordinate 29,261,527 downwards.
AAGGACGAATATTCGAACATATTTTTGCGCAAAATGTGTTTGTTATCCTTCAAATGTTTTTCACAACGCGCGCAGTTTTCAAAATTAGGAATCTCCTTTGATATTCCCCGGTTTTAGGTGGGAAATATCACCTTGTGCGTTTAAACGAATCGCGCGCAAACGAAAATATTTGATGGATTATCAAGACGCATATCAGTGATGCTTTATTGCCACTCTTTCTGTCCATACTCACGAACTAGTTTTGCACTAGTCGGAATCTGTCACGCTAGACAAATGTCTTAAAGGGATAGTTTCGCGGTTCGGCGCATGCGCAAGCTGTTACATTGCCCCACCCAATTCCATTGTTTATAAACCAATCAGATGCGAGTACATAACTCGTTCGTCTGGTCCAGAATAAACAGTTCAGCTTGAATAACAAATTCGATGTTTACTTTTCAATTCGCCATTTTCTGTCTAAATCCGTTTACATCTTCCGTATAATTTCGACACCAGTCATTCTACTAGCCATCGTGCAGCCGTGTAGCTTCTCAAAGGCTATAACTACGCTTTCACCAAATTATAGTCTGTGATTTCTGAAATACATTTGTTGATTGGAAAGTGAAAATGTACTGTTTGCATGGAGTCGGAACATACGAAAGGAATTCTAATGAATCTCACCTATATCGTCAGGTTTTCGCGACTGACCGTGAAATTTTCAAAGGCAAATTTCCCGCAAGGGTCATTTTGCACACTTCCGATTATTTATAAACAATGAAATTGAATGATTAACATTGTAGCTTACGCATGAGCCTTAAGGTTGACAGCAGTTTTATCACTGTAATGTTTCAAACTCGATGTAACGACTGGACGTTTGGAATCACGGGATAAGTTTTCACTACAACCAATCAAAAGTGACGTGACAAGCCTCGTGTCTCAAGATTTACATAACGTAGTGGCTAAAAAGCGTTCTCAAAATGGTCTTCACTGGCTTTGTTCGGATATTACAAAAGACGAGTGTAGTTCATTTATTTTCTGCTTTTCCAAGCACGTAGTTTTTGCACAAAAAAGCTTTCCAACACCTCAGCACAGCGGTAATAGGGCGAGTCGCGCTGGTTGAAGAAGCGGCAGTTGTCGAAAACCTTTGTAATGTCGCTGACAAAGGACTCCAGTGACGAGTAAGACTTGGAATTCAAACGCTCCTCTATTGTGGAAAGGTCTGGTGAGAACAAAAAGAAAAAACACTAAACAACAAATTATACGCATACAACGAAACTTCAGATAAATGTTCTTCTGGGGCCGGGTTGTTCGAAAGCCGGTCAACGCTAACCCAGGATTAAAAGTTAACGGAAGTATTAACTTTTCTTGCATAAAATGTTTTTACTGCTTATGTTTTGTGAAGTTTGAGATTATTCAAACTCAAAACAGAAGGCCATACATTATAAACGAAAAACCTCACCGCAAAGTTACAAAACTCATATCAAAATTCTCGATTATCCTGGATTAGCTTAATCGGGCTTTGAACAACCCGGCCCAATCATGAGTACAGGTTTATTCTCGCCAAACAAGGCTAGTAAGTAGTCAAGCCATTTCAAATTTCAGTGACTACTACCTTGTTTGGTGTGAAATCACAATTCGCACACGCAAACTTAACACGAATTTTGCTCCAATATGTCAATTTTGAGTTTACTTTTGCCAAAACGAGTCTTCGAGCGAAACCATTCATATGAAAATGTGTTCCACATAATGATTCATTTTCATGTAAATCAAAATCATTTTTAAATGAAAGGTTTTGCATGAGGAGTCGTTTTGAGACTGAGGCACAAGGTAGCTCGGAAATGGCCTATTTCATTTTCAGCATTGCTTAGGCGACTCACCGATAGGGTCAGTGATGACGTCATAATACTCAGGTACTTCATCCGCATTCACGGGCTCAAGAAACGGCCATGCCATCTTGTGGCTCTGCCAGAGACAAATACACACATCGTAAACGAAGCATACATGTATGCTACCGCAATGAAAACCGCTGATTGAATTTTCTTCGATCATTTTTTTCGCACGCAATACACAACCAATCACCATAAAAACAGGAAAACGTTTCGCCTAACATGTTCTTCCAGCTTCAGGACGGTGCCTACTGAATACAAAGGTTTTACCACCAGGTTAGGACCACGCGGACAAAATAGATCTTTGCAAGGGCTATTGGAATCCACAAAGAAAAATTGGGTTGCCACGCGTTTTTTCAAGATAATTAGCCTTGAATCCTAACAAAAATACTGACATCAGCATTTTTCTGAAAAAAGAAGGAAAGGATATTTCTTCACAGATTTCCCTAGAATTCGCCTTTACATACAAAATAACAAACACACTCTTGGTTTTACATCTTACCTGCAGTGAGCGAAGCAGTCTTTTAAGTGAGTCACAGTCCTTGCTGGTCAGCGCCAGCTTGCTCACTTGGGCCTGGGACTGTGTGCATCGCGGGCAGGTGTAGAAGTCTATACTATCTGCCTCAGCGGCAGTGATGCCAACGCATGCGCCATGAAACCAGTCCTGACACTTGTCACAGCCGATGTAGAACCTGAAAACACAAACATAAATGGTATGAAAATTCGCTAGGAAGTATAGAATCATATCAGTCAAGCAATGCAAACAATAGTTGATAGCGAATACCAGCAACAGTGAGCAATGATAAAAAAGAGAATGACTCAAGATCCTGTGGGTGTCTTGAGGAAGAACACTCCGTTCACGTAGCACTAAGAGCTATCTACTGATCATATTCTGGTTCTTCAGTGTTCCAGATAAGTAAGGGTCTCAAAAACCCTGCCAGGTCCGCCACATGACCCGACAAATTAATCGAAAATTTATGATTTGGTTGGCGCAGTGGGAATTGACCCATTGGAATGCCTTGTTGACACCCTGCATTGAAAACTTATCTGAAAGCCTAGTACTGACGAAGAACTTTCAGAGTGCGCCAATCTGCCAACTCTATATAACAGACGTCTACAACATATCGCAGTGTGCACGTTTTAGGTCAAGAACGGTCCTGTACCAGATAACGTCTTCACCCTATTTGTCTGTAAAATTCTAAGCATTCACTAGGGAACAGTACTTATATAATAACACGTTTCAATACCATACGTTATGGTAAACATGCTATTAGATATACAGGACATTTGTTACGGTCAAAACTACGTAAAGATATAAGAGATGCCCCTACTCTAACCACTTTTAGAGACAAAAATTTTGTTTCTAAAAGAAAGAAAAAAACTTAACTTATCAGACTATCTTACCAGTAATTGTTGTAAGCTTCGCATTGAATAATTCATGTTGTAAATAATTCTAATAAATTAAGTATTGTAAGTTTAATTATTTTAGTATTGTAGATATTCATCTTTAGCAGTTTAGTAATGAAGGTTCATCCTTGTTTAGTGTTCCCAGTTGGTCTGCTAGGGCTAAATACCTTACGCACAAAACCTCTCACAGCAACACACACCTAGCAAGCCTGGATGTGAAGCGGAAATGTTAAAGTGCCTATAAAGTAAAAAAATAATTGCTGCTCATTTGAAAGGCTTTTCAAAGTAAAGGAGAAAGGCATTTTCAACATAGTAGGTTTCATTCTGGCAACAACATAGTAGGTGTCATTCTGTTTCTTTTGTGATGTACATTGCTGGTGCCAAGTTTGAAGAACACTGCTTTAATATTTCTAAAGTTATTCTCGATTGAGTGTTGTGCTGTTTTACTGGAACCACCTATGACATCATCACTTTGCTCATTTGCATAGTACAAAAACGTGAACATCTCTAAAACGAAAAAAGAGATTCCAAAAAAGGAAAACGCCATTCTCCTTTACTTTGAAAAGCTTTTCAAATAGCCAGCAATTATTTTTTACTTCATAGGCACTTGAACAAATCTTTACATTCATTACATCCAAACAATAACTCGGTGTTCAAAGACCAAAACATATCTTACTTTCTCTCATCGTACGGCTGACGACACAGACAGTACAGTTCCTCCTCTTCAACTCCGCGGCGAGCCTGGGTACACTCGGCACAGGTCCACTCGTCCATACTTTGCGCGTCTTCTTGAGAGACCTGAACACAAGCTCCATGGAACCAGTTGGCGCACATGTCACAGCCGATGTAAAATCTAAGGCAAAGAAAATGACGTCCCATGATTCTGTTAACAGTTGCGTTTGTGCCTATTTGTGGTAGATTCAAAGTTCACTTTGCAAAACTTTCAAAAATTTTGAAAGATTGCCCTGAACATCGTGACCTACCTACAATGTAGTGTGATGCCTGAACCACCTTAACCTTTTGACTCCCAGCATTTTTACCACAGTTAGGTGGACAGGTAAAGAGAATGGGGGAAATTATCAACTACGGAGTAAGGTCTAGTTGTGACATGAAATTCTCAGGACCAGCCAACAAAGAAATGTATGGTGCTAGTAAGAAGAATTAACTGTCAGATCTTGGGAGTGAAATGGGTTTAATCGTCTATCAAATAGTGTACATACGTAGCAAAAGCGAAACTTCAATGATGTTTTCCGTAATAGACTACAAATTGGAACAAAGCAATCAAACAAAGTCTTACTGAGTTGGATCATAAGGCTTCTTGCACACACAAAACAAACGTTCTTCGTCAACTTTCTTCTTCTTGGCGTTGGGCCCTTCTGGCGTACTCTGGGAGGGCCTTCTCTCTGAACTCGTGTGCTTTCGTTTGTTCTTACCGCTCTGCTGAAGTTCCAATATAAGATCTCTCTCGAGAAGGTCCCTTTTCTTCATCAGTTCCCTTTTCAGTGCCTCCTTTCGCTTTTGTAATAAAGCGCTTAGTTTGTTGGCCTTCTGGCGTTCTAGTCGGAGAGCCAGGTTTTCCTCCTTGAGACGTTTTTTCTCTTCCTTTTTGCGTTCAGTGTCTTCACTGCGGTCAATTTTATCAAGAATACCATCAAGGACCTTCCTACATATGGCAAGCCTATGAAAGAAAAACGGTCAACGTCTTAACACGTACCACGGAGGATGCGTGGTCATCATTAGAGATTACCGAGAGAGGTTCAGCGCATTTTGAAAATTCAAGATGGGTCTGAACCCCATGTGCCGAATTTCGTTTAGCCAAAAGTTGCATCTTAGCCTGCTCGTCAACATTCGATAATAAAAAAGGGTTTCACCATGTCGTTTTTGAAATATAAATACTTAAAGCTAAAATTAAGGGCGTTTTTAACAGGTCATACTGTTGCTATGGTATCATATAGTGTCACAAAAATGATACCAACGTGTTCACCAATTACTACACTTTTTATACCATCATCAACTGATAAAAAGAGCAGTTATAATGACCCATCAAAATCTAAGTCTTGGACAGTACTCGATGTTGTTTTGAGCTGCCTTTAAGTCAGTAAAGCCCATCAAAAGTAAATCAGAAAAAAAAAGAGTGACAACCCGCGATTCCAAAATCACATTACTGCACAGATAAGCACAAAAGGGAATTATAAACCTGGCACAACAACGTAATTTTGTACTTGCCTGTTCAAATCCTGTCTTGACTCTATGGTCATGTACTTCTTGTTATGTAGCACGGGTACGCTCCCACCCCCCTTGCGAGATTTTGCCTTGACTGCCTGCTGTTTGACTTGTTCTTTAGACGAGTGTTTCATCCGGGATGTCGACATGGGATTGGCTCGGACTGGAACTGTTTTCGGTGTGGCTGTCACTGGGGCAAGGCGAGCGACTGCAACAAACACAATGACAAAATTCTAGATAGTCAGAGGAAAATGTTAAACTTCGTAGGAACCTACCCAGAGAACAGGGGTGCTCACCATTTACAAAAACCGTCCGGTTGGAAATTTCAGGCATAAACATTAAACAGTTGAATGCAACGTTGCGGGAGAGGGAATCGCTATAAACTGTATCCACATCAGCTAGAGAGACTTAAAAGAGCAGAAAAATAGCATCACCTCAAATCACAGCCCATATTTTCAGAAGCTTCCCAAACGGAATGGCGCGAACCATTTGATTTTCCAACTGGAGCTTCCGGTTTTCCCATGTAAATGGTAAGTACCCCAGGCTCTGTTTGATGTAACAACGATTTGTAACGCTGTTCATGGGCTATACAAATTGGACTGCTTCTGTACAACACATAGCCATATTTAACAAAACAAAAGCATTTCTGAAAGTATTTGAATTTTATACAAATCAGAGAAACGGAGACAAACGTAGTTGAGATACTTTCCCAATATGACACTGCGATATTTCCAGGACAATCGAAAATATAATTTTCCTGTGAAATGTGTCAGCACGTTTGTTGCTCCTTGGCCACAATCCATCAAAACGTTAGCAACAGTCGACGAGGAACAAGCGACATTTCGTCTCAAAGCTCACATAAATTTACACCTAAACTTGCATATCTATAACTTAGTCAAACCATAAGGTACTATACAAAGATTAGAGGCAAAGACTAGATTACAAGAACCAAGTGAGTTACCTGTGTTAGCGGTATACGCGCCTGGTACAGCAGCAGAAGTATTAGCACGTGAAATCTGAGTTGGCACTGAAGGTGTATAAGCACGTTGGGTGACCTGTGGTTTCGGCTGTAACCGCTGCACATACGGCGTTGAGGTGGATGCGCTAGTCACTGTGGTCCGTGGTACAATCTGCGTTCTCATCTGCGGTGTCGACCCCACGGGTTGAATCCCTAGAGGCTTAGCAGGAACTGCCGGACGCACGACAGGTAGCGTCCGGCGTAAGGCCCCTAGGGGCACCGGTGCAGTGACAGTTGGTTTGTAAGTAACGGGTGTATTGACAGTGGTTTTGAAAACAACTCCCTTCCTTTGCTGAGTCTTAATAGCATTCTGAACTTTTTTCTTGTTCATCTTCAGAAGATTTTGCTGCTGTTGTCGCGCCTGCTGTTCTTGCTGTTTCCGCTGAAGTGCGGCGGCGCGTAGTTCCGCTGCCCGGCGCATGGCTTCTGCTTGTTCCTTCTTTTCTCGTTCCAGGGCCCTCTCGCGTTCAATTCGCTCGTGATACTGGCGTATCTCCCAGAGCTCAAGCTTTGCCTGGTTATAAGAGTAACATAATAAGCAAATAGTGTTGACAGAGGTAAACAGAAACGAATGCTGCCTGACGATGATAACAATGATAAATAAAAGCTACAAGTAGCAACGTGGGAACGTTTTGCTCCACAAAAGGCACTTTTTACAACTCGTCTTAATTTGGCTCATCCCCTTACTTTGACTGCCTTTGTATTGTTATCAAATACTGTATTTGGCTTCTCACATTCCAAACATAACTTGGATTCTTTTTCTATTTTGAAGGCTGAATCTTCGACATTCTACGGCGATTCCGTCACAGGTGCTTTCTCTATGTACTCAACTTAACAGCGGCCACAAAATATGACTGTTGTTTACAGTGTTCAATGCGCTTAGCTACACCTAGCTAGTTCACAGGCATGCCACTTAAACTAAAAGAAACAAATATATCAATTAAACCTAATAGGCCTAAAAACAAATCCCACCTGGCGGGTGGCAAACCAGTTGGCTATTTACAAGCATGACTCCAGCTGAATGGTTAGAGCAGGACTTGAATCGGTGACCTCCACATTCTAAGTCCGGCGCCATAACCACTCGGCCAAGCTGCCTCCTGCGCGGAGTTTCACTTGCTATGACACTGGGATCCATGCGTTGTACAACTATTTCACGTCACAGTCACTTACCTCTGGGTACCAGGCTTCCAAAATACGTGGCCCAGAAGGCACCTGTGTTTCGTCCTCGTCATCAGGTTGTAGAACAATCTTAGGTCTCAGTGTCCGACCTCTCTTGCTCTTCGTGGGTGTCGGTCGAGGCGGTTCTACCACAGGTTTGCTAAGCGTGCGTATTATTTTACGTACGAGGTATTTACATCGGAGTCCATCCAGGGAAACAAATTTCCTGTCTGTTATTTCTGTTGTTGTTGTGCCTTGAAGGAAAGGAAACACTGTCAAAGTTACAGCAAGTGTTAGGTGCAAAGAACCTAAATATGAGTAGCGTTGTTTCAGTTCATCGCTTGTTGCAATTGGTTGCTTAGTGCTAGAAGAAGTTACGTTTATCACTCACTTTAAAAAAAACAGTACCCTCACCTTTAGGAATACGTCTTGCATGCGTTTCTTTGTGACTGAAAACACTACTTCCAGTGTTGCGATCGGAGACAGATATTTTCTAAGGTTTTTGTAATACGATCTTATTTTTCCCCCTGAATTTCCAGTGGCCTCTGTCCACCTTCATCAGAGTTGCAACATGGTTGCCACAGACATCACTTTTCAAAATTCCGACTTTTCCCTGATAAAAACAAAATTTCCCTGACCAAGTAATACAAAATGTCAGATACAATAGCGGCTTCTAGCCTCATTCTACATCCGTCCTTTCCACTTTTTCATTGAGACTGATAAGTTTTTAACAAATTTTCCTTCTTCATCAAGTAAAAATATTTGAGATCAGAGACCTTAAATGTTTCTTCCAGCTTTCAATGGTATTAAAACAGTCGTATTAAATTATTTCAATTTTCCCTGACTTTTCTTTGAAATGCCAATTTTCCCCGACTCAAAATAAAATCCCTTGACTTTTCCCTGAACTTGAAGAATTTTTCCCCTGACCATTTCCTGACCTTTGGCAACCCTGTTACAATCTGTCGGTTCGTTATCGCTCGCACTACAAACACCAAACGGCAAACTGTAAGTTTTGCAAATCAAACATTCCCATTAACAAGAGAAATATATGAAACCTCACCTGAGCTCGTGTACACAGTATTGCTGTTTCCGCGCGGTGGCCTCACGTTCATTTCCTCCCATTTTAAACAAGACTGAAGAATTCTCAGTTGAAGTCCTGCACCGGCGAGCGTCTTCAGGCTCTGAGTGCGAAAACGCCAGGCTACTTTGAACGAAGGACGAGGTATTCCTGCAGGCCAGTTAACACCTACCGCACGAGACGCATATGTGTATCCACTGACTTCCTTCAGTCCAGCTTTCCTCCCCAGTTTTCTACGTTCGTGCTTTGGAAGCGCAAACACACTTTTCACGGAGTGACGCAACGGCCACTTAGCAAGTCTTCGATTCAACAGCGCACGAGGATCTTTGATGACTGGTTCTAGAGATGGAAACTTTTCTTCCTTAAGTGGTCTCGTTTCCACTTTGGGTTTGATGACAACTTGAGGCTTGGCCTGTGCAACTTGTTGTGGTGGTCTCTGCACAGTAATGGTAGCACCTGGTGTTTTGATGCCGACCGTTTTCTGGACAGAGGTTCCCGGATTTTGCTGCGAGGCTGTGGCTGACACCTGCAGTGTTATCGTCTTAGGGGCACTCAGACCTAGTGGGGATGCCGCCTGCTGGGCAAGAGCAGCCAGCTGTGAACCCTGCAGTGTTAAAGTCCTACCATCTGGGGTGACGAGACGAATGAGCTGTGATGGTCCAATGGTTGTACCAGACGTGGGAATGCTCGCAACCAAAGCCGCTATACTGTTCACTGGAGCTACGCCGGACTGGCCTGATGCTGCAGGCTGAGTACCGATTCTTACTATATTCGATCCCTGTACACCTGTGCTTGGAGCGGGTGTCCTTGGAGAAGGAAAGATCGGCTTGGGGCCTATTGGTACATACTGGGTAGTTTGGCCTTGAGGTCGAGTGGCGAGCCCTATTTTCTGTGGAGCAATGCCTCTAGTGGCAGCTGCAGTCAATGCTGCAGGTGATCCACCACCTTTGGCTAATAACGTATGCCCTAAAGGAGCCACCGGAGATCCTCCTATTGCCCTCCCTCGCAAACCTGCTACAACTACTCGAGGGATTGCCAAAGTTGCAGAAGATGGCACAGCCGACACTACGGGCTGTGAACCTATTAAGGCTGCTGTTTTGACAGTAACTGTAGCTGGCAAAGTTATGGCCGCCGCAGAAGAAGCGGTCGAGGATGAAGACTGGCTGACTGTTGTCACAGCACTCTTCACCAGACCGGATGGTTGTGTTGCTGATTGAGATGGAGATGCTGTTGACAAAGCAGCGGTTGTTGCAGACGGCAAAGTACTGCTGACTGAGATTGCAGTTTTCGTTACAAGAACGTTTGCAGTGTTAGTTGTGGCCATTCCACCTGCAGAGCCTGTAGAAACAGAAGACAGCGTTGGTGCTAAACAAGATTGGGACATGGCAATGTCTTGCAAGTTCTCGTTACTTGTCTTGGTTTCTGTTTCTTCTAATAATGGAACTGGCACGCTAGTTGATGCAACAGACGTAGTTGTCTTTTCTGTTGACACTGCTGTTTGGGAACAAGATTCTGCATTCAAGACATCACTCGACACTGCAGTGACATCAACATCCATGGGCTGCTCTGTCAGAAGATGAGTACATTTCGGAGGAGACGTCACTCCAGCCAGGCTTTGATTAGGTGACACTGTGATTACATCAATATCCATGGGTTCCTTAGCAGGATTTGGGCTCTTTTCAGAAGCAGACGAGGCAGGCTTCGTAGAACTGGGGCATTCATCAGAGTTACTGAACTCAGTCACTTCTACACCGTCAACTAACTGACAAACTTTAGCTTCAGAACTAAGTTGATTGGCCATTTCACTGCTCTCACCTCCATCACTGCTCTCTTTATCAGCAACGTCTTTACGACCATCGTTCATTGTGATGTCTGCAGTATTTGTTTCATTTTCGTGGCTGTCGTCAGAAATCGCATTTGCAAAGTTACCGTGGCTATCACCCTCAAGTGAAGCAGAAGATTCAAATTCACTAGGTTCTGCTGCTACCGAGACAGACGTTTCAGTGCAACTTTCTGTTCTTTCGACTTCTGGAGCGGTTGCGGAAACACTGGCTCTTACATCACTAAACGAAGCCGCTTCATCAGAAATCGCATTTGCAAAGTTGCCGTGGCTATCACCCTCAAGTGAAGCAGAAGATTCAAATTCACTAGGTTCTGCTGCTACCGAGACAGACGTTTCAGTGCAACTTTCTGTTCTTTCGACTTCTGGAGCGGTTGGGGAAACACTGGCTCTTACATCACTAAACGAAGCCGCTTCATCATGGTTAAATACGTCTTTTGACCTTGAAATGTCCAAAGTGCAACAGTCTGATTGTTCGACGCTCTTGGGTTCCTTGCTTTTGCCGTTATTGTCAATTTTCAAGTTATCATTTGCAGCAATACTGGCATCCTCTATCTTAAGATCGCTGTCACCATTTCCACCTGAGCCCAAAGAACTGTCGGTCAAAAGAGTCGTTTGATCAAAATCGTCGCTGTCTTCTTCATTAGTCCCCACAGATACTTCAACTCCAGCAACGTCTGCTTTGTCTTCCTGTGTATCATTCTCCAATGTTAAACACTCATTCACAAGAGAATCTGAAGGTAACACCCCGCCATCTGAAATATTTACCCTACTACCTGAATTATCAACAGACCTGTTCTCCTCAAATTTAGATTCCTTCTCGCTTTCTTCCTTTGGTCCAACACTTGAGACCTCTTTAGACAATACCGATGGATGTCCTTTTCGATTGTCAGGTAAAACTGTGTCATTAAAACATTTCTCATCAGTTATTTTGTCTTGAGTGTCTTGGGTATAAACCAAAGAATTGTTCTCCGAAGACTGAAATCCCTTCTCGGTTTCTTCCTTTGACTGAACAGCAGAGCTCTCTAAAACATACACATCACTTGAAGTTACATTCGACTCTGCCGCATTCTCTTTAGTATGATCTAGGTCTCCTCGGTCGATACTGGCCATAGACACATCCGATAAGTTTGTTAACCTTTCATGTTGATCTGAAATTTGTTCTTCGGTGCTGGGGATAGAATGAATTTCTAAGGGTGAAGATTTATCTTGCACTGGGCCCTGTTCTACAAAATCCGAGGCTGGAGACAATTCATGTTTATTTGTACTTGTAACTGTTTCTGAATTATCTTTCGATAAGTCAGTCATCAACTCTTCTGTATGTGGCTGAGAGTCCGAGGGTGATGAGCCATTCTCCTCTTTCATATCATCTGGTACATCATCTTCAACAAGTGAGACTTGATTCGAACACAGACTAGAACCTAGAAGAGCTTCATTTTTCGGACCACAGTCTGAATTGAGGTCACTCACTTGACTTGCTTCTGTAGAAAGAGCGATGCAAGGTGAAGAATTTTGTGGAAGAGAAGGGTCAGAAGGTAGAGAATCCTGAGCAACTGTAGATTCAGAAGAGTCTTGTTCAGGAAAAGAAGAACTACAAACTTCACTATGAGACTTAATATTGGCACCAGTTAAAGGACTTGGGGAAGCTGAGCAGGTGAATGCTTGATCTTCATGTTCTTGACAGGAGAGAAGCGATGACACCGGTATCTTCGCAACATCACTGGAAACCTCCATAGAAGAAATGGCTAATGACTGAGAAACATCTGCTTTGCACACGTAGGAGCTCCCTAAGGCGTTTGTGTCATCACCAATGGTATCACGAGCCACGCTACTCAAAGTGTCTGGTTTACTCTCAAGTTCAAGCGAATAATCGTGATTTTCGATTTTTTGTGTAGTTAAAGAAACACTAGCAGAGTTTGAAGGAAGCAAATTTACAGACGAATGTGGAAGAGGACATGGACTTCTGGACATGCTTGCAGTTGAAACGGAAGACAATGCCGAAGACGAGGTTTTAGATACAATATCTGTTGTTAATGAAGACGATGGAGGAGTTGCTGAATAGTCATTAGCTAATGATAAACTGGAGGAAGTTGAGTTATCGTTTTTAACTGCTGCTGAAGAATCTGGAAGAGGAGATGGACACTTGGAGATACTAGCAGCTGAAACAGAGGACAATGCCAAAGATGAGGTAGTAGATACAACATCTGTTGTTGCTGAAGACGATGGAGGAGTTAAGCATTTATTTGCAGAATTGTCAGTATTTAATACCAAACTAGAGGAAGTAGAGGTATCTTTTTCAGCTGAGGAAAACGTTTCAGAAGAATTTGATGCAGTTAACAATGAAGTGGATAAAGCTGTACCTGAAGAAGTCTGAACCTCTGGGTCTGACAATACTGACGTTGTCGATGGTACTGCTGAAACTGGGTGACCTGTGGTCTCCGAGGTTGAAGGTGCAGGACTTGCATTCTGTGACACAACGCTTGGGTGAGTCGAGGAAGTACTTGTTGAAATACCAGTGGATGTCGCTGTAGTAACAGCACAAGGAATGACTGAAGTAGAAGTGTTTGCTGCATTATGCCTAAATGCTACATTTTGTACAGGTGATTGTGCTGAATATGTAACCGTTGAAGTAGCTGCACTCTGAGAAAAGACAGAAGTTTGTGCTGGGAAATCACTAGCAGTGGTAGTTGCAGTAGAGTGTACCAACTGAGAAGATGCTGCTGGTGTAAAACCTGCCGACGTCGATACCCCTGTAGTTTGAACAGTAACAGAGGTTTGTGTTGGGCCAGTCACAGCAGCGGTTGTTGCAATGGCTTGAACCATCTGAGAGGATGCTGCTGGTGTTAAAGTTGCCGAGGTTGATGCAGCTGTAGTTTGAACAGTGACAGCCGTCGGTACTGAGCCAGTAACAGCAGTGGTTGTTGCAGTAGTTTGGACCATCTGAGAAGCTGCAGATTGTGTTGTAGATGATAAGGTAGTTGCAGAAGTCTGTACTGGTGAAGAGGCAGCAGTGGTTGTTGTGGTCTGGACAGCTTGAGCTTGAGGTGTAGATTGAAGAGGTGCTCTCTGTGCGGCCAACCTAGCAGCTTGCTCTGCTTCTTGTTTTAACACTTCCTTTCTCTTGGCCTCTTTTAATGCTACAATCTTATTAGTAGTATCCAAAAGTTTTTGCTTTTTGTTGACAAAATTGTCCTTTTCATCCTCAGGGTGTTTCCTTTTCCGCAGCTGAAGACCACTTGTCCAGACCCATCCCCCTCCACCAAACAGTCTGTACTCTTCACCCTTCTGTTTCCACACTTGGTGGTGAGGTATCCATGTGTAATTTACTGTTTTTTAAAAAAAAAAAACATAATTTATCAGTACCCTCTCATAAATAAATAAATTAATCAATAAATAATATTTACAAAATAGCCTAAGATCGTGTTTCTATTGAACACTTAGATTATGAGTTCGAGATTTCTATCACAAAATTGAATATTGAATATCATGAAATTGAGAGCAGATAATCTACATGTAACTGTTTTAGAATAAATGGCTTCAGACTTCCCATCAATGTAGGTGCTTATCTCTGGTTTCTGTAATAATAATAATAATAATAATAATAATAATAATAATAATAATAATAATTATGCATGTACTGCATGACATGCCTACATGTATACCCATTGGGCCACTAAGCCCCCACCCCCACCCCCACCCCAACCACCAACACCACCACTACCACCACCACCCCTTACGTTTTTGATTGACCTTACGGTCACATGAGCAAAAACAACAACAGAGCCTTCACAGGGCAATAATTAAGGGCTGTAATGATTAATCCGTAACACCTGTTAGAGCAGGTTATGCTTCATGGGTCGTTGATGCTCTGGGTGAACTTGCCTGTAGTCAAAACAATTCACCCACCAAGTCAAGTTTATTATAGGTGTGAAGATTAAGGAAACAGGTGACTCAAAACTTACATCGTAAAGACAGCCCTGCTTCATAAGGATTTAACAATGTAAAGTGATATCTACTCACCAAATCCCTTGCTTTCTACCTCAGGTTCCTCCTCTTCTTCTTTGTGACCATCCTTCTTCTTGGTTCCCACCTGACGAGCCTCAGACAGGACGCGATGTAACTCCACATGACCAACTGCATCATTCCACACTGACAGGTAGCAGATTGGTCTGATGGAACTTTCTAGAAATGACAATGCTGCAGCAAATTCTTGAGGTGTCTTGGACAAGTGAACTGCTTTTACCCAAGTGGAGCGTTGAACTGGCCAAGTGGGATGCATAAAGGATGAAGCAATGGAATTCTCAAGGCTGACTATTGAAAAGCGCAAAGTGTTCAGGATGACTTCCTTACTTCCACAAACTTCTCCGTGCCACTTAAATTCATTGAGGTTAAATTTGTGAGTGACACTGCGCTTCTTATCCCGTTGTTCCAACTGCTGTTGCTTGGTTAGCGCCAAGGGATTGCTTGTAAACTGATTGACATAGGAAGAGTAGTTCGCTTCTGAGCCAAGCCTAAATACAGGTTCTGCTACAGCATCTTTTGCTGAAGGAACTGAATTTCCTGCAGTACTTGCCTCTAAAGCACTTGGCTGTTGATGACTAGCTGTGCCACTGGAGGAAACAGTAACTGGCTTGCTGTCCTTCACCCCTGATGCAGTACTGGCTGGCAAAGCCATGCTGCTATTGGCTGATGATAATGAAGGCAGTTCAGTCTTGATGCTGCTAGCTTGGGCACTTATCCCATTCTGGCCAACAGTAATCTTAGGTTCATCAGTTTCATTCTTTGACGAGGTATTTTCTACAGTGAGTTTGTCTGAGATAGTACTATCAGTAGATGCACCAGTGGAAATCTGACCTTTTTTTAACACACTTTCGATCTCACTTGGAATTGTACTTTCTTTGCCTGCTTCCTCCACAGCACACATCTCTGTAGTGCCTTCTTCTTCTTCTTTTCGAGGCACTTGAGCAGAATCTTTGCCATGTGACTCTTCCTTGACCAAAGCAGCATCTAAACTTGAAGTAGGTTGTGCTCCATCAACAGATTTCACATCTCCATCTTTGACATCGTCATGTAACATAACAGGTTTTTTCCTGCTGTAAGGGTTGTCTTGTCCTGCAGCTCTTCTGTCTCTTAGCACCATTTGTTTCTCTGCGCTTGGACTACTGGTGTTCTCAACCTGTGGCCTTGTAACTATCTTCTTCACTTCATTATCAGGGACAAATGTAAGAATGGCAGATGCAGGGATAGGCTTTGATGAAGGAAGTAGACCACTATCTGCCTCTGGATCAATAGATTTTCTTTTTGGAGGTACTGAAATTAAAACAAGAGTTAAATTGTCAATAAGTGAAGAAAAACATTGTGTTACACATTTTTTATCAATGACAACTTAACTCCATTCTTTTGGAAGGATGTTACTTCTTTCTCTGGATATGATTTAGATTGATAATTATTTTAATAAGGTCAACATATATACACTAATATGTGTAGTGGGTTATCACTTACATGAATTTACAAAGTAGGCAGGAAAGTAGCAACTCAAGGTAAATACACTTGTGCTACCACGGGAACAAGGGCACTGTGAGAAGGGACTAGTGTGTGAACACAAAACATGACCACAAACAGTGCTCAAAACAAAAGCCCTCGATCCAGCCTATACACTGCACTACCTATACTACTTCACAATTCTGATGAAGCAGAATGCAATTTGAAGAAACCCAGTTATTAATTGTTTTAACCAGAAAGCACTTGGCATATAGTAATGGATAGAAAGCAAAGTTGTTCTAACCAGCAGTGGATTGTTCCTCTGATGTCTCCATCTCCACATCATCTCCTTGATCTTTTTCCTCTTTCACAGGCTCAGGTTTCACATCTTCTTCTTTTGCTTTTATTTGTCTTGGTCTTCTTTTTGCAAGACCAGAGAGAACATCCCCTACAAATCAATATTTGATCTCATTGTTATGCGCTTATAAAAAAATATATACATAGCACACAGCCATACACTTTTACCATCATTGGTTTTATGCAATCAAACCATGTTCAATGTATGGTATATATATAATTTGCATGCAATATACCACTACTGACAGTAAGACAGTGTACCTATAAGCCACTGACCATTGAGTAATTTATTGTCAGTATTGAGACTATCAGGGTTCTCGTTAAGAGCTGGTAACCAGTCATATGCATTTTTACCATCTATTCACGTACATATTAATTACCAGCTATCATAATTCTAAATAGTGTCAAAATAACAATCCATCATTTGCCTTTCAAATCCATTACATATGTTGGGAAAATTCAGCTGGTGTTTAAGGGTGTTGAAGCATTTCATTTCTATAAAGATTTTGTGAGATATCCATAAGGTAATTGCCCCTTTGAAAATACAACTGTCAAATAAATCAAGCTTGTTTTGAGCTTTATTTTTCTTTTTGAAAAAAACAACCCTGATTTCAAGTTCAGTGATGTTCGCTTTTCATTGTTCTTGCGGTAAGTTGAAAACTCATGCGAGGAAAACCCATCTCTACAAGCATAGAATTTAAATTTTTTCCAGGGATGCATGTCCCCAGACCCCCTAGCTTGGCAAAGCACCTTTGGCCTTGCAGATTTTTGCACGGATCTCAAATCCTGATGTCCTCCTGTTAAAAGTCTTCTTGAAACTCCCGCTTACAATGTTTCATGTACACTATTCATTGTAAATTAGAGACAAAACTCCCTCTCATACTTTGTAGGCACCACAGTTCAATCTACATGTAGAAATGGAAGCCCCAGACCTATTAAACCAGACTGTGAAGGTAAATAAAACATTTCATGAACTGTCCTACCCCTTGCAGCTTCTGTGAGAGCTTCTGTTATTTCCATGTGCTTGACCATGGTCTTGTACTTTGCCTTTAATGCAGACAGCAATCTCTTCTCCTTGCCATCATCTTCCAAACTACTGATCAGTTCATCCAGATGAGCTTTGCAGCTGAAGTATAAAGTCTCATCGCTGCCTTCCCTAATCGGGAAAGAAGAGTTTACAAAAAAGTTAACTACTAACAGTCGACTTCTGATAACTCAAATCCTCACTAACTCAAACCTCCCGCTAACTTGAAGTAATTTTCATTTCCTTTCAGGCCATTTTCTATATACTATATTCTATAATTTTACCCTCTTAATAACTCAAACTTCCGATAACTCAAACCTTTTACTATTTCCCCTGAAGGTTTGAATTATCGGAAGTCGACTGTAAAGGCAATCTTATTTTACCAGCTTTTGGTTCTGGCACTTCAAACCCTGCTGAAGGATTCATAATAATTTACCAACAGGATGTTTCCATTGTGTACGTTCTCAAGCATTTTAAAGCTCTAGATATTTTTCACACTTAATCTAATGCTAATCATTCTAATCTACCTTGCTAAAAGAAAACAGGAACCTCTACACTGTTCCTCATTTGGAAATGTGATGATGAATGGCTAAAGGAGGGGGGTGTATAGGTTTGCAGATTGATTGTAAAAAGCAGACAGACTGATATTGTTATGAAATTATATAACACTGATCAAGTATGTTGCCTTCTTTACAATTTCTGCAAAATATTGACCATAGCATTCACATGCACCAGTGTACCAATGAAGTTTTACACTTCTGTTCTTTTCTCACACAAAATCAAGTGAAGAATCTGCAAGACTATTCATTTTCTTAAGATTATAAATTGAATTCAGGGCCGATGATTTTGCCAAGTACTTCCAAACCTGTCAAAGACTGTCCTGGATGGTAAAAAGATGTCACAAAAATTTCCAAAAAAAGTCCCAGAGCAGTTTTAATGGTAGTCCAACTTGTGTTTAGACCAAGATAGTATTCATTTATTAATGTGCATTTTATCAGTGCTTTAGATAAGGCTGTAATTGCATTCATATAAACAAGCAATTTCAGGAAACGTTGCTTAAAATAGATATAACAATCCCCAAAAATATACTTAGATATCTTCCTTCCCTATTTCAGACCTGACCCAAAAATCGATACACTATTAAAGACCAGACCCTACCTAGAACTGCTTCAGTTCTGGTAAATATTTGAGAGGGGCTTCAAATTTGTGATGTTAATTAAACCTCACTTCTCAAGAGATGAATGAGAACAATTGATGAGAAAATAGATTTTCTGAGTAATACATAATACCTAATTGTTGACCAGTGCACATAACCTATACTATATTGAAGACCAAAATAGTCAAAATGTTTACCCAATTTCAGACCAAAGCAACTTAAAGCCCACGCCCCTTGGTGCGGCACATACCTAAAAGGCTTATATAGAGGGGTACCCCTTCCCCCACAAAGGAGGGCAGAACAAAACATTGTACAATGTTGCAGTGAAAAAACCCTGCGGGAATGTTGCCAAACAATACAATTCTGGATTTAAACAAAAATATTGGTGGATTGACAGATTTGGCAAAAAAGGCAAGAATCAGCAGATTTGCCTATGCCCGGAAAATAGGACAATTTCTGCCAGTTTAATTAATGTACTTGCAAATATAAAGAAAGAATAAGACAGCAAAGCAAGATTTTTGCAAATGACTAACTTTGTAATCTGAACCCTTTTTGTGACTAAGAGGGGTCAGGTGTTAAAAGGAAAACACTTTTGATGCAATAAGACCTTGTATTGTCTTGTAAAGGAATAAATGAAAGGAAAATAAAAATTGACAATCGGCATAGCTAAAAAAAGAAATAAAAAGAAATGCTTGCGGTTAGTTTTACCAGCTTGGTGCAAGATTATTCAAAGGTAAGGGCAAAGTTAAGGCTACTATAAGTGGCGTGATCGTAAAAAAAAAATTTTAGTCCTCCATCTTGAATAAATACTTACACAAACAAACGCCTGGCCAAAAACCAGTACTTCCTTCCTTCCCTATCCACCCCTAAAGGGGCGTTTCTAAGCCATCCATCCCTGTTCCAATCAGGTAGGCAATCTGTGACACCTTTGATTTGGTGGGCCTCGCATACGGGACACAGCCAATCGCCATCAGGAACCACTTCCAACGGAGGTTTGAGGCAGTGAAGATGGTACACTGCAGGACAGTTTTCGCAGCACAGTAAATCACCCATTTTACAGCAGTTTCGACAGTGATCTTCCGATTCTACCATGCCTTCGTTCATTATGTCGTACCTGACCGAATTGGAGGCGAGGAACTGATCGCAAAGTCGCTGCAAAACCTTCAATCTGTTCTCGACCGTAGTGAAGGGAAATGGACTGTCGCGGTCGTTCCCGCTGACAGCCGAAACAATGTCACCGAATTCGCTTTTATCCGACGAGATGTAGCTCCGAATGAGCTCAGGCCAAGTAAAGTCGCCCAAACAGTACGTCAGGATGTTGAAGCTGTCTTTCTCGTCGCTTGCTGTAAATGTCAATCCGCTCGCATCGTCTTCGGTTAGCAGAAAGCGTAGCAAAGCGATGTGTATTTGTGCAAGCAATGCGGATTGTTCCGGGCTCTGGATTGCCCCGCAAAAGTCTTCGAACCTAAAAGGGGTCAGTCGTATAATCCGGCTAAAATGCCTCAAAACCTCATAAACCCCCAAAGCTTGCAAAATATTCTCTGGCTCGAGTAGAAGATCATCTGACGAGGCGGGTAAGCTAAGAGGTGAGACCACTTTCAGGGGCTCGACATAACGGATTTTCGAGCTTGTGGCGTTTGAAATTGAAGAACCGTGGCTAGAAATTGAGTCATTGTCACTTTCAGAATCCGACGAGTCCATTCCGTAGTATTTCCGTGGTGTTGTAGTACTGGAACCTCGAGTTTTAATGCCCGCGGGAGATGAGATACGCGGGATGCCTTGTCCGCCATGTTGGTTGATTGCACTCGCGACATTTGGCGTTTTCGAGCTTTGAGCCTGGTTCTTAGACGGCCTTCCCCTTCCTCTCTTCATTTCATCGATTTAACCTACAGATTGAGGCTAGAGCACGTGAAATGAAGTGCACTTAGCCCACTCCCACACGCTTTCACCGGTATATTCCCGTCTTTTCTCTCACTTCACTTTTTAGAAGCCACATTTTTACTTCGCGGGGAAAGAACACTATGTGGTCACGTGACCAACCCAAAATGCATCGTGCATATTCGTGAAATTTTCAAAAATGTTTGAATAAAGGATTATAAAAATCATTCAGGCCCAAGTTAGGAAACAATAAATCAGTTAAGATACTTAAGCAAATAAAAAACCAGATTCTAACTGGGAAAAAAGAAGAAAATTTTACTGGACTCAATGACTGATAATTTTGCTTTTTTATCTAAACTCCTCCCATAATGCCTTGCGACCCCACTTGCGTTCCTTCCTTCCAAGATGGCGGCCAGTCCTGCAATATCCATGTATCGTCTGCCAACTTATTACGAAGAGATGGTTGTACCACTTCCAAAGTGCATGTATAGCTTGCCGAGCTACTTTCAGACGAATTCAGAAGTGGAGGTAAGCCGTTTGATTTTAATCGTCTGTCACTACAAAAAGTATTTCCTTTCACACGTGGATTTTCCAGAAGCCGGTGTTCGCTAGAGCTCTTCTCACGAGGATTTCTTACTATTCTAGGGTGTCCAAACACAGGAGTCTTCAGCGAGTCTTCAAATTCTCGAAACTAGACAAGAAGACATTCTTTGTGAACTGAATGGATTAAAAGCTGCTGTCGAGGAAATGGCCAGTCGTGTTGGTGTATCTCTTCCGCGTCAAAAAGCGAAAGTAAGACACATGAACTTTAACTTAAAGAGTTGTAGGCATTTTAATTTAACTAAACGCGTCTGTCTGGAAGAAAGGAAAAAAGGTACAATCTTTCACGATGAATAATCATTACTTGCCTTCTTCAATAGAAGAAGAAACCTTGAAACGTTTATTAAGTGAACTGAATTAAGTTTTTAGGAAGGCATTATTAGAGTTTGCCTGTGTTTAAAATTAAAATTAAAAATTTAGTTTTTCTTTCTGATTTTCATGAAGTTGGCTAGGAGAAATTACTTATTAGGCCAACTGAATTTAACAAGAATGTATCGATTTTCAAAAATATTAATTAAAGAACCTAATCAAGCCCAATTCTGTAATCGAGTTCAAATGTGCTTAGTGATCAAACACAAAAACAGTTTCAGTCAAATTCTTGATAAGGTTTGATTACCGGGTAATTATAATTTATTGCAAAATTGGCCAACATTTCACCTGGATGTTGACCAGGTGCAAAGTTTGTTATGTAGTGCATGCTGAATTTAATTTGTACAAGGTTTCACATTGAAAGGTAAACTTTTTCAACTCTGTTACAGCATACTGGTTAGAACAGACTTAATTGAGAAATCTGACATATCTACAGTTGGATCCCGCTAATTCGAACTTAGTTATTTCAAATTCCTCACTTAGAACTCAAAACCGTATCCCTTGGATTCGCCCTTCAGTCATTTACTATCGGCTATTTTGAACTCCCATTATATATACATATATATTTTAAACTATTTTTTATTTCCTGTGAGAGTTTAAAATAGTGGGGTTCAACTGTAAATGATTTTTAATATAATTGAGTGTGATAGGGTTTATAGTGACACAGGGGATGGGCATGAAATGAAAAGGAACCTTTCTTGGTGAAATGGCAGGGGGGGGGGGGGGGGCTAAAGATCTAGTAAGGAGAGGGAGAGATAAGGGATACCCAAGGGTACCCTGGCCCCTCCTTTAGACTACCACTGGTTGTCAATCAAACACTAGCAAATTGTTGAGTTGCTTTTTGTTTGATTGCTCGATCAAACCCAGTCATTTGATGTAGTTTAAAACAGCCAATCTCAATATATTAAAATTCTGACAAGGCCCCGGGCTTAGGGCAATATAACTACAAAAGAAATTGCTTATTTTAACAAATTAAAATTTGACGATCATATTTCTGGTATTTGTCGCAAAGTTAGTGCTCAGATAAGTGCTCTGAACAGACTGAAGAATATTTTACCAGCAAAAACTAAGGAATCTCTATACCGCGCATTTATACTGCCATATTTTAACTATTGTAACCAAGTCTGGAGCCACTTCAGCAAAAGAAACACTGCAAAATCGAGAAAGTCGACGAAAGGGCTTTAAGGTACATCTTCAAAAATAAAAGTGAATCTTATCAAGATCTCTTGCAAATAATCAGACTCCCATCCATGGAAAACCAAAGAATCCAAGACATGCTATTGACAATAAACTACTGTATATTGGACAAAGCTCCATCGGTAATTAGAGATCTTATCACCTAGTGCTCATCCAAGGATAATCTTCAACATGACTATATCCTTTCTTTGCTGAGAATTAACACAACTGAATAGGGTCTCAAATTTGCAGATATTTTGCTGCAAAGAAATGGAACAAGCTAACAAATGATATTAAAGTAGGCGCTAATGAAGTGAACAACAAAATTTGATTGCTTAGGTTTGACTGATATTGGAATTTATTGTGATTTGATTCTCTAGATTTTCAGTTCTCTGTGTTTCTAGTTTTATACAATCAATTATTGTACATTTTTAGTTTTAAATTTTAGAATATACTAGGGCCGTGGATTACCAGTAAACTTGCTGATTAGCTAAGCATAACTCCATGTTAAGTAAAGTATTGCATTGTATCTTATATGTTCCTCAACATTAATATGACTAGTTGTGTTTTAGTCCCTTAAGCCGCAGAGCTATCTAGAAGTACAACTGTATTCATTTAAAAATCTGTATGAAAATTGGCTTACTGGGTTTATTGGAAGATCATGCCTGTTTTTAGTGAATAGTTATGAGAATTCTTCTCATAGACATATAATAACAAAAAATTCCCAGGTTTATTGTCTATCGTCAGCTTCACAATCTGCTAAAATGATAAGGATTTGAATAAAGGGCCATCGCAAAATTTTACATTGCACCTTAAGTGGTGGTTGTTAACTTTTTTCCCTTTTTACAATTTTCCTTTCATAATTAAGTATTAGTTCGTGATCAAGTATAAGTTAGTTCACCCAGCTAATACTTAGGTATTAGTTAATTCACCTGGCATGGAGGTGTGTTGGCCTCATGGTTAGTGTGCTTGTCTCTGGATCAAGCATTCTGGGTTCAAGGCGTGGCCTGGGACATTGTGTTGTGTTCCTTGGCAAGACACTACTCTCACAGCGTCTCTCTCCAGCCAGGTGGATAAATGGGTACCAGCGAAACCCTTTGATGGACTAGCATCCCATCCAGGGGGGAGTAGAAATACTCCTAGTCACTTCATGCTACAGTAACTGGAGATGAGTGCTTGTCTGATGGGCTACTTGGCTCACATGCAGACTTTACTTTTTTACCTAGTTAACCTTGCATGGAAGAACCACATCAAAGATCTGTCATTAATAAATTTCAATGCCAACATTATCATCATCATTTTTGTGTTACTATCAGTGTCTGTGGGTAGCTTGCTCACTTGCTTTCTCTCTTGATAATTTTGCTTGATTCATCAATTGATTTACAGAGTTGTTTTCTCTTTCAGGCAACTCCAAGTACACATGACTTTGTTATATCAGCTTCGCCTACTGACCCACCACTGATCGTTAGTACATTACAGCATGTCATGAAACAGAGAGGGTTAGATCACTCTACAGCAACTTTTGTTCACTCATCAGTTCAAGGACCCATTCAAGATCCTGTTAAAACACGCTTCCAGAACTTTGCTAGCTGTAGTAAGGAAATTGGCCGTGCTCCAGTAATTTTAACAGTTGTATGGAAAGAAGGTAAGAAATTGATTTATGTACGATGTACTATTAGCTGACTTTCTTTCCTTTCCAGCAAGATTTTCCATTAGAGCAAAACAGCTTTAACTGTGATATGCAGAAGAGAATTTGATTTCATCATTAGGGGTAAAAGCTTAAAACTAATCGCCAAAACATAAATTTCAAGCCAGCTCTTCAGGGACAAAAAATCACTTCTTTATATTTTGGCTCCCAAGAGATCTTAACAGCAGCACATATGCCTGTGGAAACTCCATATATTATTGTTTCTCGTTTATTTCTGATCTCTGTTGCTATGTTAGAAAAGAGTTGGTTCACACCTGTAGGTGTGCATCTGTCAAGTTATGGATGCAGTTTGAAGTTTGGATAGCACTCCAGAAGCCAAAGTTGTTCTTTGCTACAACCTGGACATCTCTTAGCTTTTCTCTCCAATCTCCTGTCTGTGTCTGTACCTCAGGCAGCATCCACACTACACCAGGGAAATTTGAAAACACAGCCTTATTACTATGGCTAGGTCTACTGTCCACACTAATCCATCATGATAACAGAGCTTTTTGAAAATGTTCTGCAAATTGGGGGAATTTGAAAACGCCGGTATTTTGGAAGCATTTTGAAATCAGAGGTTTTCAAAAACGATGGTGTCATGATAATCATGTGATTTCCCTGACTTAGTTTATGTCAAACACAAATCCAAAATGACTGGTGATTGTTGAGTTTTTCAATTCCTCCTGCGTAGTGTGGACAGAGAACATTTCATGCATTTTGAGAGTGAAACTTCTGTTTTCAAATTCCTCTGGCATAGTGCAGATGGGCCCTCAACAGATGCACTCTACATCATGAACCAATTCTTAATTATTCAACAGGAAGTCAGAGATGGATACCAATGGTTTTCAACTAGGTGATTTCCTTTTTTTTAATTTTTTTTGTTATTTTTTATTGTTTTAGTGGGAGATCTTCCATTTCTGGTGGTATCACCCTGTGCTCACACCCCTCTAACTGGTGAAATAACTATAGCAAGGTTCCTCTGCCGGACACTTCTCCCAGACTTGTATGGCAACCTAACACCTGAAGAATCAGCCACTGTTGACAACTGGATCGACCAATCACTAGCAGGCAATAAAGAGAGAACTGCTGCTTTGAAAAGCCTCAATGTAAAGCTTGCAAAGCAGAAATGGATTCTGGGTGATAAAATGACCCTCGCTGATGTTGTTCTTGCATGCTGCACTGTGAAAGAGAATGGTGGCAGCTCTGTGCCTGGCAATGTTAATAAGTGGCTGATGAGAATTCCAGGACTGTTACCGAGTAACTAATTCAATATTATAGGCATGCAATGTGTGCATAGTTCTACCTAGCTACAGGCCTTTCCTCCGATAGACAGTTGGCATAAATGGTGCCTAAATTTGGATAATATTACTGGAGACATGCTAAGCCTTGTGTTAATGTTTTCAGACAAAGGAGTTTTCACATGAATGTGAGGCTTGGGATATATCAGTATTGCTATTCAAATATCGGCACAATGTGTGCAAGTGTCTACACTAGCCTATAGTATTACTTTAATAGACCATTTTCGTATTCTTTGTATTGGACTGGAACTCGCTTGCAACCCAGGCTGTTGTGGGGAGTCTTTTCAAATGCAAATGGCATTTATCTCTTTTTAATGATATTTCCCCACATGAGTCCAATACCAAGAATACGAAAATGGTCTATTACTCGTCTGTTTAAGAAAACAGTCAAAATTCAGCACTGTATACTTGAAGACTGAAGTGTACTGAAACCTACATGTACTATGACATGTCAAAACTGAGAATGCAGAAACACAGAAATGCAGTGTTGCTAACAAAAAATAAATTGACATTTCACACCAAGTATCACTGTTCTGTTATCGAATATTGACGTATTGCAGAGAAGTCTGCTATCCCACAATGCCCTGCTACTTTGCAGGCATATTTTGGGTACGCGAGTGCACATTTACGTATTTTCTTATCAGGCCGCCATCTTGGATTTGGTAACTGTTGAGGATTAGGGCGAGGAAATATTTGCCGAGGGAGTAGGCGTTAAATGGAAAAATGGTACCTTTGTTAAAGAAGACTTTAACAAAGGTACCAAGCTATTTAAACAATAGAGTGTTTCTGTCGAGAGCTATCGGCTGATTGTTGCCCCGCGGAAATTAGATGTTCTTATAACAAATATTTGCCCGAGAAGCGAAGCTTTGAGGGCGAACTTCTAGTTTTAAGAACATCAAATTTCCATGGGACAACTATCAGACCCGATAGTTCCGAGACTAAACACTCTATTGTTTTTATTGGTCGCCACTAAATTCTCTTCCCTGCGCCAGTTCTAAAATCATATTGAATTATCTTCAATTTTTTTAGGTGAAAAGCGTGAAAGCCAGAGGTAAACTTTGAGAAAGAAAACAATAAAACTGCGTCTTTCATTTTTTTTTTTTTTCCAAAAACCCGGTTCTTTACAGTAAAATCCTCGTGGACGAATGTTATCCTTCCGGGTATTTTCCTCGGACGGGAATTATGAGCAGATAGTGTGTCTCTCCACCGATGAACACCACACGTCATGTAATCAATTTAAACCAATAAGAAGCAGTCAAAACTTAGTGTGAACTATAATTAACAATCATAGTCAAACCTCCCGTAAGCGTACACCCAAAATATGAAGCCTGGGTAGTCCCTTACGGGAGGTAATCGCTTACGAGAGCTTAGACCATATTGGGTCAAAATTTTGCCTCGTTAGCATAAGGCAACTGCATAGACTTACCCATGTTTTAAATGTTTTATTCAAGCAAGAAGTCAATTTCGGAGAAAAATCTGGTACTTCACACTGAGAAATTTCCGCCTCTTGTACCATCCAGGAATGCGATAATGTTACAACACGTTATCATCCAATTTCCTCTCTGTTATCTGTCAAGTGGTAGCTTACCAGAGGTTAAAAACAAAAGAAAATTTAAAACTTTTAGTCCTAAAAGTAGTCACAGTCGCCCACGAGAGGTGGTCGCTTAAAGGAGGCTCCAAATATAGTGATTTAAGGATTGGGAAAGTTTTGGTATTTTGGAGAATTGGTCGCAATCAGAGGTGCGACTGTATTCACCGAAGTGGAGGTAAATACCCACCACTTTCACCGACATTGAAGTGAATCATTGTTTTAGTGCATACCACGCAAGTTAAAAATCAGCCTCGTTTATCGATAAAATTTGCTCCTCGGTAACCGAAGCCATTTTATTCAGAGGTGAAGAGTACTTGCTATTGATTAACCTGCAGCTAGCCAATCAGAATGCACGGAAAGCACTATTCACTTGTGTGGTATTTATTAATACCCGATATTTTCCAGTCAAGGCGAACCTTTCCATTTTATTTAATTTCCAATCAAAAGGTTCATTCGAAAGGAGACACTGCTCGCAATATAGAGTGGCATGAAGAAACGGCCTTTTAATGCAGATCCTGGCACCCACATAACAGATTCAAAATGACAAAAAAAAATCTAGCTAGAAAGCAGCAAGACCATGTGGTCTACTATTTCCTTAACTTCCAAGTGAAGGCAAGGAAATAAACCCCGAGACCTTAGATCCGAAGATGGGTCATTTGCAGGTACGCACTCAAACGTTGCTAGGCGCGCGTGAATCAAACGTGGTTGGTGATTGAAGAAATATGGGTTATTGACCAAGTGTGAGGTCAAGATGGCTGGATATTGGCCAAGTTCTTTTTTTTGCGAGTTTATGGACCGAAACGGAGTCGAGGTCCATAAACTCACCAAAAAAAGAACGAGGCCAATATCAAGCCATCAGGGACCGTTCATTTTTTATGAGGTAGGGGGGGGGGGCTGGTGGGATTTTGGGGGGGGGGCATGTGAAAAAAATGGCTTTTGAGGGGGGCCATCCCAAAAAAATAAGGGAAAAAGGGGGGGTCACGTGAAATATTTTATTAAAACTTTAAAATGGCAAAATGTTTGAATATCAAAAAATTGCTATAGAATAAACATAGCAGGCAGGATACAAATTTATTACAAACTTTCCTTCTGCTTTAAAAAAACATTTGGCGACAAAAAGCATTTGTAGCTACTGAAAAGAAGTATTTAACACTGTTATTTTCAAATGCAACTTTCACTGGCACTCATCTTCATCTTCGCTGTCATCGAGTTCTTCATCGCCACTTGTGCTGCTATGGGAGTCTCTTTCACCAGTGCTGCAAGAAGCAGCAATGCTTTCCGTCAGAGTGTACTCTTCGGGGTACATGACTCATGGCCATGGTCACAGTTTAACTTTTTACCTTTTGTAATTTGGAAAAAAAAAAATTTAAGCAAGCAATTATCATGAAATAAAAAAGCAAGGTCTAAAAGAATATAAATACCTGAAGTTATGCAGCGATAAGCCTCTCTAAAGGAAAGCCTCATGTCAAGGAACTTCTCAGTGAATAAGTAGGTAAGAATTTGATCCACTAAAACAGATATACTCAACACATTACGTATATGTACACCTAGTGCCTACATACACACCTAGTTGGCTATGTACGTATTGTTAATTATAGCATAACATAATGAGGCAACTATCAGTGTAATTTTTGGATTATTACCATTTCCTATTTGGAATATTCAGTAACATCTTAGTAACTTGAAACCTGGTTGATGGGTTGAATTTCTAAATAAAGTTTAATTAAGAAGAAGATTTTCAAAATATCAAACGTCACACTTTCTCTGGTCACTCAATTGCCTTGAACATTTCATAATTTTCCCGCTGGATCAAGTTATCAGTAGACAATTGTATATAACTCAAGCATTAAGATAAAATATTAAAAACTAACTTACATGAGGAAGTGTTGCCAGGAGAATCATGTGATGTTGCTCTGGCATATAGCTGTCTCTGCAGCTTGTGAGCAGCTTCAAATCCTTGATTTGAGAGGTCATGCAGAGAACGGTGGACTCTAAAGAGCATTGGCACATGCTCTATCATGAGATGTCCATAATCTCCTGTCCCAAGACTCGTACCAAACAACTCCAATAAAAGAAACCCCCATTCTTTGCACTAAAAGCAAATGACAAGAATTATTATTGATATTAATTACTTGAAGGAGCAGTGTTGTACAATTCACAGCATTGACAGTATTTAGATCTACATACTGGCAGATTGATTTGAACTTTTTATTAACCTGCAGTACTAAGGCAAGTTTAACATTGAAGAAATAAGGAAGTGTATTGAAAGAGATCAGTCAAACCGTCAATCACCTGCACTTTGAAAAAATGATGGTGGGTTACTTATAAAGTTCGTCAATGAAAACTCAAAAGGCTCAAAAGCCTCGAATTCTACTGCTTTGAGTTATTCATAAAACTATAAAGTGAATTCATTAAGGGATGAACTGAACTTGGAGTAAGATAAACTAAAATGGACATGCCTTTATATCAAAAATGTCAATGAGATGTTCTTCATCTTTATCAAATTCCCTGTCCCTTGTGACTACAGCAATCTCCTTCCACAGAGAGCATACCTGTTAAACAATTGAAAGTTAAAAACTTATATGTACATGTATTTATTGACAATGCAGAACTTCATAGACTTGTCATCCAGTGTAAGACCATTCAGGTCACTGAGGTAGATGAATCTTGATGCCCAGTCACACAGATTAGAGATGACAAATTTGCATTTGATGGGTGCATAAATAGGGAAAAAGGGGGTAAAGATAGGAAACAAAGACAAGAAAGGAAAAGGATAGTAAAGGACTTAAGAGGCTCACCTTGATCAGAAACTCCTTGGTTAGGGTTCCTGCATAAGAGCTGAGCTCTTTATTCTCCTCTTTCTGTGGGAGCTTCTTACTCATTCGTCCCTTTCTGCCTTTGGATGCTGGAGCTGGCTGAGTGGGTTGGTATAGCTCTTTAAACGGACTTTCAATTTCTTTCCCCTTCCCATGCCAAAATGCTTTTTGATGTTCAATCTCTTTGGCAACATCTAATAAATAACAGTAAACAAAACTTAGATACTGTAAACTGCCGCTTTTATCCCCTCCTCCCAATTACAGGGCTGCAAATAACAGTCGGAGATCAGACGATGGCCAACCAAACTTTGCCAATGTCTTATGAGATCCAGCTGTAGTCCAGCAGAATGCCAGGACCATTTTTTGGGGGGTATGCTTTTTCATTTTCAACCACAAATCATTTCAGTCTACTACCTGACTTTTCCAAGTTGATTTCTTCGAGTCTTGTCCCAAAATCCCTTACATAAATGCCACTCTCCAACATCTCACTGTAGTACTGTAAAGTTCAAGAAAAAATAGACCCGTTTAAAATCAAGCAAATAAATTATAACAGTACTTTAATTGGTCAACTCAGTCAATATCTTGTGAAGGCCAGTAAACAATAATGTTTTTACAAAACATGTACTTCATCATTTCAATTTAAAATAAATTAGTTGAACAGAACTAGGTTTTTTAACCTAGGTGGATTATGAAGATGCCCTTGTGAAAAACACATTGAATCATATCATGTTTTTGGTGACTACTGAAGGAAGATTAACTTTGAATCGTTATAATATCTCAAAGCAAAAAAAAGGGTAGTACTACCAAAATAATCACCTTTTGCCGTGCCTCACAGAATGATATTTTGTTCAGAATGCATATTTTAGCTGCTTCTTTATCTTTAAAATGGGCTGCAAGTTTTGAAGATGGGAGGGATTTGTCAACTATGTCTTCAATAGCACTCAAAATTTGACGTTCAGTACTTCCTGGAAAAAAAAGGAAAAAAATAATTATAATTTTTTTGCCTTCCAGTGATTTAAACTATCAATGCTTGTTGAGAAGTGGTAAAAATTACTGTGACTACAAAACAGGCAAATTTCATGACAGCAATTTGAATTGAAGGGACAGATCTGATTGTCTTACAAACATTTTTTAAACTGGTTTACAAAAACCAGGGAAGGTGTTTTGTTTCTCTCCATGACCTCCCACTTCCATAGCAAAATTAAGAAACACCCCAAAACAAACCATTTATAAAATTGCCTTTAGTCTGCAAGGCAAGGCTCTCTCAAGATGAAAATACACTTTCAATAAATGGTTAATAATTATTATGTAATACTGTGTAACTGACCTGAACAAGAGGCAAAAGAAATGTTTCTACCAGGAGCTGTTTGCTGTCCAGGTCTCAGTTTTACCGTGATCTGGTCTGCTTTGAAGTTCTCTGGGCCATACTATGATAGTTCGTCATTACACTCTTGCAGAGAACCAATTTCATAGGCCAGAAGACCAACACTTTTCAAAATCTGCTCAGTATTGCGCATCTCACAATGCAAAGCACAAAGACACAGAGAAGACAAATCCTCATCAGGTAGGCATGTCAGGTCATCTCTCAATCCTTTAAAGCTAAAAACAGGTAAAAGGATCACTGCCATACAAGTAGATCAATCAAAAGCAATTAATCTAAAAAAAAAAAACAGGAAAGAGGGAAAGCAAAAGTAAAACCTACTGGTCTTTTATGCGTATCATGCGAAACGAAGCAGACAAAGAAAATATAACACTTGCAGGGCCAGGTTCTCATAATTCTGTGGGTTGAATTTATTGATGGTTCTCATCGTAATTGGGTACTCTGGTTTAAATCCCTCTCTCCACAAAAACGTGCATTATTAAAATTACAAATAAATCTTTACAGTGAATAAGAGAACTAACCTGTGGATTTCCACCACAAATCACATTGTATCTTTTTATTTTAATAGTTACCTGCCGATGTTTGCTTTCACTTGAAGGAAATGCTCAAGACAAACCTCATGCCTTCCTAAATCACAATCACAAGCCTAGGAAATAACGTAAACATTGTTAATAGCATTAACCAGAATTGCACAGAGCTGTCATTACCTTTGATGCAGTAAGGCTACACAAAGAAAGGAGGTGGCCAAATACTCAAGATAGCCTTCATTGGCTGTTGCCTTTTAGTCATTTTCATACTTTGAAAAGCCAGCAATCTTCATTGCACTAGTCAGTCATAATAGCTCTGTGGTTGTCGGCTCATTACCATGGTAGCTGCATGGAAATGCTAATGTATCTAGTTACAGTAGTGACAACTCAGGATCTGGCTTTAGTCAGAATTAAAAGGTGGACATATTGAATGCATGTTTAACTCAACCATGCAATTTTAAGAGATTAGGTGCATTGTCTACAAATTTCCTCACAAATTGGGATGCACAGACATCCCTGAGGCGAAAAGCATGATCTACATGTAGTCATCACCTGAGTTGTTACATAATTTTTGTTTTGGGATTTTCACTTGCCAACTATCAGTTTTGCATAATTATTAAACAATTATAATATAATATTGCCTGTTTTATAAATGGTAAATTAACCTTACCCTTAATGCCATACAAAAAATGCAAAACTCAACAGCCAGCCCTTGCCCTCCTAGGATGAAGTCTTCATCCTCCAGTCTTGCCAGTATTAGCAGCAAACCCTTGTAGTCTAGAGTTACTATAAAATAAATTAAACATTATCCTTACTTTTAAAATTTTTAAAGCTATTTTTCCTCATAAGAATTCAAATTACAGTGTTTTTATCCTGGAAAACAAATACAAGACTGTTCCCTAAGACAATTTGTAAGGAAACCAAAGGCTTCAAAAGTCAGAATTTAACTAGGAGGCAAGGTACAAATCAGTTCCTCAAGTGCCCTGGGCTACGTACTGTTCTTTTTTTGCACTCATTAATTTCACATTATTTTTTCGTTTTTATTGTTTATGTGTCCCACAAGATGGCTATAATCAACTTTTACTTTTACTGAATAACATTGACAGAAGCAATTTTCTTACGTTCACATCTATTTCACATAATGGACATGCCACATGCCTAACATCAATTTTGTTGTCAGTTGACCTTACACCTGTAATTGTCATTGAATTAGCAATTGGGAGAAATTTCAGTAAGACAGGGTCATATTATCAACTTAAAATTATTGACATCTGACATAGTTGCAAACTACAAAATAACTAAACAATACATACCTTTGAATCGCACACGATACGTGCTTGCCATCAACCCAAATCCCATTTCTTTTAATTTCTTCTTTGCGTTTGTTGAGATTAACAAAAAGGTTTCTCAGGTCTTTCCTTGAAAATAAATATCAAAAAGGCATCAAGTTTCATTTACAAAAAAAACACTGTGGAAACACTGTGGCAGATTTAGCTTATTTAGCTTACTACCGGCACTTATTGTAATGTACATTCAGGCAGAAGTCCAGAAGTTAGTATCTCTTTTGGTCATGGGTCTGTACTCTGATAGTGACAGAAATGTCACAAAATGTGATAAGAATGAAGATATATACTGCTTTGCATGTATTCCTTTGTTCACGCAATGTTTTTGCATCATCTGTGCATTATTATAGCATGGTTGCATAGCCAAATGAAATCTGTTTGTTAAATAGATAAGATATCAACAAATCAATGATTACTGACAAACCTCTTTTCTTTACAATTGGCTATAGCCAGAGGATAGACAGATTTGGCGCTTTGAGAAGATCGATGTTTTGCATCAAGGGGAACAACACCAACTGTCACTTGATCCTTACCTAAAATATAAAAAAGTATTTCACATAAATAAATTCTTGGAACAACACTGAATGCTGGCATAATAAAAGTAGTATGGCATCAACGTCAACTATATATAGAGGAGGAACAATTTAATGGACATAGCATTTTTGTATCAATTTTTGTGAAACACACACGAAATTGAAGTACACAACATTGTTCCCAACAGACATCTTTATAGTTTTTCAGTTAATAATGCTTGACCTGTCATTACCGTTATTCAAAATAAACTAAATTATTTAGAAATTAAAATATCATGAATGACAAAAAATGACAATGATTTTAATATTACTTACTTATTAATATACTTCTTTCTGTGTACTTACCAAAGAAAGGACGTCCATCAATCTTTAGATTAAACACAATGTCATCAGGGAGTGAACCATGCAGGTGCATTTCCCTGATGACCCAAATGGCAACACTCTTGAGGTTGACCTCATACCCAGGAACTTGGGGAGGGAGACTTTCAATACCAATTAGGCTCCTAGTTACATCAAATTGGCCCTTCCGCAATGCAGCAATGTTGTTTTTTAATGGTATGATGGCCTCATCTGACTTTTTCTGAAAATCATCAAATAATATTTTCCATTAAGTTAAATATCTGCTCATATACGCCTTACCTCAGGGAGCAAAACCCAAAATTTTGTTTCGAAAATATTCCTTGTGACTTGTGATCTTGGGCTAAAATAGGATCACAACAGAGAGCTACGCCAGTAGTCTTCAGTCTTCAGGGTGTCTTGTGTGGCAGTTGATTGCCTCAGTTATTAGATTAATGCTTGGAAACTTGAACTGCTTTTATCACGGAAATGAAATCTTTTATGAATCTTAAAACTTTGCTGTAGTGCAAACAAGACCTAAAAAAGCACATTTTATCCTGGATCTGACTACAATAGTTCAATACATTTGAAAAGGTAGGTTATTTTGTAGGGGGATAATGACATGAAAAATCATGCATGGGAAAAATGGAGAATAAATTCTGCACATTAATCGAAGGGGTAGAAAGAAAAACTATATGACACCAAAATTTTTGCTGAGAGTAGATCCCATCCCCCCCCCCCCCCCACCCTCATCAAAAAAGGTTCATCCCTACAATTTCGACAAAGAAAAGCAAAGGATAAAGAACAGTAAAGGCACTAAATTATGGGGCGCCATTTGTAAATTTATTATTTAGACCGAATTTATGCCGTTTTCCCCTTATTTATAAATAATTGGAAATGCCACAAAATTTGTTTATAAATAAGACACAAGAACTTATCCGTTTATATGTAAATAATTATTTTAGGTACGTTCTGATTTATAAATAATCTTTTACCATAGAGTTATTATATATAAATAATAAACTAAACAACTTCAATTATTTATAAATCAGGCCACCTCCAAAATAGTTATTTACATATCATAAAGTTTGTAAATCCCATTATTTATAAATAAATTACTTCGTCGGGAGTGTAAATTCATTATTTAGAAATAATAAATTTCACCTCGCCGAGTGTAAATTTATTATTTTTAAATAATGAACTTCACTGAGTGTGTAAATTCATTATTTAGAAATAATGAATTTCACCTCCCCGGGTGTAAATTTATTTTTTATAAATAATGAACTTCATTGAGTGTGTAAATTCATTATTTAGAAATAATGAAGTTTCATCTCGCCGACTGTAAATTTATTATTTATAAATAATGAACTTCATTGTGTGTGTAAATTCATTATTTAGAAATAATGAAGTTTCATCTCGCCGACTGTAAATTTATTATTTATAAATAATGAACTTCATTGAGTGTGTAAATTCATTATTTAGAAATAATGAAGTTTCATCTCGCCGACTGTAAATTTATTATTTATAAATAATGAACTTCATTGAGTGTGTAAATTCATTATTTAGAAATAATGAAGTTTCATCTCGCCGACTGTAAATTTATTATCTAGAAATAATGAATTTGACCGTGTGTGTAAATTCATTATTTAGAAATTAATTATTTAGAAATAATGAAGTTCCATCTCACCGAGTGTAAATTTGTTACTTAGAAATAATGAACTTCACTGAGTATGTAAATTCATTATTTAGAAATAATAAAAGTATGAATGACTGACCCAGCGTCTCTTGCCCGATCGATTTCGGAGGCTGTTTCTCGCACTATAAGTGAGACAGTTAATGCTACCCTTGCTCAGGTAGGTATGCAGCCTGAAATTCAGCAGTGGCGGATCTGGGGGAGGGGCCCGGGGAGCCCGGACCCCTGCCCCCCCCCCCCCCCACGCCTCAACTACCTATTATGTAGTACTTATTCACTCAACAATTCGGCAGCTCACACTGCGACAGGAACAACTAGTCAAAGGCCGAGGTAAGAGGTAAATTTTAAGAAAAGAAACTGCTGCATGAAGAAAATAAAAATCGCTTGGCGTGTTAAGTGAAAGGTCTGATTTCTATTGAAATTCAATAATGGTTTGAACGTAACTGAATTTAGCTTTCCACGTGTACTATCTTTGGACTTGCCGGGAATAGACATGCCCAGCCGTGACTTGATCAAGCCAAACAAAGTGTGTCACACAGCTATCCGTCCAAAGGTCACAAAGGTCACAAAGAATTTAACCTGCGAGCAGGCTCACGTTTGAATCAAACGCGCGAGTGACGAAGAGGAATAGCGATGGGCGGGAAAGAGGCGCCAAGAAAGTGACTTTCTCCTCTCGCGACTTCGCCCGTCGATTTCTCGCTCTCAGCTAAGCCGAGCGCGTTTGTGCTCCAACGTGAGCCTGTTCGCAGGCTACAAAGAATTATCTAAGCATGTAAATACATTATTCGATTTCCCGATTTTAACGTTCTACATTTTCTTCATGCAGCAATTTCTTGGCTTAAAATTTACCTGTTACCTCGGCCTTTGAGTAGTTGTTGTCGTTGTCGTTGTTCCTGTTGCAGTGTGAGCTGGCGAATTGTTGAGTGAATAAGAACTACGTAATTGATATTTGAAGCGTGATTCTCGCTTAAACGCAATTAACCAAAATAAGGGGGGGGGGGGGCTCCCCTAGATCCGGCACTGCTGAATTTCAGGCTGCATACGTACCTGAGCAAAGGCAGCATTAACTGTCTCACTTATAGCGCGAGAAACAGCCTCCGAAATCGATCGGGCAAGAGACGCTGGGTCAGTCATTCATACTTTTATTATTTCTAAATAATGAATTTACATACTCAGTGAAGTTCATTATTTCTAAGTAACAAATTTACACTCGGTGAGATGGAACTTCATTATTTCTAAATAATTAATTTCTAAATAATGAATTTACACACACGGTCAAATTCATTATTTCTAGATAATAAATTTACAGTCGGCGAGATGAAACTTCATTATTTCTAAATAATGAATTTACACACTCAATGAAGTTCATTATTTATAAATAATAAATTTACACTCGGCGAGGAGAAATTCATTATTTCTAAATAATGAATTTACACACTCAATGAAGTTCATTATTTATCAATAAAAAATTTACACTCAGCGAGGAGAAATTCATTATTTCTAAATAATGAATTTACACACTCAATGAAGTTCATTATTTATAAATAATAAATTTACACCCGGGGAGGTGAAATTCATTATTTCTAAATAATGAATTTACACACTCAGTGAAGTTCATTATTTAAAAATAATAAATTTACACTCGGCGAGGTGAAATTTATTATTTCTAAATAATGAATTTACACTCCCGACGAAGTAATTTATTTATAAATAATGGGATTTACAAACTTTATGATATGTAAATAACTATTTTAGAGGTGGCCTGATATATAAATAATTGAAGTTGTTTA
Organism: Orbicella faveolata; assembly: GCF_042242905.1. Classification (NCBI taxonomy): domain Eukaryota; kingdom Metazoa; phylum Cnidaria; class Anthozoa; order Scleractinia; family Merulinidae; genus Orbicella; species Orbicella faveolata. The sequence goes on along the minus strand of NW_028301547.1, from coordinate 29,223,905 downwards.
GTTCATTATTTATATATAATAACTCTATGGTAAAAGATTATTTATAAATCAGGACGTACCTAAAATAATTATTTACATATCAACAGATAAGTTCTTGTGTCTTATTTATAAACAAATTTTGTGGCATTTCCAATTATTTATAAATAAGGGGAAAATGGCATAAATTCGGCCTAAATAATAAATTTACAAACGGCGCCCCATACTAAATAAGCTCACAAGACTGAGTACAACTTACCCCTGTCCGTCCTAATTTTGACAGGTTTGTCAAGTCTTGCCAGGCACTGTCCGAAATCCTCGACTTCAGTTTGAAGAGCAAATATATCCAATCGGGGACTCATACATTTCACTCTCTCATCCGAAGCCTCTTCCAAGATAAGCTTCGAGAAAGCTACTCGAACACCTTTCTCCTCGGCAAAGGAATCGAAAACGCTCCTGAAGACTTCCCGCGCGTCGTGGCCAGCTTTCCCTGAAAGAGAACAGCACTCTCCGAGTACAGTGATTAACGATTCCCCATTCTTTTCACACACTCTTGTCGTCTCGTTCATCACATTTACCGCTGTCTCCCGTATTTTCTTTTTTTAAAGGCGAGAGAAAGGTCTTCATTGGCCTTGAGTTCATTCAGGGTCCTCGTCCTCTTCACGGATTTCGGCGAGACGTCTTGTTGGAATTGGTTTTCGGAAAATGGCGCGCTTTTTGGTTTTGGCGACACGTCTTGCTGGAATTGGTTTTCAGGAAATGGCGCGCTTTTTGGTTTTGGCGGGCTCGGTGTACTCAGTGGAGTTGGCGGAAAACATGCAGACATATTACCGGTAAACGCGTTGATCCACGACACGATCATTTGGAAGTCCTCGGAATGGATAAACGGCTGTTCGTCCAGCGACTTCTGGCGGAGGGTTCCAAGCACCAGGCCAAAGGCTGAGGCAACGTAAACCTTTTCTGTTCGTCGACCGTTGGCCGAGAACCAACTCGCGGAGGCGGGAACTCCATTGTCTCCGAAAAGATAATCAAATTCTATTTGACGGTATTCGTCAGGAAATACCCGAGCATAACCAAACGAACAAAACCTGGAAGGTTTTCCACCACACAAAGCCGAATTTAGCGCAAACCACGACTTCTTTGGATCCAACGAAGCAGACAAGACTCTATGTAACTCCATGCTCTCCAGAAGCCACTGACAATGTTTCTGTCGATAAATCCCGCTATATATATTCAAACGTGGCGCCAGTTTACGATAACAGTACCATATAAAGTTGAATCCAGTTATGTCCATTGTGTAGCTGGTTGTACTTTTACATGTACGAGCCATATTAACGACAACAAGGTTAATAATACACATGAAAAAATTACTCGATTCTGATTGGCTAAGAGCAGTGCAGTTCAAGTGTAACACAGTGCAAAAGGTGTAACATCAGTGCAAAAAGTGTAACACCAGTGCAAATTACACATCAAAATTCTGGATTATGATTGACTGAAAGATAATAGGAATTTTTCTAAGAAAATGATATCAGGTAAAATGATGACGAAAATTTTGTGTTGAAACTTTGAAAAAAGTTTTCTCAAATAAGAAAAAATGGCTCCAAGAAAGATCTTCCGGCACTTCCTCCGCGCGAATTTTTTCATGTTTATATTATTAATAAGTAATCATACGGTTTTTCTCGTTCAATTTTGAGTTAATTTGCACTTGTGAGTTTTTCAAAAAGCTGAAATTACACTCACCGAAGCGGCTCGTGCAATTTCAGCTTTTTGAAAAACTCACTCGTGCAAATTAATTCCAAATTGAACTCGAAACCGTATGATTACCTATACTAATATTTTTTCATGTTTACGCTCCCTCGTGTGTTAAAGGAGTAAACCGCATGCCAGAAAATTTGGGCTCCCGAGAAACCAAACGCTCCATCATCAAGCAAATAAATAGACTCTAACTTACCTTGTTCCACCAGCCGGTCGGACAGCGGGAAAATATGGTAAATGTTTCTTTGTTCATGGGTCGGTCAGCACACGGACGAATATACTGCCGCGAATCAGCTGCGGTCATATCGCTCAGTATAATATTTTGCTTTTTGAGGAGTGAGGAAAACTAACCTGTGATCAAACGCTTTTTTGCTAACGAAAGCGGGACTTTCATTCGGAAAAAAGCCTGATCACAAATTAAAACCAGAGAACGATAACAAACTTTGTTGGCTCCTTTTATTCGAATAGTACCTTCTATTCACGTAAGTTAAAAACACAAGCGCTAATTCCCTATTAATTTTTCATTACGCTCTTCTATCGCTCCCTGCGGTCTGAATGCCTGTCAATATATCTTTATTTAGTACAGACCAAAAGAGCTAACTGGTACAGTGTCCAGCAGTGAAAAGTTATCTGCCATGAAAGTTGAGAATCGAATTACTTATTGATTCGACAAAATCCGTCAAGCGGTGACGTGTGAATGATACGTTACATTCGTTTGCCAAGGTCTCCGAAGCATCGTATTGCGCGATCCATCAACGCTTTTATTGTATTATATTGCATAATCGGGTAACTTTTGTGTACCCATGGCCGCCGGAAAGAACCAGTTGCTAGGGCTTGAGGGTTCTCATGAGTGTAAACATAATCTCTGACTTCCTGCTCAAGGTTGGTGGTGATTCTGCTTCTTGCAGCATTGGTGAAATAATTCCCTTCCAAGAGCTGTGCGATATATGGCCCATCTCTTCTAAATAACGACGTGGCAACATCCTCAACTTTAATACACTCTTCCGGGACGGCCGTTCTAGGAGGGTACACGAGGTATTGTGGAAGACCATTTCCTAGCGGGTTTCCAACACAGATTCCATAAACTCGTTGGACGTTGTTTTCAGTCCGCTTCCTCTTTCTTTCATTTGACTTTCTACGGTTTTCTTTTTTCCTTCTCCTTTTGTTGATGTGCTGTTTGAGTATGCCCTTGAATATGCTGTTATAATTGCTCTTATTTTCTAGTGCTTCCATGTCCTGCGTGACCTTCGTCAACTTAGCTTCTATACATTTGATCTGTTTTACATTAAAACTGTGGGCATTCATCAATTCAGATGAGGAAGTTGCCAATGAGAGGCCAAATGCCACACGCTCAGGGCGAGCCATAACTAGGAGATCCGAAATTGACTTCTCTTTCTTTTGATTTGTTTTTCAAACAACAGCTCTCTATAGTATAGGGATTGTAAATATTGTCTTCATAGTGAGCACAATAACGTGAAGTAGGGGGATAACAGAGAAATATTAAAAAAGTTGAAATCTAAATATTGTTTGTTCTATTTTTTTTTTTGGCGGGGGGGGTCATCCCAAAAAATGACCGATATAAGGAGGGGGGCCATGTGAAAAAGTTGGTAAGCTGAGGGGGGGGGATCATGCGAGTTTCAAATGGTGCTTCCCAAATCCCACCAGCTCCCCCCCCCCCCCCCCACCTCCCTCATAAAAAATGAACGGTCCCTCATGACTGAACAAGCTTGGTCAATAAAGGATTTATTATGTGGCAAGATATCTCCATCTTGCCTGCTCGGGTAGCCAATTACAGCCCAGGATTTGATTCATCTTACCCGCTCACGGAGCTAGCCATATAAATAAGTGGGGTTGATAATTACATTCTCGCGGCTCACGTGCGTGGAGTGCTCGCAAATGTAGCAATGTGTGATTTATTTGATACTGTGTTAAATTATACACACAGATAACGTTTTTCAAAAAAACCGTTTCCAGTGTCAGGCAGCCGGAGGTTTAATAGATCTTAAAATATCCCCTGTGGAGGGAACGTTTAGAATATCTTTTGGGAACCCCTGCCAAACCCTCCAAGTGTACCTAGGGACAAAAGCTGCAAAGGCCACCTGTTGAATGCTGTAATTTGCTTGGCTTATCAGCAAAATAATTAATTCTTATCTTCTTTGTAAACATCCTATTCTTAAGTGACATTTAGGTGTTAGCCTCATGTTATTCAAATCCGGTGCAGCTTCACCGCCGCGGGTCTGTTTTTCTTTGAACTGGTAATGCGGCCAAAACTGATTCATCATTATTCGTCGAGGTGACGTCTTTGAGCGCGAGTCACTTAAACAGAGCAGCTGTAAGATATTTAAATATCCGAAATTTTCAGACGGGAAATTCTGACGGCGAGTGACGGCGACTTACGGACACTGAAAGTTTCTTAAAATAGAACAAGTTACGGGCCTGACCTTGGATCACGCCATCCGACGCAAGCGAGGCTGCTAATGTCCGAGAGTAAAGTGTACATACAATTGATGCAAAAGAACAACGGCTGCTTGTGAGGAAATTTAGCCTAACGCAACTCCGCGTATATTGCACAATGCAAAGGTAGGTCGTGAAAACTTGTGATCCTGGTAGATGTTAAAGGTAATGCTAGAAGGGTTCAGGTTTTTTTCCTCCATTCCTAGCTACCTTCCACAGCGTGATGAAATTGAATGAAACGTGTTTGCCTTGTAACTATTTTCTAATGTGTTTGTTTTCCTGCGTTAAGGGCTTGTGAACAGTTAACGTTTCTTCTCAAAACCTGCAGCTATGGAACCATCCCATAACACTGGGCTTTCTATATATCATGTAACGAGAAATTTTCCATGCCAGATTCAACGTGTTCTTCAGTTGCAATGTTTACGTACCGAGCATTCATGCGAGGCTTAGCTTGCTGCGTTTCATGCGAAGGTGTCAGTTACAGCTAGTGAAATGAACATGATCTCGTGTAGATTTCTCACAGCACTGGAGAAAATCGTATTTACTTGATCCTTATTTGATCTTGTTCTCCGAAGAGGCGTTTCATGTTTTTTTTTTGTTTTTTTTGTGCGTTGTATTTGTTAACCTGTGTACCGTGACAACGTCGTTGAATTTTCCCACGCTATATTATACTAATCTTTTGACAGTTGCGTAAAATTCCAAGGAATCTTTGCTTCAAGCCCTCGAATTAGCATTTCTTTCACAATGCGTCAAATTTACCGGCTTCTATATTATTTCCGGACCATTTTCGGAAGATGGATGCCTAATATTCAGCATGTTGACGCTTTTGCTGTCAAAAATGTGCAACGGTACGGTGAACAACGTGCGACTTCGGCAACTGAGCACTTTGTCAGAGGCGCTTATGTCAAAAAAAGGGCACAAAATCCGATCCACGGTGCATTGTTTATGACTGCCAGAGGAAAATGCCAAGTTGCCCATATCGCTTCTCTCACCTATATTGCGCATATTAAATCTGCACATGGAATAAATTTCAGTCTGAAATGCCACCCTGAATTGTTATTATATATATTGTGGAGTCCGTTCGAAGATGGCTCTTGAAGACAAAGAGACTTTTCATAATTACAGTGCCTCATTACACATCATTATCAGAGCGCCGCATAATAGATTCCCATTGCTAATAGAGTTGCTTTCTGCCATTGTTGTGAAAATTAAACAATAACTGAAAAGAACGAGTGAAAATCATTCGAATTAGCATGGCTAGTCGTTGTGGTAACAACACGTGGTTTACCTTGACCTCGTGGAATTTGATTTGAAGAGAAATTAAACCTAAATGATATACATGATTTTAGATGGTGCTCGTCCACAACTGTACCCTAACCATAAGCAAAAGACCATGTCGCGAATTGAATTGAGAGACATGACCGATGTTAACATGATTAAGACAAGCTACCCCACAAAAAATACAATTTATTTTGAGTGATACTGAATTGGGACATAAAGTGGGCAAAACGATAGCTAAAAAACACAGACCTGAGAGCTGACTGCTCTTTTTTGCCAAACGGTTTCCTCCTCCCCCCCCCTCCCCCCCACACTCCGCTCCACACCCCCCTCCCGCTCTTTAACAGTCTACCCTGTCTAGAATAAATATTTCTATACCGCAACTTATACGACCAAAAGCTTATTGCGCCGTAGCGAGACGAATATATCTCCCATGCCGAATTTCTCCAGCACACAACATCAACACGCCGGTTTAATATACAGAAAGCCAGCCGTGAGATAAAGGCCCTCAAGGGGGAGACGAGGGTCAATGGTAAGTCAAGTGTTAAATGGATGAAAATAAAACCATTAAATGGCTATGGAGGTGCATTTTTTTTCTCTCCGAGGATTAAACCTCAAGGGTTAATGGCTGAAAAGGGCTTAGTGAAGCCATGTCACATCATCAGTTGAATTCAGTTGTCATGAGATGTACAAGATTGCTTTCAGATTATGGGAAATATCGGTGTGAAGGTTTTCCAGGGTAAAAGCACCAAGAACGTAATGATAAACCAGAAACCAGAAATTGAAACATATTTGTATCGAGCACTCCTACGATTGTGTGAAACCACTTCTATTTTCCTTTGTTTATAAAAAGTTGTTCATATTTTTCGAGTCACGCCCGGCCCATTTTTGACGTATTCCCATCAAGGATCAACTGAAGGACTAGTGGATGGAAATCAAGGTTAATTTTGGCTAATGGTCTGATGTGGATAAAAATTTAATCGAGACTAGCAAAAGAAGGTAATATTTGCTGCCAGACGAAAGAAAGGTCTTACATCCTTGACCTACGTAGCCTAAATGTTTTGCGACCGTCAAAGTTCAATTCACTTCCGTCACGAGGGTGTCTTTTACGGCCAACGGTTATCTTAGAAATTCTAAATTACTATTATTTTAAAAAGTTAAATTGACTTTCATTGTCAAGAGATCTCGTGGCTAAAATTTTTTTACGGTTAATATTTTAATACGGCTAACGATTAAAATCTTCCAATTTTTAGGCCTAACGGCTAAATGTTTGTAGTCTGTTCACAGACGTTTGTTTTGTTGGCACGAGTTATTTTTCTTCGAGCGCGCGGGCGACGCGAGCGCGGAAGGCGAGGGAGAGCGCGAAGCGGGCGCAACAAAACTTTCCCAGCCACATCCATTTGCGTTTTAGACCGAGTTTTCTTCCTCGATAAAAATGAATAATTGATTAACCCATCCAGTGGGGAGTAGAAATACTTCTAGTTCCTTCATGCTACAGAAACGGGATAAGCTCCGGCCTGGTAAGCCACTTGGCTCGTATGCAGACTTTAACTTTATTTAATATCTAATACTTTACCTTTATCTACATTTGTCATCTCTATCTATATTTCTCACAAAGCCAACTACCAGCCACGGCTATAACTTAAGATCTAAACCAGGTTCAGTAGCAAACCAAAGTCAGGAACGCAAAGGCCTACTAACTCGTTTTTAGCAAGAGCTGCAGGACTCCTTCATTTATGATCTGTTTTTTCCTTACCTTACTTGTAATTTTACTTAATAGTATTCACTATATATGTATTCGCCTTTAAATTATTTATTATTATTATTATTATTATTATTATTATTATTATTATTATTATTTACTCGGAAGCGAGAACTTCAATTTACATTCTTTCTACATTCATCTTTCAGTCAGAAGTTGGGTGCTACATCATCGAAAGACACAAGACAAAATCAAAAAGCATTTCAAGAGGCAGTGAACAATAGAGACCGCCAGGAGGTCCACCGATTGCTAAGCATTGGTGTCAATATTAACGCGTTAAACGAGGCCGGTGACACACCTCTACACCAGTGTATAAGAGATGGGAGAATAGAATCCGTAAAACTATTGGTCGAGTTTGGAGCTGACGTCACAAGAGCGAACAGAGATGGCTGGTCTCCAGTCCACCTTGCAACCTTCCTCGGTCAAAGAGAGGTGATGTTGTATTTGCTAGACAAATAGATGGACACCGGAAGCTAGGAACGAGTGGAACGTTTCTCGGGAAGACATCTTTGAATTTAAAAATGTTCAAGAAATCGTTCAGTTTGACTCACCTCGCGCTTGAACAGCTTTGCAAACCGATGTCATGACATTATCAAATCAAGTTTGGCAGCAAAACATGAATTGAAGTTTAATTGTTGGACAAAGTTCACTGTAATCTAATATTTCATTATGGCATTACTCATCAAAGCAGTCCATCGCTTGAATACCAAAGAAAGCTGTTGTAAAAAATCTATAATATTCTGATTATAATATTATAAACTATAATGTTTTTGTTCCTGCAATGTTTGCATTGATAATGGTACCTTACTTTTATGGCAACGTTTGCTGTAATCTCCTTCCCAGAGCCCGCGATTTCCTCGACCAGAGGCCGACGGCTGATCACTATCGGTTGCAACAGAGGTAAGCATTTCTGACGGCCTTTGACCTCTGGTTGCGGGGGACCGGGGGATCAAGGCCCTGGAAACGTGATTGCGTTTACTACTGATAAAAACGGCCTCAGAATTTAAGTGACTGGAGCAGCAGTTGTTTGAATGTCATGGTAAATTTTTAAGGTTAGCGTATACCTTTAGAGCACCTTTAGAGGTGTCTCGCGTCCAAGGGATGTAGCACGTCCGGTTTAAACTGATATCTAAACGCCTTTATCAAATTATAGCTTATAGAGCTGGCTATCACACTATACTGAGAATTTTGAAATAAAATGAATTCTCGAGTTTTACGTGACCTCTAAATGTGAGCGACCGAATCATCTTTTGGGTCCCTTTTGAAAGCTACAAGTCAAAGGGAATTTATTCGTTTGCCCTCAAATTTGAACATTATCTAGTTTAATGTATAAACAACAAACACGTGTTTGCGAATTTTTTATTTCCAAATATTTTTTCTCCAGTACCATTTTTTCTACAGTCACTCCATATGTTTTTAATCCTATTTCGAAAATGTTCCGTAACTTTTCATTGAAACTAAACATGGCAAATCTCAGACGCCCTTTTTTAGCTCTTTAGGTCCAGAAACTGAGGAACAAATTAAATAAGCGAAAACCAAAATTCGCTTCGACTTGTATCTTTAAAAAGGTGATTCGGACGCTCGCATTAAGAGGTCCAAAAAACATTCGACAATTCATATTATTTTACAATTCTTTGTATAGTTTGATAGCCAGCTCTATAAGTTTTAATTTGATACAGGAGTTTTGGTATCTACAGTTAAAACTGGGCGCACTTCATCGCTTGGACGCGAGACACCTCTAAAGGTATACGGTAACCTTCAGCTGATTTCGCTTCACGGTCGACAGTGCTCCATAGTGCTCCAAGATCAGATGTCAGTTTAAACGACCAAGCTCTGACATGAAACATAACATCTACACGGTGACAGACATAGCAAGCCACAACCTAAGATAACTTCAGTGTAGGGAGTTCCGACTTCTTTATTTTTTCTGCAGTTTTGTCCACAAGTCTTGTTGAGATACTTGTTGAGCGCGTTTCCTGGGTACGCGAGCGAGCGACACACATCCGTGCAGTCCCAAGATGAAGATTCACGCAAGCACTGATGTGTCCACATACATTACTAGCATAAAATGTCGGACGTTAAAATTGCGGACGTGTAGTTTTCGGACACTTTTAACTCATTTCCGACAAAAATTTTGAACACTTTGCTCGAACATAGCTAAAGCAAATTTACGCCAACAAAACACGAATTATACTGAAACAACATCTATGAAAATGGTTTTACAGATACACCGACGAGAAAATAAGACAAATTCTGTCAAGCCGTTTCGCATCTCAAACAGTGTCTCGACTAGAATTCGCTCCAAAAAGGAAACTAAGAGTTTTGGAGCTATTTGAAAGTTTTATACTCTAATGTAAATATATCTGACGCTTAAAAATTTCGGACGGTTTTGTTTTCGGACTCTTTTTTTCCGGAATTAAAATTGTCCGAAATTTTTTGCAAGTAAAGTAATCTGCTATAGATTAGGTTAAAGTGGTTGTAAGATCGTTCCTGGAATGTTTGCCTCGTAATTTGGAAGGGGCGATTGAATTGTTTAGAATTTTCAGAATAGTATTTATATATAAAGAAGCCACTTTTGACGTTAAACATCAAGTTAAAATGGTGCTGTTTCCTCAACGCCTAAACAATTAACATGGTGATCTTTACGGAACACCAATTTGGTTACAAATGACTTCATCTGGTGTTTCGGCTGACTGTTATGAATGGGAAGTAGCCTCAAAACCGTTCATACTTATGCAACATTTTATTGAGAATCATTTCCTTAATTTCTAGCTTTGTTTTTCGGTGATTATCAAACATAAAGACTCCAAATGTAACTACAATACGTAAGAATACAAAATCCTAGAAAATTTAACGCATCAATTAAGTACATGTCAGTAACTTGATGGCAAAAAAAACACAAAGCACTTCAATTTTAAACTAAAAGAATTTTTTTAAAACTTGTTTCAGTTGTGTTCAGCGTGGTTTTCAGTCTTAGATTTTAACTATCAGCGTCAGTCATTTCTTTGTTGTGATTAACGACAAAACAATTACGACTAATGGCAAATTCAATTTCCAGTGAGAATCAGCACTAAGTATTTGTCAATTCGCAAACAATGCGATCGATACTTTAGGAAATGAATGTAACATTTCAAACGTTCGGACGTGGTTAAGTCTTTCATCTTCCGGTACAACTAATTTCATTGTTGACAATAAGGTTAAAAGGCCCGTTTTATGTAAACCACTTTTGGTCTTGTAGAGGAAGAGACAGGAAAGGAGAAACAATTTGGTTTGTTTTTTTAACTAACTGAAGCAGCTGCCTCGGCATCTAAAGATACACGGCGTGGGGGAAGCATTAAACATTTGCTACCAACTCATCTCTGAAACCTCTCACTTACAGAGCCTCGAAAAGGTAACAAATCTTTCGGTTACTTTTCTCTTTCAAGCTTTCAATTTTACCCAATATAATATATACACCCAAAGCCTCCTATTTATCCTTAAACATTGATTACATATAATTTGCTGAACTGAACAATTAACGGTTGCCATCTTAGCTGGTTCTTATCAAAAGCTACAGGCCCTTGAAAGTTCTTCATCTTCAATTGTAGATATTTTAAACTAACCTTATCTGCGCTTTTCTAGAAAATGTTAAGCTCCCTCCCTCTTTTTTTGCCTTTTTTTTCTTAGTTATTTTCTACTTATGATGTATGACAGTTGTACATTTATCTCACAAGATGTCATTGCGCTCATGTAAATTGTGCCAATCTCGCATGAGGGTGCAAAAGAGGTTGCAGATCACACTGCACAGAATAACTAACGGCCATTCCATGTCTCAGGTCCATTTTATTTCACTGCAAAATTAAAAAGGATGCCGCAAATTTAATGCAATGGCAAAACACCTATTCTCTTTTCATTTATGGTGAATATAATCACTCAGTCTATCGCGCTATCTAGTGGATCTCTTTTTACCACTGGAAAATGTTACCCTAAATTTAAAATTATTTCTTGATATTTCAGTTTAAATCGCATACAGGCCTTTAGCAGGGCCTGATTTTAACATATTAGGTGCTTTCTAATACAGCCTTAACTAAACTGACTTTGAACATGCTCGTTAAACTGGTGACAGCTGGCTATAATAAGCGACAGAAGTGTCGAAACACTCCGCATTTCATACAATATTCTCACAGAGTTTCGCAAAAAATTTTCGAAAATATCTTCCCAGCCTTTCCCCATAACCCTGACCGATTAGAGTTTCATTTGCAAAGACCTTGGCAATTTAACAACAAGTAACTTTAGGAATGCGTCGAAGGATAATCTCCTTTAGGCATTTGGAATAATAGACTTTCAAAACAAAACGTTCACAAAATGTTCTCTAGCTTCTCAGTTCTTCAACCACTTTAATTTTTGTCTCCGATATAGTAATACTGAAGTTGTTATCTCGAAATTTAACCCCTTGCTGAGTTAACCCGCCTCGCTAACTCCTTAAAATTAAAAATCACTTTAGCTAAAATTCACTACAATCTTTTCAACGCCTAGTATGTTTATGTTTTATTTAATTGCAGAAAGCATTTCATTTTTTCCAGCCGAGCAACATGAAGCCTCAAGTAGTTGCGCTTATATTTTTGGTCACATTTGCAATCTCTTCGCGAGCCTACTTCCTTCGTATCCATGGCATCGGGAAACGAGGGTCATTTTTGAAACAGAAAAGTTTCTCACGATTGAATTCTGCCGGAAAAAGACGAAATCTTAAAGGTAAATATTATCCTAAGACACGAAATTAATCAACCACGTTTGTGTTTCTGTTTACAAAGAGTGAAGAAGCTGCTGGAAAATTAGATTAAACAGCAGCAAATATCGCATCATGTGCAGTTGTCTGCCTTATGTTTGTCGTATGTTTCCCCTCAGACCGTCAGTTATCCGAAGTGTCAGATTTATCAGTTTCAAACTTCTGCTATTGAATCACGCTATCTCGAGCTCGTTAGGGAGAGTTAACGCAAAATAGTTCGAGACGTCGAGGGTTCAAGATAGCCGATTGTAAGCTAGTGATTGAAAAAACATATCCGAGATCGGGGGAGGAGGGAGGGATACTCACATACATATAACAAGCTACATGTGTATGTGCCGCTGTGAAGAGTATGGTTTTCAGGCAGTTTAGTCTGGGATAGGGTATAGAAATCAGACAATTTTGGTCTAGAATAGGGTGTGATTTACCTTGAACTGAAAGTGTATAAATAATGTAGTCTGAAACAGGGTTCTTTACCCGGGATTGTATAACAGAAATTGAAACTCGGAAGTGACCTTGTACGATATTGATTTAGTTAGCGTATGTTGAACTACGATAGTGATAACGTTTCTGCATGGAAAATTGAAGCCTGGGATAAGATAGGGGTTCTTACTGCCTAGTCTAGAAAAGGGTTACAAAATCAAGATGATCATGGTCTAGTATAGGGTAAGGTGTTCAGTGTCGCAGCGGCACACTCCTACCCAAAGATTTACCGAGAGTAACCCCCCACCCCCATTATCTCCTGCCATATTTTTTTTTTTCGGCTCAATGCCCTAAAAAGTACCGCAAAAGCTCTCGCTGTGGACTTTTTTAGGCTGATCACCCTAAGAGGTACCAAAACGGATTCTTTTTTTTTTTTTTTTTGCACCTGAAAGGTACGACAAGCACCCCTGTTCTTTTTAGATGGGAGTCGCCCCTACTCCCAAACTTCCTTTTCAGATAATCGCCACTTCAGCTAATTCTTTATCCTAAATACCCCTTTATCCTAAATACCCCTTCGGGAAATACTGTCCCTCCATCCCTGCTATGTGGAATGGTAATACATGATCTGGTAAAGTAATACGCACGCTTAACGTTTGAAGTTCAAGTGATGTCTCACAACTAAATTGTAACTTGCTATTTTCAGATCAAATGAATGAAAGGCTCTGGTCGTGGAGAGAACACGAAATCCCAAATGACGACACTTTTAACGTTGAAAAAATGTGGAATAAATATTGACTACAAAAATTGACAAGGATAGTGCTGTAATTACTGTGAATAAAGGATGAAGTAAACATTATGATAATTATGAATGACTGAGGTTTGAATTGAGCGCAAAATTCATAATACAAATCGAACCCTATTTAAGGTCATTCCCCAATATTGCACTGCGCATCCCTACTGCGCATAATTTCACACGTGATTAGCGCGCGCGCATTAAAAAATGGCGGCTTTTTCTTTACGGCTGGACCTTGCCATAGAAGTAAATCGTCATTTCCTCGAAAACGAATACGGTGACCTATCATTTTTTTTTCTGTTGTTTTGAATTGAGTAACAAATTTCTCTATGTAGAATAAGTATGGACCAATTCTCAGTGTAGAACAAGGAACAATAGTCGGAAACGTGAATTTAGCAAGCAATCGTGACTATAATCACGGTACTGTTATAAGGATTTATTGGGTACAAACAAGGTGCTGTTGCTCCTAAACGAACATGGGGACCCCACATTTTTATTTCCAAATTTAAGTTCCTATAATATAAACAATCAATAGGCAAAGTCTGACAAAAATCTCAGTGCAGGTTCTATTTCAGTGGAATGACCTTAAGCGGCCAGCTATCAAACGACCACCCCTATTAGGCGGCCAGTAATCAAAGTCCCGATAAGGGCTTTTCTATTGTTTTTACCTGCATTAAACGGCCAGCCGCCATTAAGCGGCCACTATCCATTTCCCCGAGGGTGGCCGTTTAATAGGCGTTGAACAGTACTAAGCGCGCTAACCTCTTTATCCCTTTCCCCCACCCCCATGCCATTTTCTACTTGCAGATTCTAATCTTGTAGGAGATAAACTAAACACAGTCCAGTCCGTGACAACTTGCCTTCCACGGGTAACTAGCATGAGTTATTTGAGGCGCGATGGACGGCTAAATAAGATAGAAATACTGAAAGATCAAATCGTCAAAAAATGTTGTGAAATAAGACTGAACAATCTTGTAATCATTGCGAATAAAGAAAAAAATGAAAAACGATAACACGTGGCAACCGGGTGTTGAAGGTCGACAATTTCATAATCCCGGGAAAGACTTGAAGATTTGCTGTGTTCATGGCATGATGGCCTGGGCTCCAGACAAGAAGCACAGTAAGCACCTTTGTGATGATTTGGTTCAGTTTGCAAAGAAGGCATCCACGACAAGAATTAAACCAACAATTCAGTCAGAGCTTCGGTACAGTGTTGTTGTTTGATAATGATGACGGTCATTTTGTTTCTGTAGAAACCTCTCTTCGCGTGTCGGAGCTATCCGACATAATTAACAATTATTGGATGAGGCTGAGCAAAATATCCTGATTTGTCTGTGGAGAGCGGATCAATTGCAAATAATTGATCTGCGAGACACTGACAAATAACGATATTTTGCGACAACCGAGTTCAATAATTGTTTTATCATTCGATCACCAAATTTGTTTTCTAATTTAAATCACCCTATCTCTGACAACTCAGGAGAGCAATCTGCCATTTTTCACCAGAGATCATGGTTTCAATTACGCATGAGCAGAATATTATTTGCAGCAAAACACATTTAGACGGTACTACGCATGAGCAGACCATTATTTTTAGGTAGCTATTTGCAGGTCACGTGCTTGGCTCTCGACCAATGAAAAGGAAGAAAAAATGCATCTAATGATGATTATTAGTTATTTGTTAAAAACTCTTATATTCTTTTGTCAAGAATTGAGTGTGCTAACGGGGGGCAAGGATGAAACTGGAAACAAATATTATTTAATTTTGAGGTTCCAAATTAAGATGCATTGCAGTGATGCTGAAATGCTAATTATCATAATGACAAACACGTACTGTCATTGGAATTGAAAATTCAGTAAAGACCATGCAACCCTGCAAGCGTGGTGCCCAAAACAAACAATACAAAACGTGCTGAGTTCAGAGCTGGAAATTTTATTCTACTATTTGGTGATCTCTGCTAAACAAGGGTCTGTCAATGTCCTTCAGTTTGATAAGGGACATTACAAGCTTGTGGTTTATGAATGTTTGCTAAATAAGCACCAAGAAGATCCAACTCCTGACCTGACCTTGTCCATCGCGTGCAAGCCATTTGTGTTATTGAGACAAACAAAACAAGTGCACCGATTAAATTATGAAGTTCATTTTTACCAAGTACCAGAGTATACACTTTCTTGTGGTCTTTAAGGAGTTTTCTCTGTCAAAAAGGAAACGCCAAGAAAACGTTTTTTTAAAAAGTATAAAGGTAATCGTGTGAATGCGAGTGCAATTAAGGGTTTACACTACGAGTGATGATTGAAAATTCTCTCAAAATTACCAAGACGACCCTTGAGGCGAGTGTAGTTTGAAAGAAAAGTCGTTTACCTTAGCA